>NC_089844.1:25976950-26316777 GCF_035609145.1 Eleutherodactylus coqui | reverse complement strand
TGAAGATGGGTTTCAGGGCAAATGACATCTATGCCCTGATCCATCCTTATGGCACGTCTGAGTTCGACATCAGCTTTGCTCGCCCAGAGGGCCTGGAGCTCTTCTGGGGGAATTATGAGCTGATGAAGGACGAGCCCGGCTGGCGCGGTTTCGCTGCACAAGTGGTAACCCGCCAGACTGGAGTCAAGAAAGTGACCGTTTTGACTCGTAACGAGTCCCTCTCTTGTTACGATATCATGACTTGGATAAGTCGGTACGGAGAGGTGGTGGATATGCCCAATAAGAACCGGGACGAACACGGCATCTGGTCCGGAGCCTGGACGTTTATGGTGAAACTTAAGCGTTCAGGGAATTCGGTGGCCCACATACCATCCGCGGCCTTCCTTGGCAGGGATCGTATCTTGGCCTTCTACCAGGGGCAGCCGAAGCTCTGTCACAAGTGCGGCGACCCCACACATTTGAGTGCAGCCTGTAACGTCATCAAGTGCGCTCTGTGTGGCGAGGTAGGTCATCTTGCGGCATCTTGTGCAGAGATTAGGTGTCACCTGTGTGGTGACCTCGGTCACCCATTCAGTCGCTGTCCGCGCTCTTTCGCCAATGCGGTCATGGCCCCAGCGGAGGAGAGCCGTGAGGTTGCTTCTGCAGGGGAGGGGACCAGCAGAGGCGATGGAGCCCAGGAGCTAATGAAGAACAAACATGCTGGGGCAGCCAAGCTAAGGTGCCAAGAGAAGCGCGGAAGGGGCAGGGAGCTGGTGGAAACCCAGGTGGCAGGTGGGTCAATGCTGGCCCCTGCCCCGGACGCAAATCATGTGGCTGAGGCTCCAGGGGACAGGGAGCTGGATGAGGAGGTCAGGAGGATCCAAAGGGAGGAGGCTGCCACTTATTCAGATTCTTCCCACTATGAAAGTGTGGGTGAGGGCAAGGATGAGTGGCAAAAGAAAAAGCGCAAGCAGGGCTCCAAGAAAATGAAAAAAAGGGAAGGGAAATCTTCCCCTGCAACGGGCCAGGTGCAGGAAGGCAATCTAAACTCTCCTCTTGTTGGGCTCTCCAACAGGTACCAGGCTCTCTCGTCCTCGGAGGAGGCAGAGGTATCCAGGACAAGCGTGGGGCCTACAGGGGGTGCTGAGCCTTCCTCTTGTGGGGGTTTGGTGACCTCCAGGGGGAGGGCTGGCCCAGAGCCCAGTGGCAAGGAGGACGAGGTTGAGGAGCCCCTTGCCATGGACCTCTCAGTGTCCAAGAAACGTGGCAAGGGGTCATCCTCAGACCCTGATGAGAAGGGGGGTGGGAAGAAGAAAGCCATCTAACACGATCACCAATGATGGCGGCACCCACTCCGTTGACGCTGGCATCCATTAATGTTGCCAGCATTAAATCTGATATGGCTAGATTTGCGGCCTTTGATTTTCTCGGCCGCGTTGAAGCCGACATTTTGTTTTTGCAAGAGACCAGGCTGCCAAATCTGGCAGCGGTGCATAAGGCAAGGAGGGAATGGAGGTCTGGTCCATCTTACTGGTCTCTTGCGGCCGAGCCATATAGCGGAGTGGCGGTACTTTTTACCGCAGCGGTTGAATGCCGACGGGTTATCGAGTTAGAAATAGGGAGGTGCCTGATCCTGGATGTTCTCATGAAGGGACAAGAGCTTCGGCTAATCAACATCTACGGTCCCCAAACCAAGCGGGACCGCAAGGATCTTTTTATGAGGATCAAGCCGTACCTTTTTACCAGTCGGCAGGTGATCTTTGGGGGTGACTTTAACGCAGTCACGAGGACCCGTGACAGGGGAGGCTCCCTAGGCAAGCTGACTTATGATAGTGTCGCGCTTAATAGCATAGCTAGCGAAGCTCGCCTGGTGGATGTCCACATCCGGCACACCCCAGGCCACGCGGGTTTCACCTATTATAGAGGCGAGTGCAGGTCTAGAATAGATAGGTTTTATTTGAAGGAGGAAGCCATCTCTTCACCAGTTTCTGTTGTTGAGGTGGAATTCTCCGACCACTGTCTGATTTTGTTTTCCCTGAATGTTGCAGAGACCCCCCGGATGGGTAGAGGCTTATGGAGGCTGAATTCATCACTCCTGGAGGAAGCAGAGATAAGACAGTCCTTTGAGGATTTTCTGCAGAGCCAGGTACCATTACTGGATCTTTGTAGCAGTAAGTCAGAGTGGTGGGAGATGTTCAAGATCAGGGCGGCGAGGTTCTTCCGCCAGCTCTCTAGCCTCAGGAGCCTGAGTAAGTACCGTCTTTATCAGGGCCTGAGGAGGAAACTCGAGCATCTTGTCTCGACTGGAGGTCGCCGCGAGGAGATCTCCAGAGTGAAGTCTTTGCTCAAAGGGTGCCAGTATAATAGGCACGCATCTTTGGTTTTTGAGAGGGACTTCGGGAAGTACCACTCGCCCGACCCTTACAGAAACTGCAAGATGTCAGTGAATCGTAAAGTTGTCACTGGACTGATCGACGGTACGGGATCTCTGAACAGGTCCAGATCAGGGATTCTGGAAGTCATCAGATCCTTCTACTCGCACCTTTTGAGAAAGAGGGATCTAGATCGAGATATGATGTCGGCTTTCCTGGCTGGAGCTGTTCCTGAGCCAGGGGATGACATCTCCCTTAATGTTTTGACAGAGGAGATCAACATAGAGGAAGTTAAACTGGCGATTGATGGGCTTGCGCTCAAAAAATCGCCAGGACTGGATGGCTTAACATCTGAGTACTATAAGACCTTTAAGGACCTCTTGAGTCCCCTCTTGACTGAGGTTTTCAATGAGTGCCTTTCCTCGGACACTCTCCCAAAGTCAATGAGGAGGTCGGCTTTGATCCTTCTGTCAAAGGGTAAAGACTCGAGCCGTATTGAGAACTGGCGTCCCATAGCACTTCTCAACACGGACAGGAAGGTTCTGGCAAAAGTGCTGTTTAATCGGCTGGTCAAGTTTGCACCCCGACTCCTCTCGGGCGCCCAGCATTGCTCTGTTCCAGGCCGTAGCACCTTTAGTGCTGTTCTAGGTGTCCGGGAGGCAGTGGAGCAGGGTAGGGCTGGTCACTGGGAGGGGTACCTGCTGTCCTTGGATCAGGCCAAAGCGTTTGATCGGGTTAATCATGAGTACCTCTGGTCTGTTCTTCTGAGGTATGGCCTGCCAGTGGGGTTTGTCAATTGGCTCAAGACATTGTACGCGGGGGCTGAGACTTTCCCGCTAGTGAACGGTTGGGTCGGCCACCCATTTGAGGTTGGGTCTGGCGTCCGTCAGGGTTGTCCTCTGAGCCCCTTGCTGTACGTGTTTGCGATTGATCCTTTCCTTAGGATGATTGATGGTGGGCCTATGGCGGGGGTCGGGATGGATCGGGCGGTGCCGGAAGCCACCCTCAGGGTGGCAGCGTACGCTGATGACGTCACCGTCTTTGTGTCCTCAAGGGGGGAGGCAGAGTACGTGATGGCAGAGGTGGATCGCTACTCGGAAGCATCCGGGTCCGGCATCAACTGGGATAAGTGCGAAAGTCTCTGGTTAGGAAGGGGAGATCCCACATTTAGTCTCCCGGACACCCTTCCAGTGCCCCAGGACTCGGCTAAAGTTCTCGGCATCAAATTCGGCCGGGGAGATTACCCCATGCAAAATTGGGTGGTCAGGCTCGATGGTGCCACTCAGAAGGTGGCCCAGTGGAAGGGTTGGTCTTTGACCCTTCGGGAAAGGGTTAACCTGATCAAAACATACCTGCTCCCTTTATTCATCTACCTGGGCAGCGTATGCATTTTGCCAGAGCCTCTCTGGACCCGGGTCTACAACCTGTTCTTCCTAATGTTGTGGGGGAACAGGTTGAACCTAATTAGGAGAGATGTCACATATCGCACGAGGAGACTAGGGGGGTTATCTATGGTCAACCCCGTGGTGTTTCTCGTAAACACCTTTTTTAAGATCAATATAGGCAACCTCTGGCAAGAGAGGGCTCCTCCGTGGGTATTCTCCTGTTGGGGATGGCTTCGGCCTTTCTTCCAGGAATGGGAGACAGGAGGGCGAGTGAAGGATCTTCGCACGCCGCACGGGCATCTTCCAGCTTACGCTACCGTGGTTCTGAAGATGATACGTCGGTGGGGTCTGGGGATGTGGGAGATCAGAACTCTGTCGAGGAAACTCCTCGATAAGAGGGTTCTGTTGACCCATTTCCAGAAGCCCCTGGCGCTCAAGGACTGCCCAAGTCGGGACCTGGAGGGAGGGTTACGTTTATTGAATTCTGACAGGATCCCCTTGAAGTTTTGGGACTTGACTTGGCGCTGTTTCCACGGGAGACTGTATGTAAGGGGCAACTTGAAGAGCAGGCCACTGGTGGATAGGGGTTGCCCCCGCCAGGAGTGCAGCAACGTACTGGAAAGCATGGAGCATTTCCTGCTTCAGTGTCCCTTTAATACAGAGGTGTACAAACGGGTGGGAGCCTCCATTGGTTGGCCCAGGTTGGCACGCCTCTCGTATGCGGAATGGGTCTATGGGGCATTCGGGGACCTTGGTGGCAGGGACCGGTGCACTTTATTCTTAGTCAGCCTAGTAGTCAGGTTTCACATTTGGAACGCACGGTGTTTAGTTTTGACGGAAGAGAAAATCCTCCCCGTGGATGAGGTGAATAGAAACATCCTGGGTGACCTGGTGAAGGTGCGCTCTCTGGATTATGAGAGGTTGGGCACGACTAAGGCCTCTCTCCTATGGAGAGGGTTTGTATTTCGTTAGGGACAGTCTTCTTATTGTTAGGGTCTTTGTAGGGACAGAATAGGGAGAGGTAGGGACAGTTTCTCTGAGGGTAAGTTTTAGGGAAGGAGTAGGGACATTGTAGGGACAGATTAACTATAGGGATAGTTTTTCTCTATTTGGTCGGTGCCCGGCTTATCATATCCAGTCCTTGTGGAGGGCTGAGTGTGACACTAGTAGAGTTTTTGTTTTCGGTCAAAGATAAAGTATGTACGGCTGCAGGTAACTGAACCTTAGGCTTTCGGGTATTAATATGTAGTGTTGGTTTATAGTGGTGTAATATAAGATATGTTATATGTTGTGTTTTGTATATAGGGCTAGGGGTTATAGATAGGTTGGGTGGGGGTTTATTGGGGGGGGGGGGGGATTTATGCCTCAGCCGTAGCTTGACACGTCCCGGACAATGAACACTGGGCACGGACTGTTGGTGCGGGCGTAGGCCCTCAGGCTGCGGCGGGCAGGGTGTGTGTATGCGGTGCAGCTCGGCTCGTCCTGGACATAGACATTGAGCACGGACTTGGGATGCAGGCGTGGCTCCCAGGCTGCACCGTAGGGGGTTGTTTGGGGTGTGTGGTGTTTTGGTCTGGGTATAGGGTTAGTTTAGGATTATGTAAGGTTTTATTCTTTAGGTGGTGGGCATTTAAAAAAATAAAAAAAAAAATATATAAAAATAAAAAAATAAAATATAAAAAAAAAAAAAAAAAAAAAAAAAGGGATTGGGTTGTTCTTATTGTTACTACTTTTGTTGTTTGCATTATTATTGTTATATTATTGCTTCGGTTATTAGTCATATTTTCTTTCTTCTTTTGGTATTTCAGGCTGGATCCTGTGAGTTAGGGATGTTTTCTCACGTGTGTATATCGTTATATGTAGTATGTAGTGTATATGTATTGGTGAGGATGAGTGAGTGTAGTTTGGAGTGCAGGTTGGTGTAGTGTGCGGTGTGTATTGTTTGGACCAGATGGACCTTTTGTTTTTGTCCTGAAGTAAGGCAAAGTACAGTTAATATGTGATAATTTGTTTTGGTTTTATGTTTATGCCAAGTGAGCGATATTTATGTTCTGTTTATTGTTATGTTTTTCACTTTTATAATAAAAAGATCTACAGGATGTAACTCAGGATCAGTACAGAATAAGTAATGTATGTACACAGTGACTCAACCAGCAGAATAGTGAGTGCATCTCTGGAGAAGGTTGGGTGTGTGAGAGCTCTGCAGGATCCAGGGTGTGGTCAGCAGTGAGAGGAATCTTACCCAGCCAAGGCTACAGGTGCTGGGCTTGCTCCAGCCATGGATTCCCGGACCTCCTCCCTCCGGCTTCGGTCGGGGGGAGGGAGGACTGCACCCCAGGAGGGGAGAACACCTGGTCAGAGTGGCAGCAATGTCACCCTGACTCCCCTGGAGGAGCCCAAGAAGACTCGCAGCCAGAGTAAGAGAGTGGAGGATCATGCTGAAAAACAAAATATGCAGGCAAGTTGGGCGGATCGCAAGGAGGGCGAGTCGGTGACTGATGTGGCAACCCGTATTGCCAAATACATGAAAGACTTTGGGCATGTCGGGAGGCAGCTGACTAAATATAGGCAGGAGCTGCGCATTGCCCGCTATGATGCGGAGCGGGCCAGATCCCGTACCAGAAAACTGGCCATATCACGGCAGATTGAAGCCTGTGAGGACGCCATAGACTTTTATGAGGAGGAGAGGGAAAGGATTCTGGAAAGAAGTGGGCCTTTCAAAGAGAAACTGCTAAATGATGAGAGGTTTAGCAAAATGGCATTGGTGAGCAGCGGTGGCATTAAAGAGCGCTCTGCCAGGCACTCAAGCAGCAGCACGGGCGAATTTGACGGTGCTCAGGATGGGCGAGCTGCGTGCTCTGGAGAGCAGCAATCTTCGCTGCCAGGTGGGACTACTGGGCCCAGCATCCCAGCTGAACAGGTGAGCCTGCCCCTCACGTCGGGTGAATCTGACCTGGAGGACAGTGATGACAGCTGCAGCAGCAGTGGAGAGGGGGCGCTGATAATGCGTCAGATTCAGCTGCAAGAGTCCCCAGAGAGGCTGCAGTCCTTCCATTTTGGGAATGATTTGCCCCCAGACACCTCAAGCAAGAAGAAGAGGAAAAAGGAAAAAAAATATATACAAGAAAAATTTGTTTATGTCACCAAGCACTCTGGTTTGGCTGCAAAGTCAGACCAGGGTGGTAACCCTGAGCTCCTAGTCCCGGGCCCTGTGGTGGGTCCGGTGCAGGGGACTGGGGAAGAGAGGGTTAATGCGGCCCAAAACTCCAAGTCCGCTTGTGCCAGAAGTGGGAATGGAGGAATAAAGGAGGTAGAAAAGAGTGTCGGGAAAGCAAAGGGTCGCGGCCAGTCCAGAGGTGCTGGTGCTGTTGGTCATGTCCCATTGGGAGGGAGGCGTGATCCGGCGCCAGGTCCCACCTGTGGTGGCCTGGCTGTCCCGCCTGTGTCCCTAAAGCGCCTTTCAGGTGCAGAGGGGGCGCAGTGGGTGGTGGCCGGGTCTACCGATTCTCCCACCCATGGTAAATATGCTCCTGTTCCTGGAAAGGAAGTTGAAGGAACTACAACTCCCAGAGTGGCTAAGGTGGGCGGAGCTACAGCAACTAAAGTAAAGAAAAATGTAAAAAGGCCAGAGACTGAATCCGCTGAAGTGCATCTCCAACCACCCACTGGAGGTGCCATGGACTTGCCCTCTGGGCAAAAAGGGAAAAAAGAGGGTAAAAATAATAAGGGTCCTGGTCCAGCAGCTAATGGAGAGGCGATTGAGGTAATGGATGTGGCTGTTGGTACCCCTGCTGCCCCTGTCCCTGTTGCCCCTGTTCCTGCAAGGACCCTGGGAACTCCAGGTGTCCCTGGTTCCCCAGTTAGTATGCCATCTTGTGTACAGGTGGGTGGGGCTTCGGAGGGTAGTCAGGGGGTGGGTCAGGATCCAGTCGCCCCTCCAGCGGCGACAACATCTGGTAGAAGTTATGCCAGTGTCGCCGCTGGAGGGAGGGGGGATGCGTCCTCCTCGTCTTTGGGCTCTGGGGACGGCGTTTTGCAACAGCGCCTCCTGGAGGCCTTGAGGAGAGGGGAGAGCTCGATGAATGTAGGGGGCAGAGTTGTGGATTTGTCTCTCTGGGTGGAGAGACACGGTCTTGGTGCCTTCCGAGAACAAAGGGGGGAGACCGTCTGGTCCTTGCCGACAACCGGGCAGGACATTGGCCGTAGGAATGTGGCTCGTCTTCAGTGGAGAGGCAATGACGCGTGCCCATCCAGGAGTAAGGTGGTGGAGCTTCTGCTGAAGATGGGTTTCAGGGCAAATGACATCTATGCCCTGATCCATCCTTATGGCACGTCTGAGTTCGACATCAGCTTTGCTCGCCCGGAGGGCCTGGAGCTCTTCTGGGGGAATTATGAGCTGATGAAGGACGAGCCCGGCTGGCGCGGTTTTGCTGCACAAGTGGTAACCCGCCAGACTGGAGTCAAGAGAGTGACCGTTTTGACTCGTAACGAGTCCCTCTCTTGTTACGATATCATGACTTGGATAAGTCGGTACGGAGAGGTGGTGGATATGCCCAATAAGAACCGGGACGAGCACGGCATCTGGTCCGGAGCCTGGACGTTTATGGTAAAACTTAAGCGTTCAGGGAATTCGGTGGCCCACATACCATCCGCGGCCTTCCTTGGCAGGGATCGTATCTTGGCCTTCTACCAGGGGCAGCCGAAGCTCTGTCACAAGTGCGGCGACCCCACACATTTGAGTGCAGCCTGTAACGTCATCAAGTGCGCTCTGTGTGGCGAGGTAGGTCATCTTGCGGCATCTTGTGCAGAGATTAGGTGTCACCTGTGTGGTGACCTCGGTCACCCATTCAGTCGCTGTCCGCGCTCTTTCGCCAATGCGGTCATGGCCCCAGCGGAGGAGAGCCGTGAGGTTGCTTCTGCAGGGGAGGGGACCAGCAGAGGCGATGGAGCCCAGGAGCTAATGAAGAACAAACATGCTGGGGCAGCCAAGCTAAGGCGCCAAGAGAAGCGCGGAAGGGGCAGGGAGCTGGTGGAAACCCAGGTGGCAGGTGGGTCAATGCTGGCCTCTGCTCCGGACGCAAATCATGTGGCTGAGGCTCCAGGGGACAGGGAGCTGGATGAGGAGGTCAGGAGGATCCAAAGGGAGGAGGCTGCCACTTATTCAGATTCTTCCCACTATGAAAGTGTGGGTGAGGGCAAGGATGAGTGGCAAAAGAAAAAGCGCAAGCAGGGCTCCAAGAAAATGAAAAAAAGGGAAGGGAAATCTTCCCCTGCAATGGGCCAGGTGCAGGAAGGCAATCTAAACTCTCCTCTTGTTGGGCTCTCCAACAGGTACCAGGCTCTCTCGTCCTCGGAGGAAGCAGAGGTATCCAGAACAAGCGTGGGGCCTACAGGGGGTGCTGAGCCTTCCTCTTGTGGGGGTTTGGTGACCTCCAGGGGGAGGGCTGGCCCAGAGCCCAGTGGCAAGGAGGACGAGGTTGAGGAGCCCCTTGCCATGGACCTCTCAGTGTCCAAGAAACGTGGCAAGGGGTCATCCTCAGACCCTGATGAGAAGGGGGGTGGGAAGAAGAAAGCCATCTAACTCGATCACCAATGATGGGGGCACCCACTCCGTTGACGCTGGCATCCATTAATGTTGCCAGCATTAAATCTGATATGGCTAGATTTGCGGCCTTTGATTTTCTCGGCCGCGTTGAAGCCGACATTTTGTTTTTGCAAGAGACCAGGCTGCCAAATCTGGCAGCGGTGCATAAGGCAAGGAGGGAATGGAGGTCTGGTCCATCTTACTGGTCTCTTGCGGCCGAGCCATATAGCGGAGTGGCGGTACTTTTTACCGCAGCGGTTGAATGCCGACGGGTTATCGAGTTAGAAATAGGGAGGTGCCTGATCCTGGATGTTCTCATGAAGGGACAAGAGCTTCGGCTAATCAACATCTACGGTCCCCAAACCAAGCGGGACCGCAAGGATCTTTTTATGAGGATCAAGCCGTACCTTTTTACCAGTCGGCAGGTGATCTTTGGGGGTGACTTTAACGCAGTCACGAGGACCCGTGACAGGGGAGGCTCCCTAGGCAAGCTGACTTATGATAGCGTCGCGCTTAATAGCATAGCTAGCGAAGCTCGCCTGGTGGATGTCCACATCCGGCACACCCCAGGCCACGCGGGTTTCACCTATTATAGAGGCGAGTGCAGGTCTAGAATAGATAGGTTTTATTTGAAGGAGGAAGCCATCTCTTCACCAGTGTCCGTTGTTGAGGTGGAATTCTCCGACCACTGTCTGATTTTGTTTTCCCTGAATGTTGCAGAGACCCCCCGGATGGGTAGAGGCTTATGGAGGCTGAATTCATCACTCCTGGAGGAAGCAGAGATAAGACAGTCCTTTGAGGATTTTCTGCAGAGCCAGGTACCATTACTGGATCTTTGTAGCAGTAAGTCAGAGTGGTGGGAGATGTTCAAGATCAGGGCGGCGAGGTTCTTCCGCCAGCTCTCTAGCCTCAGGAGCCTGAGTAAGTACCGTCTTTATCAGGGCCTGAGGAGGAAACTCGAGCATCTTGTCTCGACTGGAGGTCGCCGCGAGGAGATCTCCAGAGTGAAGTCTTTGCTCAAAGGGTGCCAGTATAATAGGCACGCATCTTTGGTTTTTGAGAGGGACTTCGGGAAGTACCACTCACCCGACCCTTACAGAAACTGCAAGATGTCAGTGAATCGTAAAGTTGTCACTGGACTGATCGACGGTACGGGATCTCTGAACAGGTCCAGATCAGGGATTCTGGAAGTCATCAGATCCTTCTACTCGCACCTTTTGAGAAAGAGGGATCTAGATCGAGATATGATGTCGGCTTTCCTGGCTGAAGCTGTTCCTGAGCCAGGGGATGACATCTCCCTTAATGTCTTGACAGAGGAGATCAACATAGAGGAAGTTAAACTGGCGATTGATGGGCTTGCGCTCAAAAAATCGCCAGGACCGGATGGCTTAACATCTGAGTACTATAAGACCTTTAAGGACCTCTTGAGTCCCCTCTTGACTGAGGTTTTCAATGAGTGTCTTTCCTCGGACACTCTCCCAAAGTCAATGAGGAGGTCGGCTTTGATCCTTCTGTCAAAGGGTAAAGACTCGAGCCGTATTGAGAACTGGCGTCCCATAGCACTTCTCAACACGGACAGGAAGGTTCTGGCAAAAGTGCTGTTTAATCGGCTGGTCAAGTTTGCACCCCGGCTCCTCTCGGGCGCCCAGCATTGCTCTGTTCCAGGCCGTAGCACCTTTAGTGCTGTTCTAGGTGTCCGGGAGGCAGTGGAGCAGGGTAGGGCTGGTCACTGGGAGGGGTACCTGCTGTCCTTGGATCAGGCCAAAGCGTTTGATCGGGTTAATCACGAGTACCTCTGGTCTGTTCTTCTGAGGTATGGCCTGCCAGTGGGGTTTGTCAATTGGCTCAAGACATTGTACGCGGGGGCTGAGACTTTCCCGCTTGTGAACGGTTGGGTCGGCCACCCATTTGAGGTTGGGTCTGGCGTCCGTCAGGGTTGTCCTCTGAGCCCCTTGCTGTACGTGTTTGCCATTGATCCTTTCCTTAGGATGATTGATGGTGGGCCTATGGCGGGGGTCGGGATGGATCGGGCGGTGCCGGAAGCCACCCTCAGGGTGGCAGCGTACGCTGATGACGTCACCGTCTTTGTGTCCTCAAGGGGGGAGGCAGAGTACGTGATGGCAGAGGTGGATCGCTACTCGGAAGCATCCGGGTCCGGCATCAACTGGGATAAGTGCGAAAGTCTCTGGTTAGGAAGGGGAGATCCTACATTTAGTCTTCCGGACACCCTTCCAGTGCCCCAGGACTCGGCTAAAGTTCTCGGCATCAAATTTGGCCGGGGAGATTACCCCATGCAAAATTGGGTGGTCAGGCTCGATGGTGCCACTCAGAAGGTGGCCCAGTGGAAGGGTTGGTCTTTGACCCTTCGGGAAAGGGTTAACCTGATCAAAACATACCTGCTCCCTTTATTCATCTACCTGGGCAGCGTATGCATTTTGCCAGAGCCTCTCTGGACCCGGGTCTACAACCTGTTCTTCCTAATGTTGTGGGGGAACAGGTTGAACCTAATTAGGAGAGATGTCACATATCGCACGAGGAGACTAGGGGGGTTATCTATGGTCAACCCCGTGGTGTTTCTCGTAAACACCTTTGTTAAGATCAATATAGGCAACCTCTGGCAAGAGAGGGCTCCTCCGTGGGTATTCTCCTGTTGGGGATGGCTTCGACCTTTCTTCCAGGAATGGGAGACAGGAGGGCGAGTGAAGGATCTTCGCACGCCGCACGGGCATCTTCCAGCTTACGCTACCGTGGTTCTGAAGATGATACGTCGGTGGGGTCTGGGGATGTGGGAGATCAGAACTCTGTCGAGGAAACTCCTCGATAAGAGGGTTCTGTTGACCCATTTCCAGAAGCCCCTGGCGCTCAAGGACTGCCCAAGTCGGGACCTGGAGGGAGGGTTACGTTTATTGAATTCTGACAGGATCCCCTTGAAGTTTTGGGACTTGACTTGGCGCTGCTTCCACGGGAGACTGTATGTAAGGGGCAACTTGAAGAGCAGGCCTCTGGTGGATAGGGGTTGCCCCCGCCAGGAGTGCAGCAACGTACTGGAAAGCATGGAGCATTTCCTGCTTCAGTGTCCCTTTAATACAGAGGTGTACAAACGGGTGGGAGCCTCCATTGGTTGGCCCAGGTTGGCACGCCTCTCGTATGCGGAATGGGTCTATGGGGCATTCGGGGACCTTGTTGGCAGGGACCGGTGCACTTTATTCTTAGTCAGCCTAGTAGTCAGGTTTCACATTTGGAACGCACGGTGTTTAGTTTCGACGGAAGAGAAAATCCTCCCCGTGGATGAGGTGAATAGAAACATCCTGGGTGACCTGGTGAAGGTGCGCTCTCTGGATTATGAGAGGTTGGGCACGACTAAGGCCTCTCTCCTATGGAGAGGGTTTGTATTTCGTTAGGGACAGTCTTCTTATTGTTAGGGTCTTTGTAGGGACAGAATAGGGAGAGGTAGGGACAGTTTCTCTGGGGGTAAGTTTTAGGGAAGGAGTAGGGACATTGTAGGGACAGATTAACTATAGGGATAGTTTTTCTCTATTTGGTCGGTGCCCGGCTTATCATATCCAGTCCTGGTGGAGGGCTGTGTGTGACACTAGTAGAGTTTTTGTTTTCGGTCAAAGATAAAGTATGTACGGCTGCAGGTAACTGAACCTTAGGCTTTCGGGTATTAATGTGTAGTGTTGGTTTATAGTGGTGTAATATAAGATATGTTATATGTTTTGTTTTGTATATAGGGCTAGGGGTTATAGATAGGTTGGGTGGGGGTTTATTGGGGGGAGGGGGGGGGATTTATGCCTCAGCCGTAGCTTGACACGTCCCGGACAATGAACATTGGGCACGGACTGTTGGTGCGGGCGTGGCCCTCAGGCTGCGGCGGGCAGGGTGTGTGTATGCGGTGCAGCTCGGCTCGTCCTGGACATAGACATTGAGCACGGACTTGGGATGCAGGCGTGGCTCCCAGGCTGCACCGTAGGGGGTTGGTTGGGGTGTGTGGTGGTTTGGTCTGGGTATAGGGTTAGTTTAGGATTATGTAAGGTTTTATTCTTTAGGTGGTGGGCATTTAAAAAAAAAAAAAAAAAAAAAAAAAAAGGGATTGGGTTGTTCTTCTTATTATTGTTATTATTATTACTTTCGTTGTTGTTTGCATTATTGTTATATCATTGCTTCGGTTATTAATCATATTTTCTTTCTTCTTTTGGGATTTCTGGCTGGATCCTGTGAGTTAGGGATGTTTTCTTACATGTGTGTATATTGTTATATGTAGTATGTAGTGTATATGTATTGGTGAGGATGAGTGAGTGTAGTTTGGAGTGCAGGTTGGTGTAGTGTGCTGCGTGTATTGTTTGGACCAGATGGACCTTTTTCTTTTGTCCTGCAGTAAGGCAAAGTACAGTTAATATGTGATAATTTGTTTTGGTTTTATGTTTATGTCTTATGCCAAGTGAGCGATATTTATGTTCTGTTTATTGTTATGTTTTTCACTTTTATAATAAAAAGATCTACAGGATGTAACTCAGGATCAGTACAGAATAAGTAATGTATGCACACAGTGACTCCACCAGCAGAATAGTGAGTGCATCTCTGGAGAAGGTTGGGTGTGTGAGAGCTCTGCAGGATCCAGGGTGTGGTCACCAGTAAGAGGAAAGCTTACCCAGCCAAGTCTACAGGTGCTGGGCTTGCTCCAGCCATGGAGTCCCAGACCTCCTCCCTCTGGCCTCGGTCGGGGGGAGGGAGGACTGCACCCCAGGAGGGGAGAACACCTGGTCGGAGTGGCAGCAATGTCACCCTGACTCCCCTGGAGGAGCCCAAGAGGACCCGCAGCCAAAGGAAGAGAGTGGAGGACCATGCGGCAAAACAACGTTTGCAGGCAAGTTGGGCTGATCGCAGGGAGGGCGAGTCTGTAACGGATGTGGCATCACTCATTGCCAAGTATATGAAGGACTTTGGGCATGTCGGGAGGCAGCTGAATAAATATAAGCAGGAGCTGCACGTTGCCCGCTATGATGCGGAGCGGGCCAGATCCCGCACCAGGAAGTTAGCCATATCGCGGCAGATTGAAGCCTGTGAGGACGCCATGGAGTTTTATGCAGAGGAGAGGGAAAGGATTCTGCAAAGAAGCGGGCCTTTCAAAGAAAAACTGTTAAACGACGAAAGGTTTAGCAAAATGGCGTCTGTGAGCAGTTGCGGCATTAAAGAGCGCTCTGCCAGGTGCTCAAGCAGCAGCACAGGCGAATCAGACAGTGCTGAGGATGGGCGAGCTGGGTGCTCTGGTGAGCAGCAATCGTCGCTGCCAGGTGGGACTACTGGGCCCAGCATCCCAGCTGAACAGGTCAGCCTGCCCCCCACGTCAGGCGAATCTGACCAGGAGGACACCGACGACAGCTGCAGCAGCAGTGGAGAGGGGGCGCTGATAATGCGGCAGATACAGCTGCAGGAGTCCCCAGAGAGGCTACAATCCTGCTACTTTGGAAAGGATTTGCCCCCAGAAACCTCAAGCAAAAAGAGGAGGAAAAAGGAAAGAACGTATATTCAAGAAAAGTTCGTTTATGTCACCAAGCACTCTGGTTTGGCTGAAAAGTCAGACCAGGGTGGTAACCCTGAGCTCCTAGTCCCGGGCTCTATGGTGGGTCCGGTGCAGGGGACTGGGGAAGAGAGGGTTAATGCGGCCCAAAACTCCAAGCCCACTTGTGCTAGTAGTGGGAATGGAGGAGTAAAGGAGGTGGAGAAGAGCGTTCGGAAAGCGAAGAGTCGCGGCCAGTCCAGAGGTGCTGGCGCTGTTGGTCACGTCCCAGTGGGAGGGGGGCGTGATCCGGCGCCAGGTCCCACCGGTGGTGGCTTAGCTGTCCCCCCTGTGTCCCTAAAGCGCCTTTCCGGTGCAGAGGGAGCGCAGGGGGTGGTGGCTGGGTCTGCCGATCCTCCCACACATGGTAAACATCCTTCTGCTGCTGGAAGGAAAGCTGGGGGAACTGCAAATCCAAGAGTGGCTAAGGTGGGCGGAGCTACAGCCACCAATGTCAAAAGAAATGTTGAAGTACATCTTCAGCCACCCACCAAAGGTGCCATGGACTTGCCCTCAGGGCATAAAGAGAAAATTAAGAGTAAAGGTAACATGGGTCCAGGTCCAGCAGCTAATGGAGAAGTGAGTGCGGTAATGGATGCGGCTGTTGGTACCCCTGCTGCCCCTGTTCCTGCAGGAACAGGTGTCCCCGATTCCCCAGCTGGTATGCCACCTTTTGTACGGGAGGGTGGGGCTTTGGAGGGTAGTCAGGGGGTGGGCCAGGATCCAGTCGCCCCTCCAGCGGCGACAACATCTGGTAGAAGTTATGCCAGTGTCGCCGCTGGAGGGAGGGGGGATGCGTCCTCCTCGTCTTTGGGCTCTGGGGACGGCGTTTTGCAACAGCGCCTCCTGGAGGCCTTGAGGAGGGGGGAGAGCTCGATGAATGTAGGGGCAGAGTTGTGGATTTGTCTCTCTGGGTGGAGAGACATGGTCTTGGTGCCTTCCGAGAACAAAGGGGGGGAGACCGTCTGGTCCCTGCCGACAACCGGGCAGGACATTGGCCGTAGGAATGTGGCTCGTCTTCAGTGGAGAGGCAATGACGCGTGCCCATCCAGGAGTAAGGTGGTGGAGCTTCTGCTGAAGATGGGTTTCAGGGCAAATTACATCTATGCCCTGATCCATCCTTATGGCACGTCTGAGTTCGACATCAGCTTTGCTCGCCCGGAGGGCCTGGAGCTCTTCTGGGGGAATTATGAGCTGATGAAGGACGAGCCCGGCTGGCGCGGTTTCGCTGCACAAGTGATAACCCGCCAGACTGGAGTCAAGAGAGTGACCGCTTTGACTCGTAACGAGTCCCTCTCTTGTTATGATATCATGACTTGGATAAGTCGGTACGGAGAGGTGGTGGATATGCCCAATAAGAACCGGGACGAACACGGCATCTGGTCCGGAGCCTGGACGTTTATGGTGAAACTTAAGCGTTCAGGGAATTCGGTGGCCCACATACCATCCGCGGCTTTCCTTGGCAGGGATCGTATCTTGGCCTTCTACCAGGGGCAGCCGAAGCTCTGTCACAAGTGTGGCGACCCCACACATTTGAGTGCAGCCTGTAACGTCATCAAGTGCGCTCTGTGTGGCGAGGTAGGTCATCTTGCGGCATCTTGTACAGAGATTAGGTGTCACCTGTGTGGTGACCTCGGTCACCCATTCAGTCGCTGTCCACGCTCTTTTGCCAATGCGGTCAGGGCCCCAGCGGAGGAGAGCCGTGAGGTTGCTTCTGCAGGGGAGGGGACCAGCAGAGGCGATGGAGCCCAGGAGCCAAGGAAGAACAAACATGCTGGGGCAGCCAAGCTAAGGCGCCAAGAGAAGCGCGGAAGGGGCAGGGAGCTGGTGGAAACCCAGGTGGCAGGTGGGTCAATGCTGGCCCCTGCTCCGGACGCAAATCATGTGGCTGAGGCTCCAGGGGACAGGAAGCTGGATGAGGAGGTCAGGAGGATCCAAAGGGAAGAGGATGCCACTTATTCAGATTCTTCCCACTATGAAAGTGTGGGTGAGGGCAAGGATGAGTGGCAAAAGAAAAAGCGCAAGCAGGGCTCCAAGAAAATGAAAAAAAGGGAAGGGAAATCTTCCCCTGCAACGGGCCAGGTGCAGGAAGGCAATCCAAACTCTCCTCTTGTTGGGCTCTCCAACAGGTACCAAGCTCTCTCGTCCTCGGAGGAAGAGATGCCTAGGACAAGCGTGGGGCCTACAGGGGGTGCTGAGCCTTCCTCTTATGGGGGTTTGGTGACCTCCAGCGGGAGGGCTGGCCCAGAGCCCAGTGACAAGGAGGACGAGGTCGAGGAGCCCCTTGCCATGGACCTTTCAGTGTCCAAGAAACGTGGCAAGGGGTCATCCTCAGACCCGGATGAGAAGGGGGGTGGGAAGAAGAAAGCCATCTAACTCAATCACCAATGATGGCGGCACCCGCTCCGTTGACGCTAGCATCCATTAATGTTGCCAGCATTAAATCTGATATGGCTAGATTTGCGGCCTTTGATTTTCTCGGCCGCGTTGAAGCTGACATTTTGTTTTTGCAAGAGACCAGGCTGCCAAATTTGGCAGCTGTGCATAAGGCAAGGAGGGAATGGAGGTCTGGTCCATCTTACTGGTCTCTTGCGGCCGAGCCATATAGCGGAGTGGCGGTACTTTTTACCGTAGCGGTTGAATGCCGACGGGTTATCGAGTTAGAAATAGGGAGGTGCCTGATCCTGGATGTTCTCATGAAGGGACAAGAGCTTCGGCTAATCAACATCTACGGTCCCCAAACCAAGCGGGACCGCAAAGATCTCTTTATGAGGATCAAGCCGTACCTTTTTACCAGTCGGCAGGTGATCTTTGGGGGTGACTTTAACGCAGTCACGAGGACCCGTGACAGGGGAGGCTCCCTAGGCAAGCTGACTTATGATAGCATCGCGCTTAATAGCATAGCTAGCGAAGCTCGCCTGGTGGATGTCCACATCCGGCACACCCCAGGCCACACGGGTTTCACCTATTATAGAGGCGAGTGCAGGTCCAGAATAGATAGGTTTTATTTGAAGGAGGAAGCCATCTCTTCACCAGTTTCTGTTGTTGAGGTGGAATTCTCCGACCACTGTCTGATTTTGTTTTCCCTGAATGTTGCAGAGACCCCCCGGATGGGTAGAGGCTTATGGAGGCTGAATTCATCACTCCTGGAGGAAGCAGAGATAAGACAGTCCTTTGAGGATTTTCTGCAGAGCCAGGTACCATTACTGGATCTTTGTAGCAGTAAGTCAGAGTGGTGGGAGATATTCAAGATCAGGGCTGCGAGGTTCTTCCGCCAGCTCTCTAGCCTCAGGAGCCTGAGTAAGTACCGTCTTTATCAGGGCCTGAGGAGGAAACTCGAACATCTCATCTCGACTGGAGGTAGCCGCGAGGAGATCTCCAGAGTGAAGTCTTTGCTCAAAGGGTGCCAGTATAATAGGCACGCATCTTTGGTTTTTGAGAGGGACTTCGGGAAGTACCACTCACCTGACCCTTACAGAAACTGCAAGATGTCAGTGAATCGTAAAGTTGTCACTGGACTGATCGACGGTACGGGATCTCTGAACAGGTCCAGATCAGGGATTCTGGAAGTCATCAGATCCTTCTACTCGCACCTTTTGAGGGAGAGGGATCTAGATCGAGATGTGATGTCGGCTTTCCTGGCTGAAGCTGTTCCTGAGCCAGGGGATGACATCTTCCTTAATGTTTTGACAGAGGAGATCAACATAGAGGAAGTTAAACTGGCGATTGATGGGCTTGCGCTCAAAAAATCGCCAGGACCGGATGGCTTAACATCTGAGTACTATAAGACCTTTAAGGACCTCTTGAGTCCCCTCTTGACTGAGGTTTTCAATGAGTGTCTTTCCTCGGACACTCTCCCAAAGTCAATGAGGAGGTCGGCTTTGGTCCTTCTGTCAAAGGGTAAAGACTCGAGCCGTATTGAGAACTGGCGTCCCATAGCGCTTCTCAATACGGACAGGAAGGTTCTGGCAAAAGTGCTGTTTAATCGGCTGGTCAAGTTTGCACCCCGGCTCCTCTCGGGCGCCCAGCATTGCTCTGTTCCAGGCCGTAGCACCTTTAGTGCTGTTCTAGGTGTCCGGGAGGCAGTGGAGCAGGGTAGGGCTGGTCGCTGGGAGGGGTACCTGCTGTCCTTGGATCAGGCCAAAGCGTTTGATCGGGTTAATCACGAGTACCTCTGGTCTGTTCTTCTGAGATATGGCCTGCCAGTGGGGTTTGTCAATTGGCTCAAGACATTGTACGCGGGGGCTGAGACTTTCCCGCTAGTGAACGGTTGGGTCGGCCACCCATTTGAGGTTGGGTCTGGCGTCCGTCAGGGTTGTCCTCTGAGCCCCTTGCTGTACGTGTTTGCCATTGATCCTTTCCTTAGGATGATTGATGGTGGGCCTATGGCGGGGGTCGGGATGGATCGGGCGGTGCCGGAAGCCGCCCTCAGGGTGGCAGCGTACGCTGATGACGTCACCGTCTTTGTGTCCTCGAGGGGGGAGGCAGAGTACGTGATGGCAGAGGTGGATCGCTACTCGGAAGCATCCGGGTCCGGCATCAACTGGGATAAGTGCGAAAGTCTCTGGTTAGGAAGGGGAGATCCTACATTTAGTCTCCCGGACACCCTTCCAGTGCCCCAGGACTCGGCTAAAGTTCTCGGCATCAAATTCGGCCGGGGAGATTACCCCATGCAAAATTGGGTGGTCAGGCTCGATGGTGCCACTCAGAAGGTGGCCCAGTGGAAGGGTTGGTCTTTGACCCTTCGGGAAAGGGTTAACCTGATCAAAACATACCTGCTCCCTTTATTCATCTACCTGGGCAGCGTATGCATTTTGCCAGAACCTCTCTGGACCCGGGTCTACAACCTGTTCTTCCTAATGTTGTGGGGGAACAGGTTGAACCTAATTAGGAGAGATGTCACATATCGCACGAGGAGACTAGGGGGGTTATCTATGGTCAACCCCGTGGTGTTTCTCGTAAACACCTTTGTTAAGATCAATATAGGCAACCTCTGGCAAGAGAGGGCTCCTCCGTGGGTATTCTCCTGTTGGGGATGGCTTCGGCCTTTCTTCCAGGAATGGGAGACAGGAGGGCGAGTGAAGGATCTTCGCACGCCGCACGGGCATCTTCCGGCTTACGCTACTGTGGTTCTGAAGATGATACGTCGGTGGGGTCTGGGGATGTGGGAGATCAGAACTCTGTCGAGGAAACTCCTCGATAAGAGGGTTCTGTTGACCCATTTCCAGAAGCCCCTGGCGCTCAAGGACTGCCCAAGTCGGGACCTGGAGGGAGGGTTACGTTTATTGAATTCTGACAGGATCCCCTTGAAGTTTTGGGACTTGACTTGGCGCTGTTTCCACGGGAGACTGTATGTAAGGGGCAACTTGAAGAGCAGGCCACTGGTGGATAGGGGTTGCCCCCACCAGGAGTGCAGCAACGTACTGGAAAGCATGGAGCATTTCCTGCTTCAGTGTCCCTTTAATACAGAGGTGTACAAACGGGTGGGAGCCTCCATTGGTTGGTCCAGGTTGGCACGCCTCTCGTATGCGGAATGGGTCTATGGGGCATTCGGGGACCTTGGTGGCAGGGACCGGTGCACTTTATTCTTAGTCAGCCTAGTGGTCAGGTTTCACATTTGGAACGCACGGTGTTTAGTTTCGACGGAAGAGAAAATCCTCCCCGTGGATGAGGTGAATAGGAACATCCTGGGTGACCTGGTGAAGGTGCGCTCTCTGGATTATGAGAGGTTGGGCACGACTAAGGCCTCTCTCCTATGGAGAGGGTTTGTATTTCGTTAGGGACAGTCTTCTTATTGTTAGGGTCTTCGTAGGGACAGAATAGGGAGAGGTAGGGACAGTTTCTTTGAGGGTAAGTTTTAGGGAAGGAGTAGGGACATTGTAGGGACAGATTAACTATAGGGATAGTTTTTCTCTTTTTGGTCGGTGCCCGGCTTATCATATCCAGTCCTGGTGGAGGGCTGTGTGTGACACTAGTAGAGTTTTTGTTTTTCGGTCAAAGATGAAGTATGTACGGCTGCAGGTAACTGAACCTTAGGCTTTCGGGTACTAATATGTAGTGTTGGTTTGTAGTTGTGTAGTATAAGAGATGTTATATGTTATGTTATGTTTTGTTTTGTATATAGGGCTAGGGGTTATAGATAGGTTGGGTGGGGGTTTATTGGGGGGAGGGGGGGGGGGGGATTTATGCCTCAGCCGTAGCTTGACACGCCCCGGACAATGAACACTGGGCACGGACTGTTGGTGCGGGCGTGGCCCTCAGGCTGCGGCGGGCAGGGTGTGTGTATGCGGTGCAGCTCGGCTCGTCCTGGACATAGACATTGAGCACGGACTTGGGATGCAGGCGTGGCTCCCGTGGCTGCACCGTAGGGGGTTGTTTGGGGTGTGTGGTGGTTTGGTCTGGATATAGGGTTAGTTTAGGATTATGTAAGGTTTTATTCTTTAGGTGGCGGGCATTAAAAAAAAAAAAAAATTGAAAAAATAAAAAAAATTGAAAAAAAATAAAAAAAAAATTGAAAAAAAAAAAAAAGGTATTGGGTTGTTCTTATTATTGTTATTATTATTACTTTTGTTGTTGTTTGCATTATTATTATATCATTGCTTCGGTTATTAGTCAAGTTTTCTTTCTTCTTTCTTGGGATTTCAGGCTGGATCCTGTGAGTTATGGTTGTTTTCTTACATGTGGGTTTATTGTTTTATGTAGTATGTAGTGTATATGTATTGGTGAGGATGAGTGAGTGTAGTTTGGAGTGCAGGTTGGTGTAGTGTGCTGCGTGTATTGTTTGGACCAGATGGACCTTTTTCTTTTGTCCTGCAGTAAGGCAAAGTACAGTTAATATGTGATAATTTGTTTTGGTTTTATGTTTATGTCTTATGCCAAGTGAGCGATATTTATGTTCTGTTTATTGTTATGTTTTTCACTTTTATAATAAAAGATCTACAGATGTAACTCTGGATCAGTACAGGATATGTAATGTATGTACACAGTGACTCCACCAGCAAAATAGTGAGTGCAGCTCTGGAGTATAATACAGGATGTAACTCAGCATCAGTACAGGATAAGTAATGTATGTACGCAGGGACTCCACCAACAGAATAGTGAGTGCAGCTCTGGAGTATAATACAGGATGTAACTCAGGATCAGTACCGGATAAGTAATGTATGTACACAGTGACTCCGCCAGCAGAATAGTGAGTGCATCTCTGGAGTATAATACAGGATGTAACTCTGGATCAGTACATAATAAGTAATGTATGTACACAGTGACTCCACCAGCAGAATAGTGAGTGCAGCTCTGGAGTATAATACAGGATGTAACTCAGCATCAGTACAGGATAAGTAATGTATGTACGCAGGGACTCCACCAACAGAATAGTGAGTGCAGCTCTGGAGTATAATACAGGATGTAACTCAGCATCAGTACAGGATAAGTAATGTATGTACGCAGGGACTCCACCAACAGAATAGTGAGTGCAGCTCTGGAGTATAATACAGGATGTAACTCAGCATCAGTACAGGATAAGTAATGTATGTACATAGTGACTCCACCAGCAGAATAGTGAGTGCAGCTCTGGAGGATAATACAGGATGTAACTCAGCATCAGTACAGGATAAGTAATGTATGTACACAGTGACATCAGCTATCCTTGTCAAGTGACTGCTGTTCCCTCCTCTGGAGATGTTCCATGTTTCCTGTTCTTGAGTTGCGCTCATCTTATTCTATAGTACAGTAATGATAACCAGTGACCTCTGGTGGCTAATGATAGTCACTGCAGTTGCGCAATTTAAAGTGTAACCTCATTTTCTCTATGGCTATGGCGCCCCCTACAGGAGCTGGGCGTATCGACACATCTGATAAAATCCCTTTATACCAATCAACAAGCCGCTGTGAGAACACAGTATGGGGACACAGATTGGTTTGGGATCGGCAGAGGTGTCCCACAGGGCTGCTTCCTCTCACCCTTCTTGTTTAACCTATATGCGGACGTGATCATGCGGAAAATGGACCTAGACGAATTAGAAATCGGGATAAAAATAGGTGGCAGAAACATCAACAATCTCCGCTCTGTGGATGACACAACTGTGCCTGCAGAAACAGAAGCCGGTCTGAAGCCGCCGATGTGGAAGACTAAAACTGAAAGGGAACAAATGGGCCTGAATGTGAAGAAGACGAAAATGATGGCAACTGCAAAATATGGCCAAATTCAAATCGACAATGAGGTTGTAGAATGTGGGCGAGACTACATCTTCCTTGGCTCAAAAATCGATCAGGATGGAGAAACTATGGAGAAGCACGAAGCTAAACATGGACAAAATCTGGAAAAGTAGGGATATCAGTATAGCAACTAACGCAGGACAGTGCAAACCACCGTTTACCCCGTAGCCATGTATGGATGTGGAAGCTGGACTGCGAGGGAAGCTGATAGAAGGAGGATTGATGTGTTTGAGCTGTGGTGCTGGTGAAAGCTGTGGTGTATGCCCAGGACGGCGAGAGTAAGAAACAGAGAAGTCCTGAATCGTATATGACCCGATATCACTGGAGGGTAAGATGACCGGGCTCAGGCTCACAGAGGACAAGATGACCAGGCTCAGACTCACGGAGGACAAGATGACCGGGCTCAGGCTCATGGGGCACAAGATGACCGGACTCAGACACACGGAGGACAAGATGACCAGGCTCAGACACACGGAGGACAAGATGACCAGGCTCAGACTCACGGAGGACAAGATGACCAGGCTCAGACTCACGGAGGACAAGATGACCAGGTTCAGACTCACGGAGGACAAGATAACCGGGCTCAGGCTCATGGAGCACAAGATGACCAGGCTCAGGCTCATGGAGCACAAGATGACCAGGCTCAGACTCACGGAGGACAAGATGACCGGGCTCAGGCTCATGGAGCACAAGATGACCAGGCTCAGACTCACGGAGGACAAGATGACCGGGCTCAGGCTCATGGAGCACAAGATGACCAGGCTCAGGCTCATGGAGCACAAGATGACCAGGCTCAGACACACGGAGGACAAGATGACCAGGCTCAGACTCACGGAGGACAAGATGACCAGGTTCAGACTCACGGAGGACAAGATGACCGGGCTCAGGCTCATGGAGCACAAGATGACCAGGCTCAGGCTCATGGAGCACAAGATGACCAGGCTCAGACACACGGAGGACAAGATGACCAGGCTCAGACTCACGGAGGACAAGATGACCAGGTTCAGACTCACGGAGGACAAGATAACCGGGCTCGGGCTCATGGAGCACAAGATGACCAGGCCCAGGCTCATGGAGCACAAGATGACCAGGCTCAGACTCACGGAGGACAAGATGACCGGGCTTAGGCTCATGGAGCACAAGATGACCAGGCTCAGACTCACGGAGGACAAGATGACCGGGCTCAGGCTCATGGAGCACAAGATGACCAGGCTCAGGCTCATGGAGCACAAGATGACCAGGCTCAGACTCACGGAGGACAAGATAATCGAACTCAGGCTCATGGAAGACAAGATGACCGGACTCAGGCTCACAGAGGCCAAGATGACCAGACTCAGGCTCATGGTAGACAAGATGACCAGACTCAGGCTCATGGTAGACAAGATGACCAGACTCAGGCTCATGGTAGACAAGATGACCGGACTGAGGCTCATGGAAGACAAGATGACCGGGCTCAGGCTCACGGAGGCCAAGATGACCGGGCTCAGGCTCATGGAGGCCGAGATAAACAGACTCAGGGAGGACAAGATGACCGGGCTCAGCCTCATGGAGGACAAGATGACCAGGTTCAGGCTCACTCAAAGACAAGATGACCGGGCTCAGGCTTCCTGGAGGACAAGATGACCGGGCTCAAGCTTCCTGGAGGACAAGATGACTGGGCTCAGGCTCACGGATGACAAGATGACTGGGCTCAGACTCACGGAGGACAAGATGACTGGGCTCAGGCTCATGGAGGACAAGATGACCAGGCTCAGGCTCATGGAGGACAAGATGACAGGGCTCAGGCTCATGGATTTTGGCCATGCAATGCGAGCAGAGTCGCTAGAAAAATCTATAATATTTGGACAGATTAGTAGCATAGAAGACCCGGCGCCAAAGAACATGATGGCTGATACTGTCAGAGCTGATACTGCCATGAATATCACACAACTGGAAGAAGCAAAATGCAGAAACATGGAGGGAGCTGACCTTTAGGGTTGCCGAGCGCATGAACGACTAAACGGCTAACAACAACATTGTGCCCCTCTCCTGGCTCTTCATCCAGCAGAGGGGCACATCTTCTAGGAGTCTGGAGCTCTCTGAGGGAATATTGTATCACCTCTCTTTGCAGTGATCTCCACAACAGATGAGCACTAGAAGTGGCCCCGGGGCCAGGCAGGTGTTACCTGATGGGGTTCTGGAAGTGCTGGCAATATGGTTTATACCGTGGGGTCTCCAATCTGTGGCTCTCCTGCTACTGCAAAGGTTCAACTCTCAAAATACTCAGCCTATCTAACAACCACTGACTCCCCAGCTGGTGGAGAACTACATTTAGGCTGCGGTTGTGGTTCGGCACTCATTAGTGTTCTCTCGCTTCCTCCTCCGGCTGTGATTGGGACTGTTTCCTCTTTTTGGCAGCGGAGCTTTGTGAGATCTTTTTATTTGTGGGAAGAGTTGTAGTTTTTATTGGCACCATTGTGAGGTACATGTGACCTTTGCTTTTTATTGTGTTTTTGGGAGGCGAGCATAAGAAAAATATTAATTCCGGCATTAGGCCGCCTGCAGACTGCCGTGTCGATGCAGTCCCATGCCCCTGCAGAGGCCTGCGGCTCACCCGCTCCCTGCGTCTACTCTCTGTGCCAGCTGCCGCCCAGCCGGCGCATGAGCAGAGCAGAGCCGGCCCGTCACTACTGACATTTCTGTGCGGACCTCTGCAAGACCTGCACAGAAGTAGAGCATGTCGCGATTTGTTTTCCTCGTGTGTTTTCACGCTGACAAATCACATCCGTCTGCCTAGGATTGCGTTATCTAATGCAATCCTATGCAGGCGGGCACGGGCGCAAATTTCCGCCCGTGTGCAGGGGGTCTAAGTCTTTAAAATTATTTTTACGACGTTCACCATGTGTGATGCATAACAAAATCTTCTCATTGTCTGGGTCCTTACGAACGCGCTAATGCTTATTGCGTGCGGCTTTTCTAAAATTCTCTGGTATTTTATCTGTTTAAAAAGGGTTTTTTTGGGGGAAAATGTGTATTTTTTAAACTGGATTTTTTTTTTCTTTTTATTAAACTTTATTGAACTTTGACACTATTTTTTAGTTCCTGAAGAGAAATTGAAGTTGCAATAGTTTTATTATTATAGTACACTGCATTACTTACGTATTAATAACATTTACAACGAATTATTAATATGTTAATCGATTGAACTTTTACAGACACAGCGGTAGTTTGGAGATGAAGGGGAGATTAGAGATGGGTCGGTAGTTGGCAGCGTCAGTCGCGTCAAGAGTCGTCTTCTTTATCAGTGGGGATATGATGGCATGCGTGAAAGAAAAGGTCAGAGAGAGATTGAATATAGTGGTGAGATTGGAGATGACCACTGGAGAGAGGGACCGGAGGAGGTGTGAGGGGAGAGGGTCGCTAGCGCAGGTGGTGGGGCGAGCAGAGAAAAGCAATTTGGAGACTTCTTCCTCTGTCGCTGGTCTGAGTACAGACAGTGAGCAGGAGCTAGATGCAGTGCTGACAAGACTAGGGTCAGGGCTAGTCTGGGATTGGGAAGTTATTTCCTGACGGATGTCATCAGTTTTCTTTTTGAAGTAAGCAGCCAACTCTACAGCACTGAGATCCGTCACCGGGGGCTGCGGTTTAGGGCTGAAAAAGAGAGTGAAAAGTATCAAAGAGCCGTTTAGGGTTGTGTGATAATGAGGAAAAGCTTGAACAGTGGGTGGCGAATAACAGAATGATATTTAACAAGGAAAAATGCAAAGTCCTACATCTGGGCAAGAAAAATGAAAAAAAAAACACATACAGAATGGGAGGAATTGGGCTAAACAGCAGCACATGTATAGAAGACTTGGGTATACTAATAGATCATAGACTGAACATGAGTCAACAATGTGATGCAGCAGCCAAAAGGCAAACACAATTCTGGGATGTATTAAGAGAAGCACAGAGTCTAGATCACGTGAGGTCATTATCCCCCTCTACTCTTCCTTAGTCAGACCTCATCTGGAATACTGGGTCTAGTTCTGGGAACCCTAATTTAAAAAAGACATAGACAAACTGGAGCAAGTTCAGAGAAGAGTTACCAAGATGGTGATCGGTCTACAAATCATGTCCTATGGAGAACGGTTAAAGGATCTGGGAATGTTTATCTTGCAGAAGAGAAGGCTGAGAGGAGACTTGATAGCTGTCTACAAATATCTGAGGTTCCGTCACAGTGCAGAGGGATCAGCCCTATTCTCATCTGCACAAGGAAAGACTAGAAGCAATGGGATAAAACTGAAAGGGAGGAGACACAGATCAGATATTAGACAGTGAGGGTGATCAATGAGTGGAACAGGTTACCACGGGAGGTGGGGAGTTCTTCTTCAATGGAAGTGTTCAAACAAAGTCTGGACAAATATCTGTCTGGGATGATTTAGTGAATCCTGCCCTGAGCAGGGGGTTGGACCCGCTGACCCTGGAGGTCCCTTCCAACTCTACGATGCTCTGGTGAAGGTCAAGAAAAAACTGTGTATAAGGCGCAACCCTCAGATTACATGTATAAATCTTTAATCGTGAAAAAATCTCAATTTTTATTAGTTAAAACCAGCGTAGATGATTTACTCCATCAATGTGAAATATATATTTATACACATTTTCTTTTGTTTTATTTCCCCCCACGCCTGCTGTCTCCTCTCTATCTCCCCACTGTGTATTCTTTTAAATCCTATTTCCCACCACTGTTATGTTTTATGTATATTGTGTGCAGCGCGCTCCCAGCTATACGGAATTGTATTGCTTTAAACGCGCTGCGTCTTCTTAAACCGGTTTTATCAAATATAAAGTGAGATGTTTGTCACGACTGTAGATTGCTGTATGTGCATATATATCTAAGGGTGGCGCCTTATTCCCAGTTGTTTCTTGACCTCCACTACTACATTTATTAACCCACTAGTTGTACGGATACCAGGTTGGCTGCACCCAGTTTCCCATGTGCTTACCTCTTTTACAACTTCACCTTCAGGATACCTAATGAAGGTAAGTACCTTTCTTCTGCTCCACTGCTTTTTTTTTTACACCATGTCCTCTAACTCTATGATGCCAGGATTCTAGAAAAGTGTGAAAATAATCAAGTGTAATGAGCTTAATCCCCACAAGGTGGCGATACAGTCACGGTAATGTCTTCTCTGACCAATGAGTCAGCTGCAGGAGGATCCCCAGTAATGTGCATGGATGGGATGGAGTGCAGGGAGGGGAGCAGCGTCCCATTCAATCTTATTAGGGCTCATTCACATCCGTGTTCCGTTTCAGTGCCTCCGTTGATGATTTAGGTTGCAATATTGGATGACACAGCACTGCATGCAGCACTCACCTGAAGGTTTGGGATGTTTTGCTTCAGTCAATGACAAAATAAAGGTGGATATTAACCCCTTAGTAATGAAGCCTGTTTGCGCCTTAGTGACGGAGCCAAATTTTGGAAATCTGACATGTCTCTTTAACATAGCATAACTCCGTAAAGGTTTTGCATATCCAAGTGATTCTCACATTGTTTTTTCGCCACATGTTGTACTTCATTTAGGTTGTAAAAATAGTCCAATATAATTTGTGTATATTTAATAAAAGTGCCAATATTGGGAAAATTTTGAAAAAATTATCATTTTCAACTGTAATATCTCAAATATGTGCAAACATACTGTACAAATTTTTGATAAGATATATTTCCATCTGTTTACTTCATTTTGGACGCACATTTGAAAAACTTTGGTTTTTTTTTAACCATTTAGGAGACGTACAAATTTAACATTGCTTTTCAGCATTTTGAGGAACACTTTGTTTTCCTGCACCAAGCCAAGATTGCAAAGGCTCATAGGTGTCAGAATAATACCCCCACAAATGACCCCATTTTAAAAACTAAACCCCTTAACGCATTCATCTAGGGGTGTACTGTATATTTTCACCCTACAATTTTTGAATAAATCTAGCAGTAGGAAAAAATTTCGATTTTAATTTTTTTGGCAATTGTGTCAATTTAAAAACAGTTTTTTTTAGTACAGCAGACATATGAATGAAGACTTTCACCACAAAATGTATACCACTGTTTGTCTCATGTTCAGAGCCATACCCCTTGTGGCCCTAATCTACTTACAGGACACATAGCTAGGCCTATAATGGATGACAGATCCATGCTGTCGGCTACCTGCGGGCACCACCAGCATGGAGCTGTCACGTCCTCAGCTAAGAGGGCTTTAATCCAAAGAGGATGTATGTTTTTACGTCCTCTAGGATTAAAGCCCACTTAGCTAGGACGTAAAAAGGTAATGGGGCCGTCACTAAGGGGATAATGATAAATGTATCCATAAAAGCCATGGGTTCTTTTCCCGTGATATTTCTGTTCATCAAGCAATACACAGAATTCGTGCAGGAACATTGGCCTTGTAAATGCCGCCGTAGATCTAATAAACACAACTGGTACAGTAGTGGGGATTTCTGGGTTTTAGGGTGAATGCTCACTCAGTTACGCAGCTATAGCCGCACATTACAGACCAGTCTGCTCCGCTCCTTTGTACCTGTAAGAAGGTCTTTCTGTCAGCAACAATGTTTACTTAAGGGGGTATTCCAGCGATTCAAAGTGACCGTTTTACACTTTTACAAAGCTAGAAAGAGATTGTGTTACTTATATGACCGCTGCCTGGTGTTACATCCTGTACGCCAGAGG
Organism: Eleutherodactylus coqui; assembly: GCF_035609145.1. Lineage (NCBI taxonomy): Eukaryota > Metazoa > Chordata > Amphibia > Anura > Eleutherodactylidae > Eleutherodactylus > Eleutherodactylus coqui. The sequence goes on along the minus strand of NC_089844.1, from coordinate 26,287,004 downwards.
TCCCCAACTCCAGTCCTCAGGGACCACCAACAGGTCATGTTTTCAGGATATCCTATAGTAAGAACACCTGTGGCAATGTCTGAGGTGCCAACAATAATTACATCACCTGTGCAACACTGAGGAAATCCTGAAAACATGACCTGTTGGCGGTCCCTGAGGACTGGAGTTGGGGAACCCTGCTGTACGCTACGCCGTTTTACTGGTCAGGCATGCTCAATGCATTCAAATTCTGTAATGATGACAGTTTGTGCAGTTGTGAATGCGCACTTGTCCATAACTGGCAGTAGGGCATTGTGGGAGATGTAGTTTTTGCATCCCCAGTGGCTACTTTAACCCCTTAACGACCAGCCCATAGTCTTTTTACGTCCTCCCGAAGTGGGCTTTATTCTCTGAGGACGTAAAAACATGTGTCCTGCAGAGAATAAAGCCCCTCGGGCTCTGTACGTGACAGCTCTATGCTGTAGGTGTCCGCAGGTAGCTGACAGCATGGAGCTGTCATCCCGGGCTGTTCGGACCCCCCCCCCCCGGCATTGCGATCGGCGGATAGCGCCGATCGCAAAAAAGTAAACAAAAGCTGAAAAAAAGTTACATATTCAGCTGCCCTGATGGATCGGATCCATCGGAGCAGCTGAAATTACTCACCCGGGTCCGGCACGCTGCTCCCCGCTCTCCCGATGCTCCGGGCCCCGTAGCCGTCCTTCTGCGCATGCCCCGCGGTGCGGGAAATTTAAAATCTCCTGGCTCCCGGCTCCTGTAGGTAGCCGGGAGGCAGGAGATGTCAGCGGGGACCGCGGTGAGCGGTCCCCGGTACCGCGATCGCCGTTATACAATGGATAATGGCGATCGTGGAAAACTGCAAAAAAGTTGTAAAAAAGTAAAGTTTCACCTCCCCTCATGGATCGGATCCATGAGGGAAGGTGAAAATACTCACCCCGCTTCCTCCATGTCCTCCGGCCGGTCTCCGGACCCCCCGCTGGCTTCTGCGATGTGCCGATGTGGCGCGCATGCGCAGAAGGCCGGCGAGCCCAGCAAATTCAAAAGCTCCCTGCACCCGGCTGTCACAGATAGCCGAGTGCAGGGAGATATGACTGGGGACCGCTGTATGCGATTTTCAGTCATATGATCACCGTTATCCATCAGATAACGGTGATCATATAAAGTTAAAAAGTAAAAAAAAAAAAGTTAAAAGTTTATAAAGTTAAAGTTTCATCTCCCCTTACGGATCGTATCTGTAAGGGAGGATGAAATTACGTACCCAAGGTCCTGGATTTGTTCCCTGGTGGGATGTTCATCCGCGGACCTTACCCCAGCTTCTGCGCATGCGCCCGTCAGCATGATGGCGGACGCATGCGCAAAAGTGAAATATTGCCCAAGAAATTTAAAATCTCCAGGCTGCTGGCTACCAAAGGTAGCCAAGAGCCTGGAGATGTCACGGGGAGCTGCGGTATGCGGTTACTGGTCACGTGATCGCCGTTATCCAATGCATAATGGCGATCATGTAAAAGTTCTTTAAAAAGTGGAAGTTTCATCTCCCCTCACCGATGCGATCGGTGGGGGGAGATGAAACATCTTCTCGGAGGCTTCCGCATTTGAATCCAGATGCGATTATCCTCCATGGACCCTTCCGGCTGCGCATGCGCCCGCCGGCAAAATGCCGGACACATTCGCAGGAGTCGGGGAGCCCAGGAAATTTTAAATCTCCTTGCTCCCAGCGACCAACGGTCGCTGAGTGCTTGGAGCAGTGACCGGCGGCCTCGTTGAGCGGTCCCTGGTCACATGATAAAGTAGCGAACTAACATTAGGCCGGTCACACATGACCAGAGAGGAATTACGGGTTCTGCATGCGCTTGATCAGCGGTAATCCACGGATCAATCGCATGCATTGGATTACACAATTCCCCCCAATTAGCGGGTCGGAATTACGTAATCCACTCGCAGAAACAGAACACGGCATGCTATATTTTACCGCGGATATCCGCGACCTAGAGCCCATTGTGCTCTATGACCGCGGATATACCCGCAGTCCATATGCAAACACATTGTGTATGGGCTGCGGGTACCCGGGTCATCTCTAAGCGACGGCGCAGGAAATATAAACAAAAAACGGTGTACTGCGCATGACCGCCTGTGTGAGTAGACAGTTATGCACAGTACATTACGCGGCCGTACGCAGGGTCACGGCCGGCTCACAGATGGGATCCGCTGCAGGCCTCCGCAAGCGGATTCCACCTATGGCCGTGTGAGCCCGGCGTTATTCAGACCGCTACCTGTAATCCGTAATTTACAAGAAGCCCCGGGAACGTTCGCCTTCATGCAGTTCCAGGAGCACCTTGTGGAGCGCCTTCTGTGCGAGACCGCTGCACCACAGCAAGATTACAAAGCCTCACAGAGCGCCACTTTTTACACCCCATCCCCACCGCTGAGGTTACGAAATACCCCCCAAAAAGCATGAGAGGAGGGGGGGTGGGGGGGATACCCGGTTTTCTTGCCCCATGTGCCCAACCCAACCAGCCTCCGTAATTTCCCCTGTCTTCGGACATAAAACGCAGTTTATATTATTACCTTTATCTAATATTTAGGAAATGTCAAAAAATGGGGATGGCGGGGGGGTTGGGGTGGGGGTGGGGATTATTTTTAGGAAGTAAATTTTTTTTCCGTATAAGTGGGCAATGGGGCCTGGAATTTATTCAGTTCTGCCCTGAAATCCAGCGGGCATTCCCTCCATTATGGGCCTAGCCATGTGCCCTGTAAGTAGATTAGGGCCACAATGAATATGTTTCTGAACACGGGACAAACAGGGGGATCCATTTTGGGGTGAATTTCTTCATTCCTATGTACACTGTACAAAAAAAACAGTTTTTAAATTGATAAAATTGCCAAAAAATGAAAATCGTAATTTTTTCCTTCTGCTTTGCTTAGATTCATTCAAATACTGTGGGGTCAAAATACGCAGTACACCCCTAGATGAATTTTTTAAGGGGTCTAGTTCTCAAAATGGGGTCATTTGTGGGGGTTCTCTATCGTTTTGGCCGCTCAATGGCTCTACAAGTGGGCAATGGGGCCTAGAATTTATTTCGTTGTACCCTGAAATCCAACGGGTGCTCCTTCCATTATAGGCCTAGCCATGTTTTCTTTAAGTAGATTAGGGCCACAATGGGTATGTTTCTGAACACAGGACAAACGGGGGTATCCATTTTGCGGTGAAAGTCTTCATTCCTATGTACACTGGACAAAAAAACCTGTTTTTAAATTGACACAATTGCCAAAAAAATGAAAATCATAATTTTTTCCTTCTGCTTGGCTTAGATTCATTCAAAAACTGTGAAGTCAGAAAAGTCATCGTACCCCTAGATAAATTCGTTAAGGGGTCTACTTTTCAAAATGGGGTCACTTGTGGGGGTTCTCCATCGTTTTGGTCACTCAATGGCTCTACAAGTGGGCGGTGGGGACTAAATCTCCTTGAAGCAAAATTTCTGTTCCGAAAGCCACCGGTTGCTCCTTTCATTTTGGGCCACATTGTGCATGTAGACGTAATTCTAGGGCCATAATGGGTAAGTTTCTGAGCACAGGACAAACAGGGGTATCCATTCTGGGGTGCAAGTCTTCAGTTATATATGTGTTGTACAAAAAAACTGCTTTTGAAATGACAGAATTACCAAAAAAATGAAAACCGTAATTTTTTTCCTTCGGCTTGGCTTAGATTCATTCAAAAACTGTGAAGTCAAAAAAGTCATCGTACCACTAGATAAATTCATTAAGGGGTCTACTTTTCATAATGGGGTCACTTGTGGGGGTTCTCCATCGTTTTGGTCACTCAATGGCTCTACAAGTGTGCAATAGGGCCTAAATCTCCTTCAAGCAAAATTTCTGTTCCGAAAGCCACTGGTTGCTCCTTTCATTTTGGGCCCCATTGTGCATACAGACTTAATACTAGGGCCCCAATGGGTACCGTATATACCGGCATATAAGACGACTTTTGAACCCCGAAACATCTGCTCTGAAGTCGGGGGTCGTCTTATACGCCGGTAATACAAAAAAAAAAAAGTGTCCAAAAAAAAAATAAAAATCAGTACTCGCCTCCCCCGGCGTTCTGTCGCGCTCCGGCAGGCTATCGCCCTCTCCTGGTCCCCGGCAGAACATTGCTTTCTGAATGCGGGGCTTGAAATCCCCGCCTCCAGAAAGCTAATACACACGCCGTCAGCCAGTTACAGCCATTCAATGACATCATTGAATGGCTGTGATTGGCTGAAGGTGCACGTGTGTTAGCAATCACACCCATTCAATGATGTCATTGAATAGTGTGATTGGCTGAAGCCACGTGTGTTTTAGCCAATCACAGCCATTCAATGATGTCATTGAATGGCTGTAACTGGCTGACGGCGTGTGTATTAGCTTTCTGGAGGCGGGGATTTCAAGCCCCGCATTCAGAAAGCAATGTTCTGCCGGGGACCAGATGGGAGCGATAGCCTGCCGGAGCGCGACAGACCGCCGGGGGAGGTGAGTACTGATTTTTTTTTTTCTCCACTGTATTACCGGCGTATAAGGTGAAAGTTGGGGGGTCGTCTTATACGCCCCGTCGCCTTATACGCCGGTATATACGGTATGTTTCGGAGCACGGGACAAACAGGGGTATCCATTCTGGGGTGCAAATCCTCATTTTCATGTGTACTATAGAAAAAAGTCCTCTCTTTAAAATGACATATTTGCAAAAATAGGAAATTTTAGTTTTTCTCTTCTAAATTGCATTGACTCTTAAAAAAAAACTGTGGGGTTAAAACACTCCTGACACCCCTCAGTGAATACGTTAAGGGGTGTAGTTTTTAAAATTGGGTCATTTGTGGGGGTATCTATCATTTTGACTCCTATGAGCCTTTCCAATCTTGGCTTAGTGTAGGAAAACAAAGTGTTCCTCAAAATGCTGAAAAGTAATGTTAAATTTGTACGTCTCCTAAATGGTTAAAAAAAAACTAAAGTTTTTCCAATGTGCACCCAAAATAAAGTAAACGGATGGAAATATATATCTTAGCAAAAATTTCTATATTATGTTTGCACATATTTGAGATATTGCAGTTGGAAATGTGAAAAGATTTTTTTCAAAATTTTCCCAATTTTGGCGCTTTTAATAAATAAACACAAATTCTATCGGTCTTTTTTTTTCCGCCTAAATGAAGTACAACATGTGGCGAAAAAACAATGTCAGAATCGCTTGGATATGCAAAACCTTTCTGGTGTTTTTCCATGCTAAATTGACATGTGTCAGATTTGCAAAATTTGGCCTGGTCATTAAGGCGCAAACAGGCTTGGTCACTAAGGGGTTAAATAGCAATGTGGAACTCTGAAGCTGGCTGGACAGCAGCGGTGGTGCAGGTCGGTGGAAAAGGTCCTGGAGTTCGGTGTGAGGATTTAGATGGATGTTTGGAATAATGGAAGAAAGAGAAAATGTTTAGGAAATTTAGAAAATTTGGTCCAGTCTCTGGAACGCCCCTATAACGTTATGTTGTACTGTTTTTCTGGTATATGTGATTTGTGTAATGCCGCTTGAATTTGAGCGCCATTTTCTATGATGGTAATGCTGCATGGCCTCATGATGGCGCAGTGTTGGGTGTTGCTGCCAACCAGAATGGCCCCAGATATATACCGCCTCATAGGAGCTGAAGAGAAAACGTAAGACCAGGTGTCATAACCGGGACGTAAATGGAGGTTCTGACACCGCAGATACGGGTAAGGATTTCTCCTCCCTGGCCCACTCCTTTAAAGCACCAATATTTTAATACATTCACTTGGTTTGACCACAATTTTAATGCAATCTAAGATTTTACCTGCTTTTGCAGATGCTGCCTGGCATTGAGTGCTGCAGTTTAGATTGCTTTCAACCAGCATCCCAGGTCTGTCTGCTCAGATCTATGATATATAATATATATGCTTTATAAACACAACTCCAGTCATATTTCCCGATACTGTTGTTCTGCATCTTTCTGAAGAGTCTTCATAACCTTCTCCTCCGCCACATCTAGTTCTCCATATGCACCGTACGTTGCAGTGAATGTTTCTTATGTTGGCTGTTGGGTGACTCTTCTTTGTTCTCTTGTATGTCTTGTCCTTTAAGAAGAGGTGGGGGGATCTGTATTAACTCTGCTCAGAGACCATTTTGCAGTTTTCAGCATCACTGCCCTCACTCAGGGTGGCTGTGGGGATCAGCATACAGGATGTGTATGCAGCATCTTGCAATGCCAAATTAAGAGGTAACTCCATTCTCCTCGGCGCGGTGACTGGTGGGGCGCTTCTGTTCTCCCATTATCATCTCTTGCCACGTTTTCCCTTGTGAGCCAAGTTCTCCGCTGTTTTGCTTACAGAAGCCATTGTTTTCCCCAAAGCGTCCATTGTGGATACCATTCATCCCAGCGTCGTGTGTGTCCCCGGCTAAGCCTCGCCAAAACGTGACGCCAATTCAAGCCTCTTTTTTTGGTTCATCACACAGTTGGAAGCTCCAGGAGATTTTTGTCGCTCCTAAGTCTTGACAAACGGTCGCGCTCTCTCCTTTTTTTTGTTTTGCTATAAACCGATTTACGATGACCACTCAAGACTCTGGAATGGGAACAATCGAGGAACATTAGTTTCAAGAGGGCTGAAGCGGAAGGCCAAACATACAGTCACTTTCTTATGGATAAAGGCGAGCGAGATCTCAAAGATTACGTCCACATCCTATTCAGATGGAAGACTAATCTGACACCAATGGAGAAAATGGCCACCGGCTCTGAGATCATTTAGGCGAAAGGCAAAGCTGTCATGGAGCTGTTACTTATCTTGTACTGATCCTGAGTTCCATCCTGTAGATCTTCTTTATTATAAAAGTGAAAAACATAACAATAAACAGAACATAAATATTGCTCACTTGGCATAAGACATAAACATAAAACAAAAACAAATTATCACTTGTGTTAACTGGACGTTGCCTTACTGCAGGACAAAGGGACAAAAGCAAAAGGTCCATCTGGTCCAAATAATACACACAGCACACTACACCAACCTGCACTCCAAACTACACTCACTCATCCTCACCAATACATATACGCTACATACTACATATAACAATATACCCACATGTAAGAAAACATCCCTAACTCACAGGATCCAGCCTGAAATCCAAAAAAGAGGAAAGAAAACTTAATAACTGAAAATACATGCCAAATGAATTATAAAATAATAATACTAACAATAACAAAGTAATAATAATAATAACAACCCAATACCCCTTTTTAAAAAATCTTTTTTAATTTTAAATTTTTAAATTTTTTTTTTTTTATTTACATTTTTTTTTTTTTTGTGATGCCCACCACCTAAAGAATAAAACCTTACATAATCCTAAACTAACCCTATACCCAGACCAAACCACCACACCCCACACACAAAACCCCTATGGTGCAGCCTGGGAGCCACGCCTGCATCCCAAGTCCGTGCTCAATGTCTATGTCCAGGACGAGCCAAGCTGCACCAGAAAACACGCCCTGCCCGCCGCAGCCTGAGGGCCACGCCCGCACCATCAGTCCGTGCCCAGTGTTCATTGTCCGGGACATGTCAAGCTACGGCTAGGGCATATATCCCCCCCCCCCTCCCCCCAATAAACCCCCACCCAACCTATCTATAACCCCTAACCCTATATACAAAACAAAACATATAACATCTCTTATACTACACACCTACAAACCAACACTACATATTAATACCCGAAAGCCTAAGGTTCAGTTACCTGCAGCCGTACATACTTCATCTTTGACCGAAAACGAAAACTCTACTAGTGTCACACACAGCCCTCCACAAGGACTGGATATGATAAGCTGGGCACCCACCAAATAGAGAAACACTATCCCTATGGTTAATCTGTCCCTACAATGTCCCTACTCCTTCCCTAAAAACTTACCCTCAGAGAAAACTGTCCCTACCTCTCCCTATTCTGTCCCTAAAAAGACCCTAACAATAAGAAAACTGTCCCTAACAAAAGACAAACCCTCTCCATAGGAGAGAGGCTTTAGTCGTGCCCAACCTCTCATAATCCAGAGAGCGCACCTTCACCAGGTCACCCAAGATGTTTCTATTCACCTCATCCATGGGGAGGATTTTCTCTTCCGTCGACACTAAACACTGTGCATTCCAAATGTGAAACCTGACCACTAGGCTGACTAAGAATACAGTGCACCGGTCCCTGCCACCAAGGTCCCTGAATGCCCCATAGACCCATTCCGCATACGAGAGGCGTGCCAACCTGGGCCAACCAATGGAGGCTCCCACCCGATTGTACACCTCTGTATTAAAGGGACACTGAAGCAGGAAATGCTCCATGCTTTCCAGCACGTTGCTGCACTCCTGGCGGGGACAACCCCTATCCACCAGTGGCCTGCTCTTCAAGTTGCCCCTTACATACAGTCTCCCGTGGAAACAGCGCCAAGTCAAGTCCCAAAACTTCAAGGGGATCCTGTCAGAATTCAATAAATGTAACCCTCCCTCCAGGTCCCGACTTGGGCAGTCCTTAAGCGCCAGGGGCTTCTGGAAATGGGTCAACAGAACCCTCTTATCGAGGAGTTTCCTCGACAGAGTTCTGATCTCCCACATCCCCAGACCCCACCGGCGTATCACCTTCAGAACCACGGTAGCGTAAGCTGGAAGATGCCCGTGCGGCGTGCGAAGATCCTTCACTCGCCCTCCTGTCTCCCATTCCTGGAAGAAAGGCCGAAGCCATCCCCAACAGGAGAATACCCATGGAGGAGCACTCTCTTGCCAGAGGTTGCTTATGTTGATCTTAACAAAGGTGTTTATGAGAAACCCCACGGGGTTAACCATACATAACCCCCCTAGTCTCCTCGTGCGGTACGTGACATCTCTCCTAATAAGGTTCAACCTGTTCCCCCACAACATTAGGAAGAACAGGTTGTAGACCCGGGTCCAGAGAGGCTCTGGCAAAATGCATACGCTGCCCAGGTAGATGAATAAAGGGAGCAGGTATATTTTGATCAGGTTAACCCTTTCCCGAAGGGTCAAAGACCAACCCTTCCACTGGGCCACCTTCTGAGTGGCACCATCGAGCCTGACCACCCAATTTGCATGGGGTAATCTCCCCGGCCAAATTCGATGCCGAGAACTTTAGCCGAGTCCTGGGGCACTGGAAGGGTGTCCGAGAGACCAAATGTAGGATCTCCCCTTCCTAACCAGAGACTTTCGCACTTATCCGAGTTGATGCCGGACCCGGATGCTTCCGAGTAGCGATCCATCTCTACCATCACGTACTCTGCCTCCCCCCTCGAGGACACAAAGACGGTGACGTCATCAGCGTACGCTGCCACCCTGAGGGTGGCTTCCGACACCGCCCGATCCATCCCGACCCCCGCCATAGGCCCACCATCAATCCTCCTAAGGAAAGGATCAATGGCAAACACGTACAGCAAGGGGCTCAGAGGACAGCCCTGACGGACGCCAGACCCAACCTCAAATGGGTGGCCGACCCAACCGTTCACAAGCGGGAAAGTCTCAGCCCCCGCGTACAATGTCTTGAGCCAATTGACAATCCCCACTGGCAGGCCATATCTCAGAAGAACAGACCAGAGGTACTCGTGGTTAACCCGATCAAACGCTTTGGCCTGATCCAAGGACAGCAGGTACCCCTCCCAGTGACCAGCCCTACCCTGCTCCACTGCCTCCCGGACACCTAGAACAGCACTAAAGGTGCTATGGCCTGGAACAGAGCAATGCTGGGCGCCCGAGAGGAGCCGGGGTGCAAACTTGACCAGCCGATTAAACAGCACTTTTGCAAGAACCTTCCTGTCCGTATTGAGAAGCGCTATGGGACGCCAGTTCTCAATACGGCTCGAGTTTTTACCCTTTGACAGAAGGATCAAAGCCGACCTCCTCATTGACTTTGGGAGAGTGTCCGAGGAAAGACACTCATTGAAAACCTCAGTCAAGAGGGGACTCAAGAGGTCCTTAAAGGTCTTATAGTACTCAGATGTTAAGCCATCCGGTCCTGGCGATTTTTTGAGCGCAAGCCCATCAATCGCCAGTTTAACTTCCTCTATGTTGATCTCCTCTGTCAAAACATTAAGGGAGATGTCATCCCCTGGCTCAGGAACGGCTTCAGCCAGGAAAGCCGACATCACATCTCGATCTAGATCCCTCTTCCTCAAAAGGTGCGAGTAGAAGGATCTGATGACTTCCAGAATCCCTGATCTGGACCTGTTCAGAGATCCCGTACCGTTGATCAGTCCAGTGACAACTTTACGATTCACTGACATCTTGCAGTTTCTGTAAGGGTCAGGTGAGTGGTACTTCCCGAAGTCCCTCTCAAAAACCAAAGATGCGTGCCTATTATACTGGCACCCTTTGAGCAAAGACTTCACTCTGGAGATCTCCTCGCGGCTACCTCCAGTCGAGACGAGATGTTCGAGTTTCCTCCTCAGGCCCTGATAAAGACGGTACTTACTCAGGCTCCTGAGGCTAGAGAGCTGGCGGAAGAACCTCGCAGCCCTGATCTTGAACATCTCCCACCACTCTGACTTACTGCTACAAAGATCCAGTAATGGTACCTGGCTCTGCAGAAAATCCTCAAAGGACTGTCTTATCTCTGCTTCCTCCAGGAGTGATGAATTCAGCCTCCATAAGCCTCTACCCATCCGGGGGGTCTCTGCAACATTCAGGGAAAACAAAATCAGACAGTGGTCGGAGAATTCCACCTCAACAACAGAAACTGGTGAAGAGATGGCTTCCTCCTTCAAATAAAACCTATCTATTCTAGACCTGCACTCGCCTCTATAATAGGTGAAACCCGTGTGGCCTGGGGTGTGCCGGATGTGGACATCCACCAGGCGAGCTTCGCTAGCTATGCTATTAAGCGCGACGCTATCATAAGTCAGCTTGCCTAGGGAGCCTCCCCTGTCACGGGTCCTCGTGACTGCGTTAAAGTCACCCCCAAAGATCACCTGCCGACTGGTAAAAAGGTACAGCTTGATCCTCATAAAGAGATCCTTGCGATCCCGCTTGGTTTGGGGACCGTAGATGTTGATTAGCCGAAGCTCTTGTCCCTTCATGAGAACATCCAGGATCAAGCACCGCCGTATTTCTAACTCGATAACCCGTCGGCATTCAACCGCTGCAGTAAAAAATACCGCCACTCCGCTATATGGCTCGGCCGCAAGAGACCAGTAAGATGGACCAGACCTCCATTCCCTCCTTGCCCTATGCACAGCTGCCAAATTTGGCAGCCTGGTCTCTTGCAAAAACAAAATGTCAGCTTCAACGCGGCCGAGAAAATCAAAGGCCGCAAATCTAGCCATATCAGATTTAATGCTGGCAACATTAATGGATGCCAGCGTCAACGGAGCGGGTGCCGCCATCATTGGTGATTGAGTTAGATGGCTTTCTTCTTCCCACCCCCCTTCTCATCCGGGTCTGAGGATGACCCCTTGCCACGTTTCTTGGACACTGAAAGGTCCATGGCAAGGGGCTCCTCGACCTCGTCCTCCTTGTCACTGGGCTCTGGGCCAGCCCTCCCCCTGGAGGTCACCAAACCCCCATAAGAGGAAGGCTCAGCACCCCCTGTAGGCCCCATGCTTGTCCTAGGCACCTCTCCCTCCGAGGACGAGAGAGCTTGGTACCTGTTGGAGAGCCCAACAAGAGGAGAGTTTGGATTGCCTTCCTGCACCTGGCCCGTTGCAGGGGAAGATTTCCCTTCCCTTTTTTTCATTTTCTTGGAGCCCTGCTTGCGCTTTTTCTTTTGCCACTCATCCTTGCCCTCACCCACACTTTCATAGTGGGAAGAATCTGAATAAGTGGCATCCTCTTCCCTTTGGATCCTCCTGACCTCCTCATCCAGCTCCCTGTCCCCTGGAGCCTCAGCCACATGATTTGCGTCCGGAGCAGGGGCCAGCATTGACCCACCTGCCACCTGGGTTTCCACCAGCTCCCTGCCCCTTCCGCGCTTCTCTTGGCGCCTTAGCTTGGCTGCCCCAGCATGTTTGTTCTTCCTTGGCTCCTGGGCTCCATCGCCTCTGCTGGTCCCCTCCCCCGCAGAAGCAACCTCACGGCTCTCCTCCGCTGGGGCCATGACCGCATTGGCGAAAGAGCGCGGACAGCGACTGAATGGGTGACCGAGGTCACCACACAGGTGACACCTAATCTCTGCACAAGATGCCGCAAGATGACCTACCTCGCCACACAGAGCGCACTTGATGACGTTACAGGCTGCACTCAAATGTGTGGGGTCGCCGCACTTGTGACAGAGCTTCGGCTGCCCCTGGTAGAAGGCCAAGATACGATCCCTGCCAAGGAAGGCCGCGGATGGCATGTGGGCCACCGAATTCCCTGAACGCTTAAGTTTTACCATAAACGTCCAGGCTCCGGACCAGATGCCGTGTTCGTCCCGGTTCTTATTGGGCATATCCACCACCTCTCCGTACCGACTTATCCAAGTCATGATATCGTAACAAGAGAGGGACTCGTTACGAGTCAAAACGGTCACTCTCTTGACTCCAGTCTGGCGGGTTACCACTTGTGCAGCGAAACCGCGCCAGCCGGGCTCGTCCTTCATCAGCTCATAATTCCCCCAGAAGAGCTCCAGGCCCTCCGGGCGAGCAAAGCTGATGTCGAACTCAGACGTGCCATAAGGATGGATCAGGGCATAGATGTCATTTGCCCTGAAACCCATCTTCAGCAGAAGCTCCACCACCTTACTCCTGGATGGGCACGCGTCATTGCCTCTCCACTGAAGACGAGCCACATTCCTACGGCCAATGTCCTGCCCGGTTGTCGGCAGGGACCAGACAGTCTCCCCCCTTTGTTCTCGGAAGGCACCAAGACCATGTCTCTCCACCCAGAGAGACAAATCCACAACTCTGCCCCCTACATTCATCGAGCTCTCCCCCCTCCTCAAGGCCTCCAGGAGGCGCTGTTGCAAAACGCCGTCCCCACAGCCCAAAGACAAGGAGGACGCCTCTCCCCTCCCTCCAGCGGCGACACTGGCATAACTTCTACCAGATGTTGTCGCCGCTGGAGGGGCGACTGGATCCTGACCCACGCCCTGACTCCCCTCCGAAGCCCCACCCACCCGTACACAAGGTGGCATACTTGCCGGGGAACCGGGGACAGCTGTTCCTGCAGGAACAGGGGCAGCAGGAACAGGGGCAGCAGGGGTACCAACAGCCGCATCCATTACCTCACTCACTTCTCCATTCGCTGCTGGACCAGGACCCATGTAATCTTTACCATTAACTTTCCCTTTATGCCCTGAGGGAAAGTCCATGGCACTTCCGGTGGGTGGCTGAAGATGCACTTCAACATTTCTCTTGACATTGGTGGCTGTAGCTCCGCCCACCTTAGCCACTCTAGGAGTTGTAGTTCCTCCAACTTTCCTTGCAGGATCTTTACCATGTGTGGGAGGATCGGCAGACCCAGCCACCACCCCCTGCGCCCCCTCCGCACCGGAAAAGCGCTTTAGGGACACGGGGGACAGCTAAGCCACCACCGGTGGGACCTGGTGCCGGATCACGCCCCCCTCCCACTGGGACGTGACCAACAGCGCCAGCACCTCTGGACTGGCCGCGACTCTTCGCTTTCCCAATGCTCTTCTCCACCTCCCTTACTCCTCCATTCCCACTACTAGCACAAGCGGGCTTGGAGTTTTGGGCCGCATTAACCCTCTCTTCCCCAGTCCCCTGCACCGGACCCACCACAGAGCCCGGGACTAGGAGCTCGGGGTTACCACCCTGGTTTGACTTTGCAGCCAAACCAGAGTGCTTGGTGACATAAACGAACTTTTCTTCAATATACGTTTTTTCCTTTTTCCTCCTCTTTTTGCTTGAGGTTTCCGGGGGTAAATCATTCCCGAAATAGCAAGACTGCAACCTCTCTGGGGACTCTTGCAGCTGTATCTGCCGCATTATCAGCGCCCCCTCTCCACTGCTGCTGCAGCTATCATCAGTGTCCTCTGAATCCGACTCGCCTGATGTGGAGGGCAGGCTGACCTGTTCAGCTGGGATGCTGGGCCCTGTAGTCCCACCTGGCAGTGCTGATTGCTGCTCTCCAGAGCACCCAGCTCGACCATCCTGAGCAGCATCGGATTCCACCGAGCTGCTGCTGCTTGAGTGCCTGGCAGAGCGCTCTTTAATAGCACCGCTGCTCACAGACGCCATTTTGATAAACCTCTCGTCATTTAACAGTTTCTCTTTGAAAGGTCCACTTCTTTCCAAGATCCTTTCCCTCTCCTCCGCATAAAACTCAATGGCCTCCTCACAGGCTTCAATCTGCCTTGATATGGCCAGTTTCCTGGTACGGGATTTTGCCCGCTTCGCATCATGTCGGGCAGCGTGCAGCTCCTGCGTATATTTATTCAGCTGCCTCCCGACATGTCCATAGTCCTTCATATATTTGGCGATCCGGGTTGCCACATCCGTTACAGACTCGCCCTCCCTGCGATCAGCCCAACTTGCCTGCGTACGTTGTTTTTCCGCATGGTCCTCCACTCTCTTCCTCTGGCTCTGAGTCATCTTGGGCTCCTCCAGGGGAGTCAGGGTGACATTGCTGCCACTCTGACCAGATGTTCTCCCCTCCTGGGGTGCAGTCCTCCCTCCCCCCCGACCGAAGCCGGAGGGAGGAGGTCTGGGACTCCATGGCTGGAGCAAGCCCAGCACCTGTAGCCTTTGCTGGGTAGGTTTTTCTCCAACTGGTGACCACACCCTGGATCTTGCAGAGCTCTCACACACCCAACCTTCTCCAGAGATGCACTCACTATTCTGCTGGTGGAGTCACTGTGTACATACATTACTTATCCTGTACTGATCCTGTGTTACATCCTGTATTATACTGCAGAGCTCAACTCACTATTCTGCTGCTGGAGTCACTGTGTACATAAATTACTTATCCTGTACTAATCCTGAGTTACATCCTGTATTATACTCCAGAGCTGCACTCACAATACTGCTAGTTAGTATTGGAAACAGTGAGCAAGCTTGGGGACAAACCTCTCCCTAAAAAACCCTTTAAACATTTTACTCACAATAGAAGTCAGACTTACCGGCTTGTAGTTTCCAGGTTCACTTTTTGACCCCTTTTTGAATTGGCACTACATTGAATATGCGCCAATCGAAGTGGAACTGACCCTGCCACTATAGAGTCCTTAAATATAAAAACAACGGCCTGTTTAATACATTAATTAATTCCTTTAGAACTCAGGGGTGTATGCCATTGGGCAGCGGGGTACCTGAGGGCCTGGGTGCAAAAGTTCAGCTCAGGCCCCTACCTTCCTCCGGGCATTCACAGCACCATTCGTGTACCCATACCTAGATCGTGCTGCATACAGCTGCAAAATGAATTTCCATACATGATCTGCCCCTTGCATTAATCTTTCCAAACATGACGCATTTCCTGCACTACATGAAAATGTGTTTGCAGCCTGCAGGCCACACACACACACCGCTTTTTACCGCTATTTGTGCGGCGTCCCGAGTGCCATATTAACCGTAGTACAACACTCACATTGGCTTTAATGGGGTTACTCAAATCTGCCCTCGAACGCGCTGTTCTTAACGCCACGATTTTTGAGAGATGTCTGTTCTATTTTTGTGTTTTTTAACGCACCTCCTCACCCCTCACAATAATGGGGTGCATTAACAAGCGCTGTCAAACACTGTACCATGCGTTCAAAAACCAAGCTCGAAATTCCGGTAAAAATGCAACGATTTCAAGCTGCGTTTTCTGTACACATGTGTGAGAGCGGCCTTAGGGGTGTTCATGGTTTTGTTGTACTTTAGAACCACAATTAGGAAAAACACATTGAAAACCTGCGTGCGATATTCAAAGACCAGAAACGTTAAGAAGCTGCACGTGTTTGTGATGCGTTTTTTAAATTTTGTGTAAAGTGTGAAATAATATACATTAAATACAGAGAGATATATAACTTATACCAGTGACAGATAGATACAGACATATATGAGATAGATATGAGCGATAGACATGTGATATTTGAGTTAGATATATACACACATATATATATATATCTATTTATATAAAGCTGAAAGCCCTCACTGACTCACTCACTCACTCACTGACTGACTCGCCAAAAGTTCTCCAACTTCCCGACGTCGTAGAAACATGAAATGTGGCACAAGCATAGATTATCTCCAAAATAGGAAAAGTAATTGGGTCCCAACTCGATTATTCAATTCTAGCGCAAAAGAATTGGCGTCGAAATTTTACGTACATAATCTAAATCTGTCACTTCCCAATGTCATAGAAACTTAAAACTTGGCACGAGCATTGATTATGTCATAAATAGGAAATGTTAATAGGTCCCAACTGGATTATTCAATTCTATGCGCAAAAGAATTAGCGTGCAAATTTTACGTATGGAATCTAATTCTCTCACTTCCCGGTGTCATAGAAACTCGAAATTTGGCAGGAGCATTAATTATGTCACAAATAGGAAAAGCTAATGGGTCCCAACTCGATTATTCAATTCTCGCGCAAAACAATTGGTGTCAAAATTTTACGTGCAGAATGTAATTTCTTCACTTTCCGGTGTCATAGAAACAGGAAATTTGGCACGAGCATTGATTATGTCATAAATAGGAAAAGCTAATGGGTCCCAACTCCATTATTCAATTCTATGCGCAAAAGAATTAGCGTCCATATTTTACGTACATAATCTAAATCTCTCACTTCCCAATGTGATAGAAACATGAAATTTGGCACGCGCATTGATTATGTCATAAATATGAAAAGTTAATGGGTCCCAACTCGATTATTCAATTCTATGCGCAAAAGAATTGGCGTCGAAATTTTACGTACGGAATGTATTTTTCTCACTTTCCGGTGTCATAGAAACAGGAAATTTGGCACGAGCATTGATTATGTCATAAATAGGAAAAGCTAATGGGTCCCAACTCGATTATTCAATTCTATGCGCAAAAGAATTGGCGTCGAAATTTTACATGCGGAATGTAATTTTCTCACTTTCCGGTGTCATAGAAACAGGAAATTTCGCACGGGCATTGATTATGTCAAAAATAGGAAAAGCTAATGGGCCCTAACTCGATTATTCAATTCTATGCGCAAAAGAATTAGCGTCCAAATTTTACGTACACAATCTAAATCTCTCACTTCCCAATGTCATAGAAACCTGAAATTTGGCACAAGCATTGATTATGTCATAAGTATGAAAAGTTAATGGGTCCCAACCCGATTATTCAATTCTAAGCGCAAAAGAATTAGTGTCCAAATTTTATGTATGTAATCTAATTCTCTCACTTCCTGATGTCATTTTATATAAAGGAAACATCGCATGGTTGCCTCCACGTGGGGTTTCCTGGGTAACGCAGAGAACTATGCAAAATGGGGAACATATGTTTTTCCTCAGTATCTCTAAAGTAACTACGACTTCATAAGCTTTTCCGTGTGAACACCAGATAAACACCAGCACCAAATTAACTCGGGCAAAGGCGGGTATATCAGCTAGTATATATATATATATACACACACATACACCCATGTTTTACGTGGTTTCCCCACACAGATGGCTCCCGCAGCTTCCATTAAAGCCAATGGAAGCCGTCCGGATCCACAGCCCCACCTCCCAGCCTCTTCCTAACCTCCCGGCCTTTTTCCCATCTCCCTAATTGTTTCTAACCTTCAAATCTGCAGCGGATCCACAAATGCATTTAAATGTATTTGCAGACGCACTGCGGATCCTAAGCTCCCATAGAGATGAATGGAGCCAGATCCACGGTAAAATGAAGCATGCTGCGCTATATCATTGGGGCGTGGCATCCGCAAATCATTTAAAATCAAATCTGCTGGGCTTAAATGAAGTGGGGATGCCCAATGCTTCTCTATGGGCGGCTAGAGCTGCGGATCTCCTGCACGGATTCAATAAATAAAATCCGTCCGTGGACATTGGACATTTCTGGTTTATTACCCTTAGCAAAAAACGTGCCCCAGAGCAGGAAGTGGCATAAAAAATACAATAACCATTGCTCACTGGAAAACCCCGTGAAATCTAGATCTGATGTTTGCTACAATTGTACCCAGTGTAGACAATCATCTGTGAGGCGAACATATCAGCAGCACAAGCCTCTCTCTTGTCCTGATGGTGCGTTACAATGTATCAGTGCAGGTAATATGTATCAGTCTGGATCTTTACATAACAGAGGGCTGAACAACAGAAACATTAATGCAAATGTAAAAGAAACTTAAAGGGGTTGTCTCGCGGCTGCAAGTGGGGGTATACACTTCTGTATGGCCATATTAATGCACTTTGTAATGTACATTGTGCATTAATTATGAGCCATACAGAAGTTATTCACTTACCTGTTCCGTTGCTAGCGTCCTCGTCTCCATGGTGCCGTCTAATTTTCAGCGTCTAATCTCCCGATTAGACGTGCTTGCGCAGTCCGGTCTTCTCTGTGTTGAATGGGGCGCTCGTGCTGGAGAGCTGCTCCTCGTAGCTCCGCCCCGTCACGTGTGCCGATTCTAGCCAATCAGGAGGCTGGAATCGGCAATGGAACGCACAGAAGACCTGCGGTCCACCGTGGGTGAAGATCTCGGCGGCCATCTTCGCAAGGTAAGTAAGAAGTCACCGGAGCGCGGAGATTCGGGTAAGTACTACCCGTTTTTTTTTTTTATCCCTGCATCGGGTTTGTCTCGCGCCGAACGGGGGGGCTATTGAAAAAAAAAAAAAGCCCGTTTCGGCGCGGGACAACCCCTTTAAGTAAAGGCCACTTTAGACACAACGATTATCGCTCAAAATTTGCTCAAAAGCCGTCTTTTGAGCGATAATCGTTGTAACTGCACTGACATCGTGTAGTTTTCGTTAAGCCGTCGCTCATTGCTGTCTTTTAGCGTGCTTATCAGTGAGGCACAGCAGGATACAGCTGATACTATTATTTCGGCTGTATCCCGCTCCCTGAGGACCGGCTGGGTATGAAGAACAGAGGGGTCCAGCTCTGTTCTCCATACCCCACTCAGAGCGCTCGGCTGTATAACAACCGGGCGCTCCGATCAAAGAACAGCTGGATGTAGAAGACAAGCGGGGACACCCCACTTGTCTTCTGCATCCTCCACTCAGAGCGCTCAGTTGTATAACAGCTGGGCGCTGCGGGTGGGGAACAGCTGGATGCAGAAGACAAGTGGGGCCACCCTGCTTGTCTTCTGCATTCTCCACTTGCAGTACTTGGCTGTATAACAGCCGGGTGCTCCAAGTGGGGAACAGCTGGATGCAAAAGATGGCTTTGAGTGATTTCTGATCAAATCTCGTTGTGTCTAAATGGGCCTTAAGAGCTGCCATCCTGGAGGACCTCAAGGAAAATAGCTTTATAGCTTCATAACTGCATGGGTTTATGAGAGATCGCTCCTGTCAAACTAACCAGAACAGCTTCTTCGAGGAGGTGAATTCTAGACTGGACCAGGGAGAAGTCATTGGATCTTGTGTATCTGGACTTTTCAAAAGTGTTTGCAAGGGGTTACTTATTGGCTACCACAGGGGGCAGTACTGGGATCTATTATTTTAAATATATTTACTAATAACCTGGTAGATGGATTGTACAGTAAAATATCAATATTTGCAGATTATACAAAACTACCGTGTTTCCCCGGAAATAAGACCGTGTCTCATAGTAATTTTGTGCCCAAAAGAGGCACTAGGTCTTATTTTCAGGGGATGTCTTATTATACTTACCTAGCAGGCTCAGTCCAGATCCCTCCCGCTGCTCACCGAAACTCTGACGTGCTTCTTGCCGTGTCGGAAAAGATCACTTCCTGGTTGCTAGATTCATAAATCCCCCCCTCCAGGAAGCGATTGGCTGAGCAGCGTTCAAGAACCAGTCAATACAGCACTTGATGTACTGATACGAAGGCGGTGATTGGTTCATCAAGCGCTGCATTGATTGGCTGAGCAGCGGTCAAAGAACCAATCACAGTTAGGAGCAATGGGAGGGGCGGGATGGGGCAGAGTTAAGTTCTGCCCTGCCCCGCCCCCTCTTTTGCTAATAGTTGCCGGGGGCAGAGAGGGGGCGGGAGCTCAGTGCACTGCTCACGGCTCAGCCCACCTCCTCCCCATGCAGAAAGGGACACAGTATATCGGCCGGGCGTGAAAACCAGGCCGATATACGGACGTGTCAATAAGCCCTTAATGTCAAAAATAACTGGAAAAATTGGGGTGACCTAAAACCCGTGACCCGTCCTGTACACTCTGCAGCTCGGTACTTCAAACCAGTCTGACTCCTTGCCATCTGGGGAGGCTTCAGGGCTCCTTCACACAGGTGTATTTGTGCACTCATTGATTTCAATGGGTCCATTCACATTTCCAGATTTCGCATGTGCATTTTGGCAGCAAAAACACCCCAAAACAAACCAAGCCGCATGTTCTACTTTTCTGCGCATTTGTAGGTCCTTATGGAAGTCAATGGAGATACATAATGCGCTGTGTAATTGCACTGGAAGAAGAACACATCTGGAACTAATTAGCTATTACAAGCAGCGCTGAGCGTAAATGAACCTGCCCTGCGGGCGAAAGAGTACAGTAAAATACGCCGATACGCACGCAAAAAAGCATTGTTCTCTCTGCAAAACTACGCCCATGTGAAGGAGCCCTCAAAAAGACCTGAAGACCCTCCTCTTCAGACAAGCCTACAATCTATAGTAACTCTGCTACCACCACAAAATGAACACTTTCTACTCCCACCATAGGGCTTTATTAACACAAGCGTTTCTACGTGGCTATGTAGCCACGTTTTCGGTCCTGGCCGAGAATCGCGACTATCTGAGGCATTGGATTCCAATGCATTTGTTCACAAGGATGAATCTGCAGCGTATAAAAACGTTGCACCGCAAAAGGAGAAAATATGACACTGAAGTCGGCGAGCGCTTTTATGCACGGCCGGAGAAGATAGTCCTGGATCTATATAAAAAAATGGAGGAGAGGCAGTTTAGCAGAGTCCGTCACAGGGAAAAGCTTACAGGTGCCTCTATATGGGTATTTGAAGTCATTCTGAGGATTTATGCCGAGCGAGGGATTTCCAGGCTGCGGCGTATTCTTTCGCTAAAATGTCGCACTCAACCATGTGAATGGATGAGAAACCACTAATTAAGCTCGGGACTTGATCACGGAAAATTGTCCATGCATTAGAATGAACGTTGCATACAAGCAAACAAAAAAGCTCATACTCTCGTATGAAAGAACCCTCCGCCCTGGTGTGCAGGGTCCTCTCTACCGCTGTTGTTATTCATTAAGTGGATATGATATATGTAATGGGGCTATATATGAGGTGGTATCTGCAGCGTATATGTAGTGCAATGTAGTTTAACACTATTCCCCAGCTGAGCTTTATCTATCTCATATCTATCTATCTATCGATCTATCTATCTATCTATCTCATATCTATCTATCTCATATCTATCTATCTCATGTCTATCTATCTATCTCATATCTATCTATCTCATATCTATCTATTTATCTCATATCTATCTATTTATCTCATATCTATCTATCTCATATCTATCTATCTCATATCTATCTATCTATCTATCTCATATCTATCTATCTATCTATCTATCTATCTATCTATCTATCTATCTATCTCATATCTATCCCATATCTATCTATCTATCTATCCATCTCATATCTATCTGTCTATCTATCTCCTATCTATCTATCTATCTATCTATCTATCTATCTCCTATCTCCTATCTATCTATCTATCTATCTATCTATCTATCTATCTATCTATCTATCTATCTATCTCCTATCTATCTCCTATCTATCTATCTATCTATCTATCTCATATCTATCTATCCCATATCTATCTATCTATCTCATATCTATCTATCTCATATCTATCTATCCATCTCATATCTATCTATTTATTTATCTATCTCATATCTATCCATCTATCTCATATCTATCTATCTTATATCTATCTGTCTATCTATCTCATATCTATCTATTTATCTATCTATCTCATATCTATCTATTTATCTATCTATCTCATATCTATCTATCTATTTATCTATCTATCTCATATCTATCTATCTATCTCTCTATCTATCTCATATCTATCTATCTATCTATTTATCTATCTCATATCTATCCATCTATCTCATATCTATCTATCTCATATCTATCTATCTATCTCTCTATCTCTCTATCTATCTCATATCTATCTCTCTATCTATCTCATATCTATCCATCTATCTATCTCTCTATCTCTCTCATATCTATCTATCCATCTATCTCATATCTATCTATCTCATATCTATCTGTCTATCTCATATCTGTCTATCTCATATCTATCTATCTATCTATCTATCTATCTATCTATCTATCTATCTATCTATCTATCTATCTATCTATCTATCTCATATCTATCCATCCACACAGTGTATGTGAGTGGAGCACTGAAGAGCAAACTTGTGAGTTGTTGCTCCTGTTGCGCGGCGCGGGGTGATCTCGTGGAGTTGTCTGCGGCTGCAGTGAATGGAGCTCTAACCTTCTCTTTGTACACAATAAAATAGGTTGATGGAATTTTAGGGGCTGCCGCGTTTCTTCCAGTAAAATGTTTGGAATGTTCTGCGATCTTCTCCTCCTTATAAGGCAGTGAAGTGAGAAGAAGCAGATACCTGAGCCCCCCCAGGACCCAGCCGCGCACATCTCATACTGTAAGGGTGCATTCACACGGGCGAATTACGGTCCATGAATATGAAGCATATTTATGGGCTGAATACGCTGACTAGTATTATTCTGCCTCCATACATATGCAGCTCATTTACCCGCATAAATAAAAACACATTAAATCCCGTTGATTTTCTGCGTAAATATGCAGCGAATACGCAGTTTTCCGCACGTTTTTACGCACGTTCATGGATTTCAATGGGCTATTGCGGTGCCTAATACACACCAAGATGGGACATGCTGCGTTTTTGTTCATGTAACTGAGCCTGGCTTCACAGAGCATATCTGTGGATACAATAAGCAGAGGATAGAACCCAATTGTTTCATTCACACTTCTATGTTTTGTGGGTGCATTTCAGTCGCGCAATAAGAAATAGTACATGCTCTATTTTTCTGCGTATTTGCACACCAAAAGTTCCCATATAAGACAATGGGGGGTGCACAGATCGGAGCGCAATACACATATGGAACTAATTAGCTATTTCAATTGGTGCATCTTGTTTGCCGCACAAAATATACATGCCTTGCGGGTGCAAAAAGTACAGTAAAATATGCTAATGCATGCGCAAAAAGGCATAGTTCATTCCACAAATACGCAGCAGTCAGGCAATCAGGAAAAGCACGGGCACAAAATGCAAACATTGGTTTCAATGGTTTCGTCTTCACTAGTGGGATTCTTGCATGTCAAAAGATAGGACTCGCTCTATCTTTCTCGCATGTAGAAAACCAGAATATATCTTCACTCTTTTTTTTGTTTACCCGCATGCGATAGCGCAAAATGTGAATGAAAAAAAAAATTGACTGGTTCATGAACTAATACGCCCTGTAGTGGTGAGCATATTTGCGCATGTGTGGTGGCCCGTAGTTAACAGGCCACTCCATAAGTATAGATGCATTTTTTCTTGTGCCTATGTGTTGTCAGTGTCTTATATGTTGCATTCATTTGATGTGTATTGCACCTCTGCAGCACTGAATGCGTTAACGTCTCGGTTATGTCTGAAAAATGTATCTTGTTGTGTGTCACGTGATCGTGCAATATATATGTGGTTGCAAGGTGTATGCAAGTTAGTCTGAGGGAGTCTGCTTCTGAGTCTTGCAAGACAGAACACGGGAGTTTGGAGTTTTGCAAGCGAGCCGCACAGACACTGTCTGCTCTGTGTGGTCCAGAATGGAAGAGGCTGAGAGATTCATACCAGCCTACCCTGGGCCTAATTCACCCAGGCCTTCTTTCTGTTAATCTGGAGGACTGAGAGTGTGAGAGGAACCGCCATACAGCATGGAGTGTTGACTGGTAGAGAGCTGGAAAGAGTGAAGGATAGTGTTTGTTAGCAGATCCCCTCGGATAACTTGGACTGTGGATTTGTGTGTCATCCTGTGAATCTTCCCTGTCGCACCACTTTGTGTTCTGCACCATTTTCCTGCTGGTGTGTGTATACTACTGTCAGACTGTAAATAGTTGTCTTCAAGTAAATGAGCACTGCCGACTGTTCCTGGCTTTGCTTTTGAAAAGTTTCCCTGTGTGTGTCGACTACTTATTTCAACCTTCTGGAATTCACCACAGAGGAAGGAACGGTGGCGTCACGAGTGACAAAAGGACATTGCGCTAAACCACTACTTGGGTTACCTCCGTGAAACTCCCCCAGCAGTGACTTGGACGGGTCCCGTACTAACAGCAGGGGAGGAGATGGTAGAGGCCTGTGACAAGGCCCCAATCTACCCCGCTATCTCCTTGGCTGTGGGCCCGCTCCTCGGACGCTGCACATGTGTCCGTCTAAAGCTGATGCCTATCTCTTTTTTATTGAGGGTGATCTGTGTCTGAGCGTTTTCTACTCCTTATCCACCAAGCCTCGTAAGACACCATAGAGAGAGCAGTAGTTCACAAGCGGCACACAGGAATCTTCCTTAAATCAAATCTTCTACATCATAAGACGTCTCTTTATTGTGTCCTTAATAAACGCGACGTTTCGGTCCCTTACACAGCGCATCAATGCTTCATTAACCCCTTAGTGACCACCCTATAGTGTTTTTACGTCCTGCAGCTGCAGGACGTGTATGGAGGGAGGTAGTGCCGCTATCTCCCTCCATACAGCGCGGGCGTCAGCTGTTTATTACAGCTGACACCCGCGGGCAATTGCATTTAAAGGGCAATTAACCCTTTAAATGCCGCTGTCAATTCCAACAGCGGCATTTAAATCCCCCGAACGCTGTTTGGGGGTCCCGCACGCCCCCCCCCCCCCTCGCGGTGAGATCAGGGGATCCGTGCAGGTGTCATGGCAGCCGGGGGCCTAATGAATGGCCCCAGGGCCTTAGCAGACTGCCTATCAAGCCATCCACACAGGGTGGCTTGAAAGACTGCCTGTAAAAACGCAGTATGACATCGCATGTTAAAGTCCCCCAGGGGGACTTCAAAGTAAAGTTAAAAAAAAGATCAATAAAGTTTTTTAAATTGTAAAAAAAAAAAAGTTATAAAAGTTTAAATCACCCCCCTTTTGCCATATCAATTATTGAAAAATCTAAATCATAAAATAAAAATATGTATTTGGTATCGCCGCGTCCGTAAAAGTCCGATCTATCGAAGCAGTGCATTATTTTTCCTGCACGGTGAACGTCGTCCGAAAAAAAAAATGAAGAACGCCAGAAATGCACTTTTTTAGTTACCCTGTCTTCCAGAAAAAATGCAATAAAAAGCGATCAAAAAGTTGTATGTATTCCAAATTGATACTATCGGAAACTACAGGACATCCCGGAAAAAATCAGCCCTTGCACAACTACGTCGACAGAAAAATAAAAAAGTTATTGCGCGCACAAAATGACCGCAGAAAATAATTGAAAAAAATTAAATATCTTAAAAAAAAATACAAGTACTACAGCAAAAACTATATAAGTTTGGTATCGCAGTAATCGTACTGACCCATAGAATAAAAATGTCAGGTCGTTTTTGTTGCAGTTTGTGCGCCGTAGAAACAGGACGCACCGAAAGATGGTGGAATGTCGTTTTTTTTCCCATTTCTCTCCGCTAAGAATTCTAAAAAAGTTTTTCAGTACATTATATGGTACAATAAATAGTGCCATTGAAAAATACAACTCGTCCCGCAAAAAACAAGCCCACATACAGCGACGATGGATAAATAAAGGAGCTACGATTTTTCAAAAGGGAGTAGGAAAAAACAAAAATGGAAAAAAGCAAAAAAGCCCGGTCACTAAGGGGTTAAATACCCAACACAAACCAATAAGTGTGAAACCAAAGAAAAAGCCTCGTAAGACACAATGATAGAAGGACAAAGACTAAGTGTCCTTTTAGACGAGCCGATTCTCATTAGACCGAGTGAGTGGCGTCACCGTAGCGCGTTCGCACTATTGCAGTCTGTTTAGGCAGACAGATGCATCGTTGGCTCGTTCATACGAGGGTCGTTCAGAATCGTTCAGTCCCTGTATAAGCCGATGAGAGGGATGGAACGAGCCAACAATGTTCCATATGCCTGCGTAAAATGAACAGCGAACGGTTCTCACCTGGCCGTTGGCTCGCGTTGAGGCCTCCTTCACATGACTGTATGCATTTTACATTCGCCCGTATAATTGCATGAATGAAGATTTGCCGCGATCGAATGCCAATCTTTAGTTGCGTATTTCATGCTATTCACACGCCCGTTGCTGCACATAGGCAAAATGCGCTGAAGCGATGGAAACCAGCGATCGGCAGAAACCCTCGGAATGACCAATAGTGCTTAAGTAGAGCCAGCGGTCTTCTTTTCCGAGCGTTGTACTCCCTCCCCCTCCCTTTTCTCCAGCTTCCATTGAAGTCTATGAGAGCTTTCTGTGTATCTCGCAAAACATAGGGCAAGACATATCTTTTCATGCGGCGTATAAAATCGCCGACCGAAAACAGTCACATAGGCGCTATTTTTCCTGGCACAATTTTTTTACACGGTCAAAAAACATTCATCTGAATGAACACATTGAAATCCAATGATCCGGATGGTCGCGTTTTGGGCGTTTTCTTTTTTTTTTAAACATGGCTAAATACCTGCGTAAATACGGTCATGTGAAGTCGCCCTAAGGGCGCCGGCACACGAGCAGAAATTCCACGGCGGGATTTCCATTGCTGGAAGCCTGCATAGGATTGCGTTAACAAACGCAATCCTATGCAGACGGCCGCGGTTTGGCCGCGCGAAATCTCACGCAGCAAACAAACCATGGAGTGTTCTATTTCTGTGCAGAAACATCACTCACCTGCCACCTGCTCCAGGCTGCGCATGCGCCGGCACATAAAACAGCCGGGGCCGCGGGCGCGGGTGAGTATGCGCTGGGTCCTGCAGGCACTCGGGTCGGGTCCCGCGGCGAGAATTCCCGCCGCCGGATCCGCCGCGCCCGTCTGGCCTTAGACTGAACTATTATTGTTCACTTTCACTTGTTGGAATGAAAATTGTTACGTCTAAAAGCACCTTTAACCCCTTCACGCTCCAGGATGTACATTTACATCCTGGAGCGTCGGGGTATGGATGGAGGTCGCAGGGCGACCTCTCTGCATACAGCACGGGCATCAGCTGTTTACTACAGCTGACACCCGCGGGCATTAGAGCGATTGGCCGTTTGTGGCTATTAACCCTTTAAATGCCCCTAATGATGTTCGGGGGTCCTGTACGCCCCCCCCCCCCGCGGTGAGATCGGAGAAGCCGTGCAGGTGTCATGGCTGCTGGGGGCCTTCTGAAAGGCCCCAGGGCTGTCTTGAGAGACTGCCTATCAAGCCATCCCTGTGGGGTGGCTTGATAGACTGCCTGTCAGAATGCAGTTTGACGTAATGCTATAGCATTACGTCATACTGCAGGAGCGATCAAAGTATCACATATTGTAGTCCCCCAGGGGGACTCAAAAGTAAGTAAAAAAAAGAGCAATAAAGTTTTTTTACTTGTAAAAAAAAAAAAGTAAAAGTTTAAATCGCCCCCCTTTTGCCATATCTGTAATTAAAAAGTCTAAATTATAAAATAAAAATACATATTTGGTATCGCCACGTCCGTAAAAGTCCGATCTATCAAAGTAGCACATTATTTACACCGCACGGTGAATGTCGTCCGAACAAAGAAGTAAAGAACGCCAGAAATGCACTTTTTCATTCACCGTCTCCCAGAAAAAAACGCAATAAAAAGCGATCAAAAAGTCTTGTATTCTGAATTAGTACTAACGGAAACTACAGGACATCCCGAAAAAAATGAGCCCTCGCTGATAAGGGCCAAGAGGGGCTGTAAAGGAATTAATATATGTTGCTTATCAAAAATGAGTATATATATCAATCTATTTTAGCAAAATGAATATATTGCAATATATTGTATGTGTAACAGAAGTCATGACTGTTTTAAGGAAGAAGCCTGTGGCTTTCTGTCTACACTGAAGGTCTACGTCTGACCGAAGTGGAATCAGGAAGTCACAAGAGCAGATGTCTCGGGATTTAGCAAGACAGGGCCTAACCGCAAAGAGTTTTCAGCTATTTCTTAAATGTCAAAGTTTATTGAATGATTAAGTCATACGTTTTTAAGATGTATGGAAATCACGAGGTTATTCCCTGTATTACCAGAGGTCGCGTCCCTGCGTGGGCGATCTTCTATAAAGACTGAGACTATGCCAATAATAAACTCAGAGTTCATTACTTCACCATATACCGTGTATGGTCAGTACTTTGACTCTCAAGGAGCGCTCCTGCTTAGGTCAATTTGGAACCGGACAACATAACTGACCAGTCTGTTTGAACAGATTAACCCTCGACACTCGCTGAACTACGTCGACAGAAAAATAAAAAGCTATTGCGCGCAGAAAATAATTTAAAAAATTAAATGTCTTTGAAAAAAAAAAAGAGTAGTACAGTAAAACAACCTATACGAGTTTGGTATCGTAGTAATCGTACCGACCCAGAGAATAAAGTTATCATGTCACTTTTGTTGCAGTTTGTGCGCCGTAGAAACAAGACGCACTGAAAGATGGCGGAATGTTGCTTTTTTTTAGTGAAATATTTTCTATTCTTCTAATCTGTTTTTATTTTCTGTTTGCGGATTTTTCTTATTCCATCGTCTGAACATGACTATAGGAGCGGCCATCTTGCCTGAGGTGCAGTTAGCAACATTTAGAGAGATGCTTTACGGCAGCCTCATGGGCAGCAGACACAATGGACAGGAGAGACACATTGACTTCTATGGGAGAGTGTTGTAGGCATGTTCTGTAACCTGTGCAGGGAGGGGATGCAGGTGAGCTGTGCCATCACCTCTTATGAATGGTGGATCTTGTGTTATCTATATATAAGTTTCATTATAATCCTGGCTGTGATGATAATGAGATGGCGGCTGGGAGGGTTTCTCTACTGAACAGGCGGTGTTAGACTATTATTAGGCCAGTGGTCTTAAAATATAGATGGTGACTAGAGGAAGCCTACTCGCGTAGATTTGTCTCCCAACACCCCCGTACATCCTTTTGGGCAACTTGGATAGACTACACAATCAAGAACCCCTCATAGAGAGGATGGGAATCAAGCAATAAATGAAAAGGAGGACCTATCCTAAACACAGCTCTCAAACCCCGAACTCACCAGAACGTAATGACTGGTAAATAGAACCCTGAAACAATCACCCCCTTAAACATGGAAATGAACCTCCGTTGTTGTGTTGTTTTGTTTTTTGTTTTTGCTATGTCCTTATAACATATGTTTTTGTTTATGTTCATGTTTGAATCTCAATTCTGCTATGATTATTTCTCACCTATTAAGGTGCCTCTTTAAAACTGTAAAATGTTGTTTATTTTGAAAAAATGTCAATAAAAATTCAATTATTAAAAAAAAAAAAAAAAAAAAAATATATAGATGGTGACATCGATAATCAGAAACTATCAGAATTTCTTATTTTAAAAAAGTGTTTACTGACGTGATTTTTACAAGAGGTCATATTATGATGGCACAATCTCTCTGTCACCCAGAAATGACCTGAATAAAAGTTGTTCAGAGGGTCGCCTATAAGATAAAGAGGGCTGAAAGCCCCCAGCCTAGAGGAGATTATGAGCAGCCGTAAGAAAGTACATTCATGAGTCATTTAATGAAATGGGAAATGATGTCAGCTCCTTCTCTATATATCTCTATATGTCTGTGCCCAGCGCCCATGTCCTCAGCTCATCCCATCACTGATAGTCCCAGCAGATGAGTCAGTGATGAGAAGAACCAGGAAATGTCCCGAGACGTCTCATCACAGAGACATTAGTCATAAGAAGGGGGAAAAGCACCGAAGATTCATAACTGTGTCTCCAAAGTGTCAGCGTGTCATTATCATATCTATCTATCTTATATCTATCTATCTCATATCTATCTATCTATCTCATATCTATCTATCTATCTGCATATCTATCTATCTATCTCATATCTATCTATCTATCTCATATCTATCTATCTATCTATCTCATATCTATCTATCCATCTCATATCTATCTATCTATCTATCTATCTCATATCTATTTATCTCATATCTATCTATCTATCTCACTATTAGAGATGAGCGAGCACACTCGTTTAAAGGGGTTGTCTCGCGGCAAACATCAAAATTTTACATTAGCCCATTCCCCCTGTCACCCCCTGGCATAAAATAGCAATTTATCTATCCTCTATCTATCTATCCTCTATCTATCTATCTATCTATCTATCTACCTACCTACCTATCTCATATCTATCTATCTCATATCTATCTATCTATCTTATATCTATCTATGAATCTCTCTCATATCTATCTATCTATCTATCTCATATCTATCTATCTCATATCTATCTATCTCCTATCTATCTGTCTATCTATCTATCTCATATCTATCTATCTATCTATCTCCTATCTATCTATCTATCTCCTATCTATCTATCTATCTATCTCATATCTATCTATCTATCTATCCCCTATCTATATATCTATCTATCTATCTCCTATCATCTATCTATCTATCTATCTACCTACCTATCTCATATCTATCTATCTCATATCTATCTATCTTATATCTATCTATGAATCTCTCTCATATCTATCTATCTCATATCTATCTATCTATCTATCTATCTCATATCTATCTATCTCCTATCTATCTGTCTATCTATCTATCTCATATCTATCTATCTATCTATCTATCTATCTATCTATCTCATATCTATCTATCTATCTCATATCTATCTATCTATCTATCTATCTATCTATCTATCTCCTATCATCTATCTATCTATCTATCTATCTATCTATCTATCTCATATCTATCTATCTCATATCTATCTCCTATCTATCTATCTATCTATCTATCTATCTATCTATCTATCTATCTATCTATCTATCTATCTATCTATCTATCTATCTATCTATCTCCTATCTATCTATCTATCTATCTATCTATCTATCTATCTATCTATCTATCTATCTATCTATCTATCTATCTCTCTCATGTCTATCTATCTATCTATCTCTGTATATAGTGATATAGACCATGCTGGTGTAACCTGGTCCAGTTTCTAGCAGCATGGTTGATATTACTATATACAGAATGTATAGCTTATACCAGCTGTACATATATAATTTCATACAGAAAATGGATGGTTTTACATCTGCACTGGGGATTCTGCTTTCCTGTTCCGTTTGAAGAGCAGGAAAAGGGAATCCCCGTGGCTGAACGAAATCCGTCTCCGGATGGAACCCAAAAATGCTGTAGGGACTCCATTGACTATAACAAGATCCGTCCGGTTTCCGCCCAGCTTTTGGATGGAAGAAAAGCGTGGCATGCAGCGCCTTTTCTTTTTTTACGGCATTTGGTGCCGGATCTGTGACAGAATCTCTGGCGAGAGGTTCGATGCAGATATAAATCAGTACTTATACCAGCATGGCCGATATTACTGTATACAGGAGATGTATATGGAGCATGCTGGTATAACCTGGAGATCTCCTGTATATAATTATATATGTACAGCTGGTATAACCTGGGTATATACTGTATATAATTATATATGTACAGCTGGTATAACCTGGGTATATTCTAAATATGATTGCATGCTTTACACACAACTTAAAAACGCATCAGAAACCTGCATACATTTAAGGGCTCATGTCCACGGGCAAAATAAGAATTAAAATCCGCAGCGGATTTTAACTCTTCTCCTGCCCGCGGATCCGCACCCCATAGGGATGCATTGACCACCCGCGGGGTAGATAAATACCCGCGGATGGTCAATAAAAGGGATTTTAAAAAAAATGGAGCATGAAAAAATCTGGACCATGCTCCATTTTCATGCGGGTCTCCCGCGGGGACGGCTCCCGCGGGCTTCTATTGCAGCCTATGGAAGCCGTCCGGATCCGCGGGAGACAAAAATCGGGATTTACTCACACGCTCCGTTTCTTCTCTTCGCGCGGCGCCATCTTCTCTCCGTCGCGGCTGGATCTTTTTTCTTCGGGACGGCGCATGCGCGGGGCACGTCACCGACGTCATCATGCGCATCCGCCGAGCCGAAGAAAAAAGATCCGGCCGCAACGCAGAGAAGATGACGCCGCAGCGAAGAGAAGAAACGGAGCGGATGGGAGGTGAGTTTATTCTCATTTATTGCTATTTTCAGCCCTCATGTCCGCGGGGCAGGAGGGACCCGCTGCAGATTCTCCATGGAGAATCTGCAGCGGATCTGATTTTCCCCGTGGACATGAGGCCTAAAAAAAACAAAAAACGCATGTATTGTTTGAATCCACATGTGGTTTTTAATAGCGCATGCAGTGATTTTAATTGTGGTTCAAATATGCAACAAAAACCGTGAACACAGCCTTAAGCCAGCTGCACACGGGCGGGTCAGATTCTGTATGCGTGAGCCCGCAGCGGAATCCAACCCTTTGCCCGGCTGGCATCTGTGCATACCTGTGATTTCTTTCTTCTTTCTGTACTGCGGATGGTCCACATGGCGAGCCGTCAGACCTGCGCAGTACAGGTTTTTTTTTTTAACCCCTGCTTTTCCCGTGCTGTTGCTAGGCGATGACGCAGGCGCCCACAACCTTTCCGCAATGTCTTTGCAGGACCGTGGGTCGGACGGCTTGCATTGAGTTCAATGGAGGCCGTCTGTGCAGAATCCAAACTAAAATAGAATATGCCGCAATTTATTTCCGCTCGTGTGCAGGAAAAAACCCTTTCCACTGCATGCTATGGGCGATATTTGCTGCGGAATCTGGAGGCGGATGCCAGCTCCGTATTCTGCAATGCAAATCTGGCCAAATGCAGCGGACCTTTGGGTGAGTCTGATATCGGGCCATGAAACTCAGCCCCATATCACGCTTGCCAACATGCGATGCCGCCACGGATGTGAGGGGTTTTTTTGTGTTAAAACCAGCTTGTATCACATCGGGGAAGTAGCATCACACTTACGTGCACCTCGTATGTCGTGCAATTCTGTGCCGGCCCCATTATAAACAATGGGCGATGAGAAGTGTTCCTAGAGAACACCCAAAGATAGGGCATATGACAATATTTTCGTGCGATGCGGGGAAACAAAAAAAAAATTGCTCATGTGTATGATCCCATTCAAAAGAATGGGGTTTATATTTGTGCACGATTTTCGGGGCTGTGTGACAGCAGCCTAAAGCCCCATTTGCACACAATGATTATCGCTCAAAATTCGCTCAAAAGCTGTCTTCTGAGCGATAATCTTTGCGTCTGAATGTGCTCATCTTTCAGTTTTCTGCCAAAGGATGACGGTTTTCAGTTCTGCTTGAAAACCCTCCTTCAGCAGAACAGCTGATTAACAGGACCGCACCCTGTGTCTGCTGTCCATGGTGCTGAATTTTCTAAGGGGAGCCTGTGGCTGAACAATACAGCTAATTACAGAGCTCAGATCTCCTGCTGAGTTCTGTAACAACTCCCAGAAGCTCATTTGCATATAAATGATGCTGATAAGTACGAATAGCAATTTGTGCTTATTAGTACTTTTTTGCAAAAAGATTGCTGATCTTTCAATCTTTTGAAAGATATTAGTGTGTGTAAATGGACCTAAAGGTGGCTACCAACAGATATTCACGTAGTCCGTGAAATAAGTCATGTTTAGAAACTTAATGGGGCTAGATCATGTATGTAAATCAGCACGGTTTAGGTATAGGTGCGGGTACAGATGGAAGGGAGGAGGTCCAGCTGAACTTTTGCACCTGGGCCCCTGAGCCTTTAGGTACGCCCCTGGTCTTAAAGGGGTTGTCCCGCGAAAGCAAGTGGAGTTATACACTTCTGTATGGCCTTATTAATGCACTTTGTAATATACATCGTGCATTAAATATGAGCCATACAAAAGTTATTCACTTACCTGTTCTGTTGCTGGCGTCCTCGTCTCCATGGTGCCGTCTAATTTCAGCGTCTAATCGCCCGATTAGATGCGCTTGCGCAGTCCGGTCTTCTCCCTGGTGAATGGGGCCGCTCGTGCCGGAGAGCTGGTCCTCGTAGCTCCGCCCCGTCACGTGTGCCGATTCCAGCCAATCAGGAGGCAGGAATCGGCAATGGACCGCACAGAGCCCACGGTGCACCATGGGAGAAGACCCGCGGTGCATCGTGGGTGAAGATCCCGGCGGCCATCTTGCTAAGTTAAGGAAGAAGTCGCCGCAGGGCGGGGATTCGGGTAAGTACTAAACGTTGTTTTTTTTTAACACATGCATTGGGTTTGTCTCGCGCCGAATGGGGGGCCTATTGAAAAAAAACAAAACCCGTTTTGGCGCAGGACAACCCCTTTAATAATCGCATATGTCAGGCAGCGACATCTGCCCTCACATGTCTGCCCATTTGTGTAGGCATGTTCACCCCCTTCCGCTTCGCCTCACTGCACGGCGCACACTGGTGCTGGAGGTGCGCCTGCGCATCACCAAATAAATCTG
This sequence comes from Eleutherodactylus coqui, assembly GCF_035609145.1. NCBI lineage: Eukaryota > Metazoa > Chordata > Amphibia > Anura > Eleutherodactylidae > Eleutherodactylus > Eleutherodactylus coqui. Next base: position 26,252,426 of record NC_089844.1, on the reverse strand, counting down.
TCTTGTCGCGCTCCCTAGAGAACGCTATACATTTTCGGGATAAAACGTCCTTCCTCAGAATGCAGCTTCAGTGGTCACAGGCCGTTCACAGCAGAATCACAGCTGAAGCCTGTGATTGGCTGAGTGGTCATGCGCACAATGAATGTCATATTCTTCTGGGAGCGCAGCAGCAAAAAGCAGGGCACCCGCACCGGACAGGGGGACGCAAGAGAACTAAGTGTGCTTTATTTTTTTATTTGTAACCTTTTCCTGCCCATAGAATTTTTTTCCCTCCTGGTAAAGTCCCTTAAACCTGTACGTGTAAGCACACACTTGGCAGCTACTTGTATTTTCTTTTCTTTATTAACGCCGCTTGGCAGGAAAGTGCGTCCTCGCCTTATCTTTCACGTGAAGGTGGTTAATGCTTGGGGAGCAGGGTAGGCATTCAAAAGTTTGCTATGGGCCAGCCTTTTTTAATTACAGCCAACTGTGAGAAGTATTAGGTCTGTATATGTTTTCAGGCTTTGGATGTCAAGAAGAATATTCCCAGATACTGCCAGCAAGCAGAGATCTTCACAATGCAGAGGAACTGAAACTTAAAGGGTCTGAAAGAAAAACTGTCTAAGGGTTTGCCGACATGGTAGAATTAGCCACGGAAATTTCCACTGTGTATTCTGACTCAAAAACTGGATCAAAATCCGGATGCGCAGATGGAAAATACCCTGTTAATGGGCAAAAACTGTGCGTGGAACTCCGACGCGTTTCCAGATCGAACTGTCACTTCTTGAGGCAGAAACATGTGAAAACGCAATTTTCGGCATCAGAATCCTGCATGTGGATTTTGCCCACTGACGGTAAATTCCATGTGATCAGCACCAAAAAGCCACAGACTTTGACGCAGTTTTTGAGGATAGGGAATAGCTTGATATTCTGATCTAATCACTTTAAAACTTAACATGACATCATCCTTAACTAGAAAATGATTGCAGGTATTGGAAAAAATGACTGCACCAATCAATTTCTGATGAAGTTCTACCCTGAAATCAGGTATCCCAAGGCCCCTCTTTCCATTGACGTTTCTTGGACTGAATTCAGTATGGCTACCATCAAGATGGCCGACAGGCACCACTATAGTGCCAAAAAGTTTCCTCCCAACATCTAAAAGTTTTTTTAATTTTTACCTCTTTTCGTTCATAAGATATTCTGTGTGTGACTTTTGAATCACCCTTTTCAATGATTAGACAAGTATTAATTATGGGTGCCTGTGATTGGCTGAGCGTTGTGACCAATCACAGGCAGCTCTTAGCTGTCATTCAATGAATGGCTAAGCACTGTCTGTGATTGGCTGAGCACTCAGCCAATCAGACACAGCCCTTTCAGGAGGCAGGGATTTTAAATCCCCGCCTGCTGAAAGAGCTTCAGTACAGTGCCGGGCAGACAAGCGGCTAGATGTGCCGAGCCCTGACAGCACCGGAGAGGTGAGTATATATATTCTTTATTTTTTTACACCAGCTAGGGATGATTTTCAGGGAAGGGTTTATATTTAAAGCCCTTCCTAAAAATCACTGCAGTGGTTGCCTGGATCCCGCTGCTTTCAATGGGGCCACCAGCAGCAGTGGCAGCCTCATTGAAAGCAATGGGAGTGCATCACGATCCTCTGCCACAGCTGTGGCAGGGAATTCTTTACTCCCCGTGGCGAGTGCCATCATTACTGAACACTGTGACAATGCTGTCACAGTGTTCAGTGATGAGGGGACTCCCCGCAGGGAATATTTATGTGCAGCACGGATCTTCACGGAACGCGGATGTCCTATCTTTTGCAGGTGCGCGAATTTGCATCCTTGTAAAAGACGGACATGTGAACTCACCATTGGAAACCAATAGTTCTAATAGACGCGTGGTCGTGTGCGCACAAATACACGCACGTCTGAACGAGGCCTTAAACTCGATACATCGTTATTATGTCACCTGTCTATATTTTAAATCCAAAACCACTTAGTTTGTCCTAAATAATTTAGATTTGCCAAAGTAGTGGCAAGCAAAATCTAGATGGCACCATTTAAAGTCGAAAAGATGAAGTAGAACATGAAGGGAAAGATGGCGTACCCCGCACAGCGCCTCACGGTGCCCCCTGGCACTGGACATCTGCCCTCATCAGAGCACCTAGAAAAAAATTCTAAAAGCAAGCAGGCAGCGCTCTTCATCCTACGTCAGGGGGAACACGGGGATCTCGTGAGGCCGCTGCCTCCATCTTTCTTCTGAAGCGCAGGGGTCACACCCCTCCTTGACAAGAGACAAAATAAATCTCTGTTAAGCCGAAGGCTCCACTTAAGTCTCCGCAGTTTTTTGTTATATTTAAGCTTTTTCCCTGGAATTCCATTAAAATCCTTTTATTAAAATGCTAATTCCCCGAGCGGCGAAACAAAGCCTTTGTCACCGGCAAACCCTAGAGTCTCTAAAGAGGAGATTTAAGTATCGGACTCTTGACCACGGTATCTGCAGAGCCAGATTCATACTCAATATTGCCACTCAGTAATGGCTTGTAATCCTAAATTTCTTCAAAAAATTTTTTGGAGCCTTGGATTAATATAAATTAAGAAAAAAGACAAAATGTGAAAACGCTAAAATTTGGAATTTTTTTTTAAATGAAAAAATGTATATGTATTTTTTAATTTTTTTTTTCCCCTTGATTTAAAGGGGCTCTGCAAATTCATAAGGTGAAGGGACCTGGGCGAGATTTCCCTAACAAAGGCTTTATAATTGGGCCATGCAGCTGCTATTAAACGACTAACTCTTTCTAAGGGGATTTGTGATTCCGAGGGTCGGCTCTTGGATTGCCATCTTTGTAGAGTCTGTGAGTCCAGGATAATATAAGGTCTAGGAATAGGCCAGGCTGTGAAGAACACGCAGCTGTCCATCACGGTTATGTTGAACCCAAACCGCCCCCAAGACTCTACTTGTACACCCCGAGCTGACAACTACAGTGCTTGATGAAAGTTTGTGAACTCTTCAGAATTTTCCATATTTCTGCTTTTATTTGACCTAAAACGACATCATATTTTCACATGAGTCCTAATAGTAGATAAAGAGAACCAAATCAAACAAATGAGTCAAAATATTAAACTGGGTCATTTAGTATTGAGGAAAATTATCCAATATCATGCCTGTGAGTGGAAAAAGTATGTGAACCTTTGCTTCAGTATCCCGTGTGACCCCGTTGTGGAGCAATAACTACATCTAAACATTTACGGGAGTTGCCAATTAGTCCTGAACATCGGTTTGGAAGACTTGTAGCCCACACCTTCATATAAAACAGCTTCAGCTCTGCTATGTTGGTGGTTTTCCCCCATGAACGGCTCTCTTCAGGTCCTTCCACAGCATTTCTATAGGATTAAGGTCAGGACTTTGACTTGGCCATTCAAAACTTTAACTTTATTCTTCTTTAACAATTCTTTTGTGGAACGACTTGTGTGCTTTGGGTTGTTGTCTTGCTGCATGACCCGCGTTCTCTTGAGTTTCAGCTCACGGACAGATGTCCTGACATTTTCCTTTAGAATCTGCTGGAATAATTCCGAATTCATTGTTCCGCCAATGATGGTGAACCTCTCTGGCCCAGATGCAGCCTAAAAGGCCCTAAACTATGATATCACCACTGCATTTCACAGATGGTATAAAGTTTTTATGCTGTAATGCAGGGTTTTTTTCTCCTAACATAACCCTTCTCATTTAAGCTAAAAAGCTCTATTTGGTCTCATCTGTCGACAAAACATTGTTTCAGTAGATCTCTGGCTCATCCAGGTGAAGTTTAGCAAACCACAAAGGGTAAACAATGCTGTTTTTGGAGACCACCAACTTTGTTCTTGTAATCCTGCCATGCACACCATTGTTGTTCAGTGTCCTCCTGATGGTAGATTCATGAACATTAATAGCTACTGTGAGAAAGGCCTTTAGTTACTTAGAGGGTACCTTAGATTCCTTTGTGACCTTGCAGACTATCATACGCCTTGCTTTTGGCATTATCTTTGTTGGTCAACCACTCCTGGACGCATATATCTATACTACACTCACGTTCGGCACTATGGAGCAATTCCAGCAACCTCATTGGTTGTTTGGCTTGTCTGATTCAACCTGATTGGTTGTTTAGGTTCCCTGATTCAACCTGAGTGGTTGTTAGTGCCGAACTTGAGTGTAATATAGATATATGCCTCCCCAGGTATTGAAACAAATGACTACACCAATCAATTTCTGATTAAGTTCTACTCTGAAATCAGGTATCCCAAGCTGGGGAGGGTAATAATGGTCTTGAATTTCCTCCATTTGTACTCAGTCTGACTGTAGATTAGTGGAGTCCAAACTCTTTAGAGATGGTTTTGTAAACTTTTCCAGCTTGATGAGCATCAACAACTCTCCTGAGGTCCTCAGAAATCTGCTTTTTTCATGCCATAATGCACTTCCACAAACATGTGTTGTGAAGATCCTTCTTCTTTAAATAACACAGATCACCCATTCATAGACTCCTAGATTTGTAGAGTTGGAAGGAACCTCCAGGGTCATCGGGTCCGACCCCCTGCTCAGTGCAGGATCACTAAATCATCCCAGACAGATGTCTGTCCAGACTCTGAAGACTTTCACATCCGATTATCATCCCATTGACTGAAAACACCCGACGCTAATATCACCTTCAAATTATTTGCTAATCCTAAGGCCTCATGTCCACGGGGAAAATAAGAATTAAAATCCGCAGCGTTTTTCCCGCACACGGATTCGCGCCCCATAGAAATGCATTGACCACCCGTGGGTAGATAAATACCTGTGGATGGTATTTAAAAGTGATTTAAAAAATTTCTGGAGCATGAAAAAAAATGGACATGCTCCATTTTAGTGCGGATCACGCGTGCGGAGCTCATAGAGCACATAGCTCAATTGATCTGCCGCATGAAAAATAAAAGACAATTACAGAGCATCCGCAGCCCAAATCCACGTTACAAATCCGCAGCGGATCTGATTTTCCCCGTGGACATGAGGCCTAAAGGTTCACATACTTTTGCCACTCACAGACATGGGATATTGGAACATTTTACTCAATAAATAAATGGCCAAGTCTAATATTTGTGACTCATTTGTTTCTCTTTATCTACTTTTAGGACTTGTGCGAAAATCTGATGTAGCTTTAGGTCAAGTATAAGCAGAAATATGGAAAATTCTGAAGGTTTCACAAACTTTAAGCACCGCTGTACACAGGCCTGGCTTCAGATTTATGCAGGCCCAGAGTTTCAGTGGGCGCCTTTGTGTGTATCATGACACACAGTAAATTGGCAACAGCGCATACAGTGACCACATGGAGGGTTAGAACTATATAGGTTAATTCCTGTAAATGTTGTATATCTGAATGATGCTACATGTGATACTAAATTTCCACCATACATAAAGTTGATGTGGTTACAACTTTTGGTATACAATCAGAGGGATAGAAGATTAGGGTTCTTAACCCCTTAACGCTCCAGGGCGTAAGTTTACGTCCTGGCAGCGGGGTACTTCACGCAACAGGGTGTAAACTTACGTCCTGGGGATAGCGCAAGATCACTTATGATCTCGCGTTATCCTGCAGCGAGAGCCGGCTGTCAGTCACAGCCGGCCTCCTGATGCAACAGCAGGGGTGCATCGGAGATGCGCCCCACACTATTAACCCCTTCCCTGTCGCGATCTATGTAGATCGCGGCATGGGAGGGGTTCACAGAGGGAGCGCGCTCCCTCTGTAAAGTTGCCGGGCTCTCGCGATATAATTGCAGAGAGCCTGGCCTGTTGCCATAGCAACAGGACGCCAGACACTGGGGTCCTGTATTGCCATAGCCTGTGATCGCTGTATAAGCAATAAGGCATGGCAGGGCAGTAGCCATGTAGTAGTAGTAAAAAAAAGCTTTTTTATGCTTGTTCTCATATTAGCATAAACAAAGGTAAAAAAAAATCAAAACCCCACATATTTGGTATTGTCGCGTCCAAAACGACACGTACAATAAGTTGCACATGCTTTTGACAGTGCACAGAAAAAAGCGTTTAAAAAACGCTAAAAACTGAGGCAAAATGCTAATTTTTAGCATTTTGCCTCCCTAAAAATGCAATGCAAGTGATCAAAAAAACTGTATGCACCCCAAAATGGTACCAGTAAAAATTACAGCTCGTCTCGCAAAAAATAAGCCCCCATAGAGCTCCGTACATAAAAAAAAAAAAAGTTACAGGACTTTGAATGTAGCGATTTAGAAAAAAAAAAGATTTCCAAAAAAGGGTTTTTATTGCAGAAAAGTGGAAAAACCTAAAAAAATGTAAGCATTTTGGTATCGTTGTAATCGTACCAACCTGCAGAAAAAATGGAATGTCTCATTTATGCTGCATGATTAACGCTGTAAAAAAAAAAAAAAAAATCTATGGCAGAATGGATGCGTTTTCTCTCCCTGCTATCATAAAAAAAATAATAAAAGTTTTACAATATAGTCAAATGTACCCAAAAGTGGCACCGATAAAAACTACAGTTCACCACGCAAAAAACAAGCTCTTATACGGCCGCGTCGACGGAAAAATAAAAAAGTTATGACTTTTGAAAAATGGAGAAGAAAATCCGCCAAAAATTGTTGCATCCTTAAGCCCAAAATAGGCCATGTCATTAAGGGGTTAATGCAGAGCCAAAATTGGGGTTCATGATTTACAAAGGCTTAGGTTCAAAGTTCAACGCGTTTCCCTGCATATCTGGCGGTTCATCAGGAACTCACGAGCTTCTAGTGAGAACCTATAGCTGTGATGGCGGTAATCCGTACCTTACCAACAAGCGCCTAAAGTGGAAAACTATGACTGTGATGGCAACAGTCAACGCGGCATCTACTGGATATGGTTCTTAGTGGATTCTTTTGTCAGAGAGCCAGTCTGCTAGAATGCTACAGCTGGGATCAACGATTTGTATCAGCATAGGGAGTAAATGAAACATGTCCAATGGAGGAGTTACTACTGGAAGGCCAGCAAAGTATGAATATGAAGGCTGGTTCTCATCTTAGCCTGTATTATCAAAGTAAGGCCTATTGCACACTTCTGATCCCGCAGCAAATACAGCCCATAGCCCACGAGCGGAAATCAACTGCGATATTCTGTTTGTGGGGAGGAAACTGCGCCATGTCCTATTTCAGGGCGAGTCTTGCACGGCTGTGCGATCGCTGACGTCCCGGCTCAGCACTGCGCATGTGTTGCTGTGCGCCTGCCGCACATCCACAGTGCAGAGTCAAGACAGGTAAGCCGGAGGTTACAGCAGGGGCACGGGTCGCATCCCACTGCCAGAATCCGACCCGGCTGTCTGCATTCGGCCATCATGGAAGGTTGCATAGATAAATCTCCTTAATTTAGAAAAACGGTAAGGAGTGCAAGCTTACTGGGATCTTTTCACTAGTTCATTTAAAGCCCCTATATAGATCGTAGCCTATAGTAATATCCCGTAGCCATGTAAACCGAGCTGGATAGAAGTACTCCATCCTCATGGCCAGCAGGGAGCGCGATGACTCAGTGGTTCCATAAACTCCCCAGTTACCAAAAAGCTCAATTGCCCTTCCTATATTCCTCTAAATGCAGAAAACAAAAAAATGATGGAGCGAGACCTATAGCCTTGATGGTAGACTAGGGTATATAGCCAGTACACCATCAAGGCTATGGGTCTCGCTCTATCATTTTTCTGTTTTCTGCGTATATATACAAGAAATAGAGCCCATTGTTCCCTTTTGTTGTGTTTATACATGCGCCGTACACAATTACATTGCATATGGGTGGCGATTATACGTGTACAGGTGTACTGCGCATGAGTACACAGGAATATAATGGAGTGCATACTTTGGGGAGTGCTGTGTCTGTTGTAGTTGTTTGTAACCTGAGTGAACCCCACTATGGGCATGTAATAGGGTTCATAGTTTGGGGGGCTGTGGTCATGTATAAAATGAGCGGACTCCACTATGTGCATACGATTGGGTCACAGTGTTTGGGGGTGCTGTTTGCTTATAACCTTAGTGAACCCCGCTCCTTTCCTGCTACTTCTTTCCCCTGGAGGCTTTCACTTCTTCCTGTGACGGTTTCCCCGTGTACGATTTCTCAGCGGCAGGAAATGGAGCCTTTCCTGAATGTAATCCAGAGCGATTGTTATCTTGCTGCGCCGGACACGACCGTCCTCATCAATGCTAACCAGATTGGAAATCCGTGAATGCCAAGTCATTAGGAAAGAACATTAATAAGAGCAGAATAAGCAAAGAATAAAGCATCAACCACCGAGACAATACATTGTAGCAGAACGCGTTACTTCTGCCATGAGCCGTGGGGTCACCTGAGCCAATACTTGGACGGCCGTATGTAAAGGGCGCCTGAGAAACGTGAACGCAAAAAAGGCCGGTACTGTACACGGACAAAAATATAACCATGAGAATGAGCTCCAATACTTCTCACAGCTGAGGGTTTGTTACAATGTATCCAATGTGATCTAAACATCCTGCTACATTACATCTACACTGATACATCGTAACAAGCTCGCCATCAGGGCAGGACTGGGCTGCAGACATGATTTTTACTAGTCTTGTCTTGATTGAAATATCCATCAGATCCCTGCAAACATCACAATGGTCATTAGAGAGGTCGCTGCCCGTATATGAGGCTTTAAAGCCTGACTGGCCTATTTTGCGCCAAGCCGTTTTCCTCATTTTTTTCATCATCATATTGAAGAAGCCATAACTTTTTATTCTTTCGCCAACAGTCATATGATGGCTTGTTTTTTGCAAGACAAGTTGTATTTTTAAATGTGACTTATTTGGGTAAGTATAATGTATTCTAAAATGTTTAATTATTTTGGGGGTGAGTGCAGTAAAAAAAATAGAGGAATTCCATCATTGATTTTTCTGGCGTTCAATGTGTGATAAAAAATGATCATGTCTAGAGATGAGCAAGTATACTCACTAAGGCCCATTACTCGAGCGAGTAGGGCCTTAGTTGAGTATCTCCCCGCTCGTCTCTAAAGATTCGGGGGCCGGCGGGGGGGACAGGTGAGTTACGGCAGGGAGCGCGCGCGGGGGGGGGGGGGGCTGTGGGAGAGAGAGATCTCGCCTCCGTTTCTCCCCCGCCGCTCCCCGCCCCCCAAATCTTTAGAGACGAGCGGGGAGATACTCGGCTAAGGCACTACTCGCTCGACTAATGTGCCTTAGCCAGTATACTCGCTCTTCTCTAATCATGACATTAATCTTTGGATCGGCACGACTAGAGTGATACTGAGTTTACAGAGGTTTTTTATGTGTTACTGCTGTTGCACACTAAAAACACAAAATAAGTCAAAATAGTTTTTCTGTCATCGCATTACAAGAACATTTTATTTCCTGCAATCAGCAGAGCTGTATAAGAATGTGCTTATGTATAGGGACAACTTGGAGGTTTCATCGGTACTGTTTTGGACAACAGATAACTTTTTGATCGCATTTAGAGATGAGCGAACGTACTCGTCCGAGCTTGATACTCGTTCGAGTATTAGCGTGTTCAAGATGCTCGTTACTCGTAACGAGTACCACGCGATGTTCCGGTTACTTTCACTTTCATCTCTGAGACGTTAGCGCGCTTTTCTGGCCAATAGAAAGACAGGGAAGGCATTACAACTTCCCCCTGTGATGTTCCAGCCCTATACCACCCCCCTGCTGTGAGTGGCTGGGGAGATCAGGTGTCACCCGAGTATAAAAATCGGCCCCTCGCGTGGCTCGCCTCAGATGCGTTGTGAGATAGCTGAGGGACAGTGCTATTGGTGCCGGAGCTGCTATAGGGAGAGCGTTAGGAGTGATTTTAGGCTTCAAGAACCCCAACGGTCCTTCTTAGGCCATAGAAATAGCAGATCGCACCTATCTGCGATCTGCGATTCCTGTTCTCTTCTCTATATGCGCTCAATGGGGCCGGCGGCAGCAGCGCCGACCCCATTGAGAACATATAGAAGACAAATCATTCTTCTCTGCCACAGCTGTAACAGCTGTGGAAGAGAAGAACGATGTTTGCCTATTGAATTCAATGGAGCCGGCAATACAGCAGGTTCCACTGAAAGCAATGGGCTGCCGGCGATCGCGGGATGAATTGTCGGGAAGGGCTTAAATATATAAGCCCTTCCCTGCAATTCATCCAGAAATGTGTTAAAATAAAAAAAAAAAAATATATATATATATATATATATATATATATATATACTTACCTTGTCCCGGCAGACGGAGTTCAGCCGCGGCGGCCGGCAGTGGGTGTGAACGGGGTGTGAGTCAGACTCAGCGCTGAGCCAATCAGGGGGCAGGTCTGACTCACACCCCCTTCACACCCACTGTAGGCCGGCCGCGCTGAACTCCGTCTGCCGGGACAAGGTAAGTATATACCGGCGTATAAGACGACTTTTGAACCCCGAAAAATCTGCTCTGAAGTCGGGGGTCATCTTATACGCCGGTAATACAAAAAAAGAAAGTGTCAAAAAAAAAATCATTACTCACCTCCCCCGGCGTTCTGCGGCGCTGCTGCAGGCTGTCGCTCCCTCCTGGTCCCTGGCAGAGCATTGCTTTCTGGACGCAGGGCTTGAAATCCCCGCCTCCAGAAAGCTACTGTGATTAGCTAACACACGCCGTCAGCCAATCACAGCCATTCAATGACATCATTGTCATTGGCTGTGATTGGCTGAAGGCACGTGTGTTTTCTGGAGGCGGGGATTTCAAGCCCTGTGTCCAGAAAGCAATGCTCTGCCGGGGACCAGGAGGGAGCGACAGCCTGCAGCAGCGGCGTAGAACGCCAGGGGAAGTAATGATTTTTATTTTTTGCTCCGCTATATTCCCGGCGTATAAGGTGACAGTTGGGGGGTTGTCTTATACGCCCCGTCGCCTTATACGCCGGTATATACGGTATATATTTTTATTTTTACACATTTCTGGATGAATTGCAGGGAAGGGCTTCTATATTTAAGCCCTTCCCGACAATTCATCCCGCGATCGCCGGCATCCCATTGCTTTCAATGGAACCTGCTGTATTGCCGGCTCCATTGAATTCAATGGGCTAACATCATTCTTCTCTGCCACAGCTGTTACTGCTGTGGCAGAGGAGAAAGATCTTTATGCTGACAGTATACCCGGATTAACAATTAACCTAAGATTTATATCCTATAATATCCTTCCTCTCCAGAAAGACATCAAGTCCCCTTTTAAACTCCTCTATGGATTTTGCCATCCCCACGTCCTCAGGCAGAGAGTTCCACAGTCTAACTGCTCTTACAGTAAAGAATCCCCTTCTGTGTTGGTGATGAAACCTGCTTTCTTCTAGACGTAGCGGATGCCCTCTCGTTACCGTCGAGTGAGATTTGCACTTTTCATTTGTACAATTTTGGGACATGAGACTTTTAGATCGCTTTTTACTGCATTTTATGCAAGGTGGACAGATAAAAAACAGCAGTTCTGAGGGGTATTTAAAATGATGTTTTATGGTGTTCACCATGTGGGATAAATACCCATGTATTTCACAGCGCGGCGATGCCTACTATGTGCGCTCTTATTTATTTATTTTTTTAAAGTATTTTTGTGTGGATTTTTTTTTAATTGTAAACAGGATTTTTTTTTGCTAAACTTTATTGAACTTTTTTTTTAATATTATTGTTCAGTTCCAAAATGGGACTCGAAGATGTGATCATTTGATCTCTAGCATAGTACACTGCATTACTACTGTAGTAATTCATTCTACTACACATGTGGCAGTAGCCTATTAGACTTCGCTGGAGGAAGGGTCTAATAGGCTTAGTGACATGACAAACACAGAGGCCTGCCATGAGAACTATCGGCACTTCATGAGGGCATTGCGGAGTGCCGATGAGTGACAGGAGCTTACATGCTGTGATTGATATTGATCGTGGCATGGAAGGGGTTAAACGGTCAAGAACGGATGGTTTCTCCGCCTCTGGCCGCTAGAGCAAGATCCCGGCTGCCATCAGATGACTGAGCCTCGCCTCTTACTAGTACGGGGCACCCATGCCGGGTTGGATTTGCACCAATGGGTGGTCACTAATGGGTTAAATTCGTCCGCAGTTTTTTTCGGTTCGCTGTTATCAGCTCCGTCTTTCTTGAATGGATCAGCAGTGCATGTTATCTGTTGAACCTCCTCCTTTGGGGTTAGGGGGATCAGGGTCCCCTATTCTAGCGGGGTCGTCCACTAGTTTAACCACCTATTCAGGAACACCCCTTTAACGTGCCATACAGATACGGTGCTGCACGATATAAGTAGCCTCAAGCGCTGTAAACGTACAGCCCAAAATCTGGGCCTGCACCTTACACAGCCGGTGCGAGCCGTATCTGAGCCGCTTAACCCCTTAGATGCCACGGTCAATAATATCTGCAGCATCTGGGTGGTTAGAGAGATGTAGGGGGCTTCTTCCCTCAACTCATCGGTGACCCCACAAGCGGTACCCGTGGGTATCCATGGTAGTCGGGGGTCTAATAAGACCCTCCAGGCGTGACGTCCCTCCTCTGTATGCTGGAGCCTAATAGGATCGCTGTACATAATACGCCAAAGTATCGGACATCATATCTGCGATCCCGCGGTCCGGCCCCTCGCTGCGACTGAAAAACAAATGAAGGAAATAGGAAAATAAAATGTTCAAATCATTGTATAAACATTCCCGTCGTTACCGTAACGATCTGAGCTATAAAACTACGGCAAGACGTTGTTTAGCGCGGCGAACGCCACAAAAACTGAACCCAAAAAACAACGGTAGAAAGTATTATTGTATCGCTTCCAAATAAAGGGTTAAACAATAAATGTACCCCAAAATATCACCATTAAAAATACATTGCATCACACGAGAAAACCCAAATTCTCATGAAATGATGGAAAATAATCAGTTCTTGTGGGCTGTCTGCGTCCTGAGGGGCTGCACAGCAGGGAGGGGGTCGCACAGCAGGGTGGGGGGCTGCACAGCAGGGAGGGGGTCGCACAGCAGGGTGGGGGTCGCAGCTCCCCTCATGTCTCAGGGTGAATGCGCTATAAGACTCTACCTCCTGGAGGACCTCACCGACCGCCGCCACTGCGCATGTGCAGCGCGCTCTAGCTGCCGCCGAGGTTTGTCCCATCAGCCGTTCCGTAGCTTCGACTTGTAAAGATTTGTCCCAGCCGGGAAGCTGTAGCGGCTGCAGGAAGAGGGGCCGCGCCCGGAGAGAGAGCCAGGAGCCGGGGAGCGGCGGAAAGAAGACAGCGGAGGTGAGGCGGGACATATATACCGGTATATCCCCCATACTGTCCTCCCGTATATCTGTCCCTTCTATATTGGCCCTCCATACTGCATGTCTGTTCTTCCTTCTCTGCCTCTGTGCTGCCCTGTCCCCCCTCCCCTTTCTCTCTGCCTCTGTACTGCCCTGTCTCCCCTTTCTCTCTGCCTCTGTACTGCCCTGTCCCCCCTTTCTCTCTGCCTCTGTACTGCCCTGTCCCCCCTTTCTCTCTGCCTCTGTACTGCCCTGTCCCCCCTCCCCTTTCTCTCTGCCTCTGTACTGCCCTGTCCCCCCTCCCCTTTCTCTCTGCCTCTGTACTGCCCTGTCCCCCCTTTCTCTCTGCCTCTGTACTGCCCTGTCCCCCCTCCCCTTTCTCTCTGCCTCTGTACTGCCCTGTCCCCCCTCCCCTTTCTCTCTGCCTCTGTACTGCCCTGTCCCCCCTCCCCTTTCTCTCTGCCTCTGTACTGCCCTGTCCCCCCTCCCCTTTCTCTCTGCCTCTGTACTGCCCTGTCCCCCCTTTCTCTCTGCCTCTGTACTGCCCTGTCCCCCCTTTCTCTCTGCCTCTGTACTGCCCTGTCCCCCCTTTCTCTCTGCCTCTGTACTGCCCTGTCCCCCCTCCCCTTTCTCTCTGCCTCTGTACTGCCCTGTCCCCCCTCCCCTTTCTCTCTGCCTCTGTACTGCCCTGTCCCCCCTTTCTCTCTGCCTCTGTACTGCCCTGTCACCCCCCCTTTCTCTGCCTCTGTACTGCCCTGTCACCCCCCCTTTCTCTGCCTCTGTTCTGCCCTGTCACCCCCCCTTTCTCTGCCTCTGTTCTGCCCTGTCACCCCCCCTTTCTCTCTGCCTCTGTCCTGCCCTGTCACCCCCCCCCTTTCTCTGCCTCTGTCCTGCCCTGTCACCCCCCCCCTTTCTCTGCCTCTGTCCTGCCCTGTCACCCCCCCCCCTTTCTCTGCCTCTGTCCTGCCCTGTCACCCCCCCCTTTCTCTGCCTCTGTCCTGCCCTGTCACCCCCCCTTTCTCTGCCTCTGTCCTGCCCTGTCACCCCCCCCTTTCTCTGCCTCTGTCCTGCCCTGTCACCCCCCCCTTTCTCTGCCTCTGTCCTGCCCTGTCACCCCCCCCTTTTCTCTGCCTCTGTCCTGCCCTGTCACCCCCCCCCCTTTCTCTGCCTCTGTACTGCCCTGTCACCCCCACTTTTTCTCTCTGCCTCTGTACTGCTCTGTCACCCCCCCCCCTTTTTCTCTCTGCCTCTGTACTGCCCTGTCACCCCCCCTTTTTCTCTCTGCCTCTGTACTGCCCTGTCACCCCCCCCTTTTTCTCTCTGCCTCTGTACTGCCCTGTCACCCCCCCTTTTTCTCTCTGCCTCTGTACTGCCCTGTCACCCCCCCCCCCCTTTTTCTCTCTGCCTCTGTACTGCCCTGTCACCCCCCCCCCCCTTTTTCTCTCTGCCTCTGTACTGCCCTGTCACCCCCCCCCCCTTTTTCTCTCTGCCTCTGTACTGCCCTGTCACCCCCCCCCCCCTTTTTCTCTCTGCCTCTGTACTGCCCTGTCACCCCCCCCTTTTTCTCTCTGCCTCTGTACTGCCCTGTCACCCCCCCCCCCCCTTTTTCTCTCTGCCTCTGTACTGCCCTGTCACCCCCCCTTTTTCTCTCTGCCTCTGTACTGCCCTGTCACCTCCCCCCTTTTTCTCTCTGCCTCTGTACTGCCCTGTCCCCCCCCTTTCTCTGCCTCTGTACTGCCCTGTCACCCCCCCTTTCTCTGCCTCTGTACTGCCCTGTCACCCCCCCCTTTCTCTGCCTCTGTACTGCCCTGTCACCCCCCCTTTCTCTGCCTCTGTACTGCCCTGTCACCCCCCCCTTTCTCTGCCTCTGTACTGCCCTGTCACCCCCCCTTTCTCTGCCTCTGTACTGCCCTGTCACCCCCCCCCCTCTTTCTCTGCCTCTGTACTGCCCTGTCCCCCCCCTCTTTCTCTGCCTCTGTACTGCCCTGTCCCCCCCCCCTTTCTCTGCCTCTGTACTGCCCTGTCACCCCCCCCCCTTTCTCTGCCTCTGTCCTGCCCTGTCACCCCCCCCCCCTTTCTCTGCCTCTGTCCTGCCCTGTCACCCCCCCCCCCTTTCTCTGCCTCTGTCCTGCCCTGTCACCCCCCCCCCCTTTCTCTGCCTCTGTCCTGCCCTGTCACCCCCCCTTTCTCTGCCTCTGTACTGCCCTGTCACCCCCCCCCCTTTTTCTCTCTGCCTCTGTACTGCCCTGTCACCCCCCCCCCCTTTTTCTCTCTGCCTCTGTACTGCCCTGTCACCCCCCCCTTTTTCTCTCTGCCTCTGTACTGCCCTGTCACCTCCCCCCTTTCTCTCTGCCTCTGTACTGCCCTGTCCCCCCTTTCTCTCTGCCTCTGTACTGCCCTGTCCCCCCTTTCTCTCTGCCTCTGTACTGCCCTGTCACCCCCCCTTTCTCTGCCTCTGTTCTGCCCTGTCACCCCCCCCCCCCCTTTTTCTCTCTGCCTCTGTTCTGCCCTGTCACCCCCCCCCCTTTTTCTCTCTGCCTCTGTACTGCCCTGTCACCCCCCCCCTTTTTCTCTCTGCCTCTGTACTGCCCTGTCACCCCCCCCTTTTTCTCTCTGCCTCTGTCCTGCCCTGTCACCTCCCCCCTTTTTCTCTCTGCCTCTGTACTGCCCTGTCACCCTCCCCCCTTTCTCTGCCTCTGTACTGCCCTGTCACCCCCCCCCCTTTCTCTGCCTCTGTACTGCCCTGTCACCTCCCCCCTTTTTCTCTCTGCCTCTGTACTGCCCTGTCACCCCCCCCCCCTTTCTCTGCCTCTGTACTGCCCTGTCACCCCCCCCTTTCTCTGCCTCTGTACTGCCCTGTCACCCCCCCCTTTCTCTGCCTCTGTACTGCCCTGTGTCCCCATCTTCTCTCTGCCTCTGTACTGCCCTGTCCCCCCCCCCCTCCTTACTCTCTGCCTCTGTACTGCCCTGTACCCTCCCCCCTTCTCTCTGCCTCTGCACTGCCTGTTTTTCAGACGCTGCGGCGACTCTTCTGTTTATGTATGACGGAGGCGGCGCAGCTTCTCTTAGAGCAAGACTATATAGAAATATATGAGCATTTTGTTGGGGGAGGGGCGGGTGTACGGCGGGTTCTCCTGTTCCAATATACACAAGCGGTAATTTACTGGTACCGTCTAACAGTTATAGTGCAGACTTAGACCAAACCGTCTGCCAACGTGCCGGACCCGTCACTGAAGGAGAACTGTCCAGTCTTAAGATTGTCTGCTGTTGGTTTAGACCTGTTAGTTGGCTTAGTTTACGCTAAAAATTGCACAATATGTCAGACTTTAGGCCACGCCCCTTTTTTTGCACAAATCAGAAGACTGTGTGAAAGTGTCTAAAACCGTGATGAATGTGGTGAAAGCACTAAAGGCGGGGTTAGTGTAATTGTGCCCGAAAACTGCGGAATAGTAAATCAGCCCCAGTGCTTCTGCAGCAGTGAGGGGGTCTCGGGGGTCTTCTAGCTGGACACCGGGGCAGGGATCTCTCATAATCCGTACAATCACAGTGTGATCGGGTCTCTAGAGCAGTGGTCTACAACCTATGGCCCTACTGTAAGAACTACAACTCCCAGCAAGCCACTGTAGAGCGTATTCACGACCATGCAGCTGCCAGAGCTTTAGGTCGGCTCGGTTGGATGCTGGGTGTGAGCGCAAGGCTCTGTGGGCAGAATCTATGGACCTCATTGTGATCAAGGAATGGCGATCGGCTAAAATCGTGATCTAGACCATGAAGAGCGCCCCCTTCTGCCACCTTCTCCATCGCGAAGCACCAGAAATAGAAAGTGTTCTTCTGGCATCTACCAAACCCAGATCCTTCCATCAGACCACCAAATGTTGAAGCTTGAGTCGTCTCTCTAGAGAACGTTTCCTCTGCACTGGGTTGTTGGCTTTACACTCCTCTAGCAGCTGCTTGGCATTGAGTATGGTGATCTCCATGTTATGTGTAGCTTTTCTGCCTTGCAATCTGTTCTGCAGGGCTGGATGCTGAGTACTCGGTCCCTTTGTCACCACATCCATTGCCAAATCTGCAGCGCCCGATCACCCCCCCCCCCTCGCCCCACCCCCGTTAATGGGGTGCACATACTTTTGTCCTTTCAATGTCTGTAGCAGCATTTCAGCTTAGTTATCGGATCAAGAAGGAATTTTTGCAACATCGATCCAAACTTGTGAGCATCTGTCAGGGTAGTAACGGCGCTCCGAGTATTTCTTGCAGTGTTGCTGTGTAAACAGGAGAAGGCAAATCCGTTCCTGTTGACAGTAATCCGTGTCCTCCGGTGCGACTGTTGCTCCGGTGCTGGACTGGGGTCCCAGGATTTGGGGGTCCGGTGCGTCTCTGAGGTGACCCTTCTCGATGGTTCCACTTTGTTCTCCCTCCTGTTTCCTCTCTTCATCTTGTGCTCCTGGTACTTGAGGACGTATGAAGGGCAGTTACACGGCTGAGCGGCTACGTAAGTGACTGCGCTGCTCCATGGTGTGATGCCGCAGCCGGAGGGTGGCTGACCACCGAGCCATCGGGTTCTGAGCCGGAAACCTTAGCAGCCAGTAAAGTTTGTGGTCGACAAGACTAAAAAAATTTTTTTTGTATATAGCCTATAAATTGTTGTCTCCCCCAAAATAAAACTACAACTCCCAGCATGCCTTGGAGGTCTGCACCTATCAGGGCACACTGAGAGCTGAAGTTCCGTTGAAATATCAACAGGTTGAAAGAGCTACAACTCTAAGCATCCCCTGACAGTTGTAGGCCCAGGGCATGCTGGGAGTTTTAGCAGTGCGGAAAAAACTTTTTTTTTTTTTTTTCCCCCCCAGTCAGTAACTCAAAAATCTGCATGTTGAATATTAAAACCGAACAGTGATTCTTTACTATGTCGGGCGCGATGGCAGCTTATTCTGGCCGCCATCTGGAGCGCGCCAGACAGGAAAACTCTGTCGAGAGCCGTGTTAAGAGTTGTAGTTTGGCGAGCTCAGAGGAGCCGCAGGTTACCGACCCCCTCCGATAAACATCCGGACGCTGGCTGTATCCAGGCAGAAGACTCGAACCTTCACAGATAGACTGATGCAAACCCTCAGCACGGATAGAGCTTTGTGCGACGAGCGATGTGCCTCATTCACTGACAGCCGGCAGAGATCTTGAAAATAGTGAATTGAAATGCAAACTCGATTAGAAAGTTTATTGAACTTGTCATATAGCGATGATGAAACTCTTATTTCCAGGACTGGACGATCCTCCTTATGTCTTGTAAATACTGCAACCTGGGTAATAAGCCCGGAGCCGCGGTCCGCCCACACATAGATAGCGTGTAATAACATGGAGGCACTCCCTGCCTCCTCCCTCACTGCGGGGAGATAAGCTCTGTATATATAGTATCCTGCTGGATTGTACATTGCTGTCTGTCTTCCTTCTGCTTTGGAAAACTATATTTAGGGGCTTCGTATTAAAATGAGCATTGATTACGCTAATTCTGGAAATGGCTGTTGTGTCTCTTAAAGGGCCAGCGTTCATCTTAGCGGCCGGCATTGTCTGCTGATTTTTCCTTACAGCGGCCTCTTATTAAACAAGGAGCATACAGTATTGACTGAGCAAGTAAATGGCTGCATGTGCGGGCCGGCGAGCCACGGCAACCGCTTGTTGGGCGGTTTTTGTTTTCTTATTAGCCCCTGTGTGAGTGGGTTGGAGAAGTCAAAATGACTTTACGGCTATTTTAACATGAGCGCATTATTGGCGAATCTATGCATTCATGATAGACGAGTGTCCTGGCCGACCGGGGCCGTAATAACCCAAATTCTGAGCATCATCAGGGAGTTCTGATGCTTTGGGTTTGGGTCGGTATACTGAGGGCCGAGCTGGGACGTGTGATGTAATGCGCTCGGCTGATCCAGACCTGTAAGGCCAGTGATTGCCAACCCTTCCCATTATCTAGAGCTGTGCCAGCGCTTGCTCTCCAAACACCCCCCCCAATCACTGCTGCAGCCGGGCGTCCTTTACCCCTGGACTTTCCTTAGCATATGTGGGCTGTGTACCCGCGGGGGGTCATTAGCAGATCTGTGTCTGCTTAGATGGGGAGGATTTCTTTGCCTACCCCTGACCGGCCACGATGCTCATTGCCAGTGTTGATAACCTGAAAAATCTTGTCGCCATTTGCAAAATCCTCTTTATGTTAGCGATCATTTTGGATCCGTTCGACAGTAAAGATGTCGTATTGTTAATGTTTCCTAAACGCTATAGAACTCTTCACGTCCAGATTTGTTAGGACAACCAGACCCCACAACGCTAAACTTATTCAGACCCTGAAAATTAAAGGGGTCTTCTAGGACTGGAAAAGAAAAATCTTACAGGCAGGAAATGGCGTAGTAAAAAAACAAAAAAACTACTAGCCTGTTAAATGGCCCTCACGTTCCCGCCACGAAGTCCTGGAAGCTGGCGCCGCAGCCCCGTGCTGTTTACTGAATACATGACCACCGGCCAATCATTGGCTTCAGCTGTGATACGACCGTTAGACATATGACAGATGAAGCTTGTCATTGGCTGAGCGCTTTCGCGGCAGCGGCTTCCGATGGTGATTGTGGCGGCTGCGCTGGACACGCTAATCTACTTTCTTGCTCGGCACTGAAGCACCCGGCGCACTGGGTTTATTTTCGAGCTTCACTTCCGTTGACGTCGCCTCTTGGCGCCCTATACTACCGTTCCCATAGACAATAGCGCTATGCTGTCGGCGAATACTAGATTCGCCGTCAGGACGTTATCCACTCCACACTTCGCTGCAGTCCTGGCGCAGAAGGACGGACCTTCTGTACACAGACCTGTCAGCGAGAAAGTCCGTCTAGAACGTCCGACTCGTCTCATTGATGATGTGCCGTTCCAAAGCACATCCAGAAGGCGTGTACTCTAAATGGAGCGGCGCAGATCTCGGGCAGCGCAGTCACATGACCGGCCGCCAGAAGTGCTCAAGTAGTCAGATGGCGGCTTGTTAATTTATCTATATTGGCAAATGGCACAAAATGAATGAAGGTGGTTCCGCATCCGGAGAACCCCTTTAACCACCCAGCGTGACTACATCCTTACATGGTGGTCCTCCTAGGGGATATTTATATGATCGCCGCGGTCACATGACACATCATCGCACTGCAGTGATGATACATGAATCACATCTGCCTTGACCTGGGGTCTCGTAATAAAGCCCACCCCTCCTGCCATAGATCAGACCTCTCCTCGGTGACGCAGGTTCTGTCGCAGAAGCCACAGCAGGGTCCTGTGAAACTCCGAGGACAAGCCCCCTACTACGGCTCTGGGAAGGACGCCACGACACGGGGCGCCTCTCCGACCCTCCAGCGGTAACGCTCACAGGGGAGGGGGATCTGACCTCACATCTGTAGCGTTTGTATTTGGGAGCTCTTAATAGAGTCTAGTGTGTTATAAAGTCCGACCTGCACTGATACACTGTAGCAAACCCTCAGCGTAGGGTAGAGATTTGTGCGGCTGGTGTGTTTCGCTTAGAGAATTGTCTGTAGTGGGAAGGTTGCAACTAAACCTCAGCTGTGAATAGGTTGGAAGATTCATATTCCCATTCACTGACAGCAAGCAGAGGTTTAGAAGATGGTGATGATTTAAAATGGGAAGTATATTAAATAGTCTGCACTCAGGGACTGACCAGACCCCCTTTTCTCGGGGTCGCTTGGGGTCCCAATGGTTGGACCCTCACTGATCATAACGTTGTCCACAGGATAGGGCATAGCTGTATAACTTGGCACAACCCCTCTAACGCAGCAGCAACATCTGTTCTGGGGATTTGTTACAATGTGTCAGTGCAGTTTACGACCAGCGGGTCGATCTGGTGCCCGGACTGCTTACCTGTCCGGCGTCTTCTCCTGTGCTGCGAATGTGCTGGCCGGCGCATGGACAGTTGAGAAGACACTGCGCCATTGCCTTAGCGATGACGCGGCTCCTGCGGCCATTCCACAATGATGATTGCAGAATGCCCGCGGCATGGGCGGCTTTCAATGACTTCAATGAAAGCCCGCCATGCATATCCTGCGGCAAATCGCAGAATGCTGCGATTTCTTTCCCGCGAATGGAAAATCGCAATCTACTTCGCTCGTGGGCAGGAAATCACATTTTTCCATAGCATGCTATGGGCTGGATTTGCTGCAGAATCCCACTCTGCCCGTGTGCAGGAGGCCAGGAAAGGAGGGAGACTGCGTGACGCCCGGTTGTGTCGGCGACCCCCAGCGTGCCGATCCGTCGCGAGAGAAAACCTTTCCAGCCCAAAGAAATGCATTGAAGTGGAAGATCTCCAGTTTCAGTCCGTCTCCTCCCTGGTTTTTACGTTGTTACATTATATCAGAAGTGCCGACTGTTGCAATATTGTTTCTAGTTTCAGAAACGGAAAACAGATGGATAATTTTTTTTTTTTTTTAATTGCAGTCAATGGGAGGCGGATGGAACTGGAAAACAACTAATTTTTCCCTTTTTTGGGTCCGTCTTCTGCACGGTGGTGGCTCTTTGATGAATGTGGCTCGGTGGTTAGCACTGTTACCTTGCTGTGTTCGGCTCTGAGGTTTAAGTCTCGGCAAGGGCAACATCAACTTTGAAAAACCCTCTAGAGACATCATCCCTGCTCAGATTTGAACCTACAATTCCAGCACTGCAAGGTTGCCGCAGTAATGACTGAGCCACCGCACCTTGTAACATCGGGATCTAGGAGGTTGTATGTTCTTGTGTTTATTCTTCTCCTCAAGCACGGTGGCTCGGTGGTTGGCGCTGCTGCCTTGAGGTGCTGGCGTTGTAGGTTCAATTCTGGCTTTAATGGAGTTTTTCAAAGTTTGTGTCACCCTTGGTTGAGACTTGAACCGAGGACCCTCATCAAGACCAGAGTGCTAACCACTGAGCCACAGCCATTCAAAAACACCACATGTTCTCGTTGTGGAAGTAAGAATGTTTCCACTCATTGACAGGAAGAGGAAATGCAAAGTATATGAGATATACTTACAGGGGTTGTCTCGCGAAAGCAAGTGGGGTTAAGCACTTCTGTATGGCCATATTAATGCACTTTGTAATATACATCGTGCATTAAATATGAGCCATACAGAAGTTATTCACTTACCCACTCTGTTGCTGGCGTCCCTGTCTCCATGGCTCCGTCTAATTTCGGCCTCCTGATAGGCTGGAATCGGCACACGTAATGGGGCGGAGCTACGCGATGACGCGTAGAAGGGGGCGGAGCCAGACCGAACACAAGGCAGAAGACCCTTCTGCGCAAGCGCGTCTAATCGGGTGATTAGACGCTGAAATTAGACGGAGCCATGGAGACGGGGACGCCAGTGCAGGGAAGGTAAGTGGAATAACTTCTGTATGGCTCATATTTAATGCACGATGTATATTACAAAGTGCATTAATATGGCCATACGGAAGTGCATAACCCCACTTGCTGCCGCGGGACAACCCCTTTAAAATAGTTTTGCTTTATATACTGACTGACGCGACAATGAAAGTGACCCCGAAACTAGTGTTTTATATAACTGATATGCAGCGTTGTAAGAGGAGCAGCTGATATCGGTCACATATATTGTATGATGCCGATATCTGGTGATTATATCAGTATTGGAGCGTTATAAAGAAACGGCTGATATGAATCTCATATAGAAGGGTCTCCGCACTGGAGTTATAGGATATAAAGCAGTGATTTGGGGGGTCTATATTTTCTGTCTTTCAACCAAACCTTACAGCAGTCGGCTTCTAATGGCTGATAACAGGGAGCAATATGTTGTGTTTTCCTCCAAAGTAATTAGTCAGGAATAGTATAATGATCGGTCTTCCCGCGATATTTATAGAAACTGTTGCAAAGTAATTGAAAGGTGTCGTCCATTAGTCAGAGACGTCCGTGACTAAGAAGTGCAGTATAAATGGCAGCAGATCTTCATTGGCTGTGGTGTGATGCCAACTCCTCCCTGGCACCAGTGTCCATAGGTCTTCATTGGCTGCGGTCTAATGCAATCTCCTTCCTGGCATCAGTGTCCATAGGTCTTCATTGGCTGTGGTGTGATGCCATCCCTTCCCTGGCACTACTGTCCATAGGTCTTCATTGGCTGCGGTGTGATGCCATCTCCTCCCTGGCACCAGTGTCCATAGGTCTTCATTGGCTGTGGTGTGGTGTGGTGCCATCTCCTTCCTGGCATCAGTGTACATAGGTCTTCATTGGCTGTGGTCTGATGCCATCCTTTCCCTGGCACCACTGTCCATAAGTCTTCATTGGCTGCGGTGTGATGCCATCCCTGGCACCAGTGTCCATAGGTCTTCATTGGCTGTGGTGTGATGCCATCTCCTCCCTGGCACCAGTGTCCATAGGTCTTCATTGGCTGTGGTGTGATGCCATCTCCTCCCTGGCACCAGTGTCCATAGGTCTTCATTGGCTGTGGTGTGGTGTGGTGCCATCTCCTCCCTGGCACCAGTGTCCATAGGTCTTCATTGGCTGTGGTCTGATGGAATGTCCTTCCTGGCATCAGTGTACATAGGTCTTCATTGGCTGTGGTCTGATGCCATCCTTTCCCTGGCACCACTGTCCATAAGTCTTCATTGGCTGCGGTGTGATGCCATCCCTGGCACCAGTGTCCATAGGTCTTCATTGGCTGTGGTGTGATGCCATCTCCTCCCTGGCACCAGTGTCCATAGGTCTTCATTGGCTGTGGTGTGGTGCCATCTCCTCCCTGGCATCAGTGTCCATAGGTATTCATTGGCTGTGGTGTGGTGCCATCTCCTCCCTGGCATCAGTGTCCATAGGTATTCATTGGCTGTGGTGTGGTGCCATCTCCTCCCTGGCATCAGTGTCCATAGGTATTCATTGGCTGTGGTGTGGTGCCATCTCCTCCCTGGCATCAGTGTCCATAGGTCTTCATTGGCTGTGGTGTGGTGCCATCTCCTCCCTGGCATCAGTGTCCATAGGTCTTCATTGGCTGTGGTGTGGTGCCATCTCCTCCCTGGCATCAGTGTCCATAGGTCTTCATTGGCTGTGGTGTGGTGCGGTGCCATCTCCTCCCTGGCATCAGTGTCCATAGGTATTCATTGGCTGTGGTGTGGTGCCATCTCCTCCCTGGCATCAGTGTCCATAGGTCTTCATTGGCTGTGGTGTGGTGCCATCTCCTCCCTGGCATCAGTGTCCATAGGTATTCATTGGCTGTGGTGTGGTGCCATCTCCTCCCTGGCATCAGTGTCCATAGGTATTCATTGGCTGTGGTGTGGTGCCATCTCCTCCCTGGCATCAGTGTCCATAGGTCTTCATTGGCTGTGGTGTGGTGCCATCTCCTCCCTGGCATCAGTGTCCATAGGTCTTCATTGGCTGTGGTGTGGTGCCATCTCCTCCCTGGCATCAGTGTCCATAGGTCTTCATTGGCTGTGGTGTGGTGCCATCTCCTCCCTGGCATCAGTGTCCATAGGTCTTCATTGGCTGTGGTGTGGTGCCATCTCCTCCCTGGCATCAGTGTCCATAGGTCTTCATTGGCTGTGGTGTGGTGCCATCTCCTCCCTGGCACCAGTTCTCGTAGGTCTGAATGATATTATGGCCTCTGTGTTCGTTGCTGATGTGATTAGTGCAGGAAGTGTTCTTGTACTTGCAGCCGTGTTGGATTATGTGGAGGTGTAGCAGGCGCCGATGTCGGACTTGCTGCTGCTGATTGATGTTCTACATCTGGAGGGGGAAATGACACACTATTCCTAGAGCCCGCGCTCCAGCTTCATGTATGATCTTGTATACCCGTTACATGCAGCATGTATTGGTCGCTGGGTGCACATTCCCTCCTGCCCCCCTGTACCCGCTGGGTGCACATTCCCTCCTGCCCCCTGTACCCGCTGGGTGCACATTCCCTCCTGCCCCCCTGTACCCGCTGGGTGCACATTCCCTCCTGCCCCGCTGTACCCGCTGGGTGCACATTCCCTCCTGCTCTCTTCGCAGTGACGTCAGCGGATCCTGTTAGTTTATCATTCCAGCTACTTGTATCCAGTGAAGTTAATGTTTCTTGCTGTGGCGCGGTGCCAGGAGGTAACTGTTCTTACAAGTTCTGCCCAGCCTGGCTCCAGTATCAATGAAATACGCCGTGCTGAGAGCATCTTGTGGAGGGTAAGACGGGCACAGCACTTCTCTGGGCAAGTCTTCTTTCAAAGGGGATTTAAAGGGACATTAGGGGCAAAAGCAAGTAGTATTGAGATGCCGTAAAGTGTTAATGAATGGGGCCGCTGCATCTGTTGGGTAGGAGGGTGTGCTGCTGGAGCAGCTGGATATGGGGGTGCTACTGGGGCATCTGCTGGATGGGGGCGGCTGCATCTGTTGGGTAGGAGGGTTTGCTGCTGGAGCGGCTGTATATGGGGGTGCTGCTGGGGCATCTGCTGGACTGGAGGGGTGCTGCTTGTGGGGGCTTTGCTGGGGCAACTGCATCTGTTGGCTTGCCATTACTTCATAGGACACTTGTGTTGCTCCACCTGCTCTCTGGGGCATGGCTAGGTCTTGCCCGATGCCCATGATTTTGGCAGTGTACTATACTTACCAGCTGGGCAGCTGTCATGGCAGAGCCTGCAGTGAGCCCTTCATTCCCAATCTGCATATTTGATCTTGCCCCGGCATCTTCTGGTCGTTGCCGGCTCGTCTCCTTGGCTGACTTTTGGTCTGGGTGGCGCGGTACGGGCTTGTTCACACCGGCAAGAATCTGGCGCGCGTTTTGTGCGTTGCGAGATGAACGGATGTATTCACAAGTGTTTCTTCCCCCGACAGAGATGCTGCGAGGATAGAACATGCTGCGGTTTGTATCTTTTCAACGGGACTTTAAAAGACCTCGCATGGCACTTGCCCGCCGTGTGATGTGCTTGCCAGTGCGATGCTTTCCCTTGAAAGCAATGAGAGATGCTTGCCCTCCTCTGACGCGCCTGAAACGCACCGGAGGATCGCAAATTTCCCGAATTGATGCGAGGGATTTTTCAATAATCTGTTTGAAAAACGTGCATTGCCAAGCGCGAGATCTGGACGAGATTCTCAGCCGACTACCGCGCTCGCCCGTCCGCATGTCGCTCACACTGAAGTCTCTGCTCTCTTCTCACTTACGGACTGATTACAGAACCAGCAGAAACTACTTGTAGCAAAGGGTTAAGTCTTCTGTAAGAGTCCTATAATGACACAACGCCGCCACGCTATCGCCACACGTAGATTTTCCTCTGGTCACCGTGTTTGGGGAAGTGTCGGCCGGTGACTCCTGCCCGCTTGTTCTGCTTTTTCTTACTACTTGTAGTCCACATGCCGGTCGGCTGTTTGGCTTATTAGTCTGATACTCACTGTAATGTCCCTTCTTGTTTTGTGACTCAAGTCTTGTTGGGGGTTTCGGGGGGGATTACTCCTTTCTATGGTGAGGAGCAATATGAGTGAGCCCCCCCCCCCCCCCCCCAGCGCGGTCTGTATATCAGCGCTCAGTCCCTCTTCCAGGACTGGTTGGGGGCTCTCACGTGGCGGCGGTCTGCGTGCCGAGTTCTGCGTACTCATCTGGCCGGATACAAGGAAGGGAAGTTTACTCTGTGTGTCCATGAAAGTGGAGCAATAACAGGAAGCGCGGCCCCTCCGCCAGGATATTAAAGGGACAGGAATCCTCAAGGGATCTGCGTATATCAGTACTGGAGCCTTATAATAGGGCATGCTGATACCAGTCACACATGATGTGTGGGGCCTCTCTCTGCTCTGAAATGGATGATAACAGGGAACAATAGATTATATTCTCCTGTTCTACAGTTGGGGCAAACCCAGGAGGAAGTGGCTGATAACAGGGAGTAAGCGAACCTTTTAACCCTCCCTGCTGGTTTTGGTTTTACTTTCTCCCCATTTCGTAGTTTCACAACAAATAAAAGGAGATGGTGTCACCACAAAGCTTCCGTGGGGGAAAGGGTGGGTGACTGTTCGCCACATTGCCGCGCGGTCGCCTGTCATGCGGCAGCCACATTGGTCATCAACTTATATAGAAAAACAAAACAGAAAAACAATATGACGGCTGAATAGTTTTTTTCCGCCTCGTGACAGAGGACGACTCTCGTCCATACGTTTATTGGGGGGTCTGAAGCTCCTCCTCCTTATTAAGGGCCCCGCCTCTTTAGTCTGTGCAGCAGTTTTCTAATCTTTCTCATTATTGGGTTATTTACTAAAAGTACCTTTATTGCCAAAATCTCTGGAAACTGTAAATTCAGGCGATTCTCGTCCCGTGGACACGCGGCCACCGACAGGGCGCTGAGCGAAAAATTGCTGTTTTTTAGTGAGCTGAAACCAAGTGACTATCGGCCGTGTAAACAGGCAGTCGTCCATCTATGAGCAGCTGCCTGTTTACCTGTTTACTGCTGGTGGAGTCACTATGTACATACATTACTTATCCTGTACTGATCCTCAGTTACATTCTGTATTATACTCCAGAGCTGCACTCATTATTCTGCTGGTGGAGTCACTGTGTACATACATTACTTATCCTGTACTGATCCTCAGTTACATTCTGTATTATACTCCAGAGCTGCACTCACTAGTCTGCTGGTGGAGTCACTGTGTACATTCGTTTTGTCCGTGCCGTTCCTGACTGTTCAAATTTTTTTTGGGTGTAATTCTCTTTTAATCAGGCGTTTTTTCATATTACTGTTTTGGGTTGCAAGTGGGCGGGGCTGTGACTACCTCTCGCACGTGTAGTTATGTTGGACTGCGAATAATGGAACATCCTGATCACATTATTAAGTGGCCAGAGAGTTAAATTAAAGGTGACTCCACCTAAAACATTCCTGCTGTGTTGCGCTGCGGTAGCCGTCTCTCGTCTGGCGGATTGCTGCAGCGGTCGCCATCTTGGCCTCCTGATTGTAAGAGATGTTTCTTTATGTCTTGCAGTTGCTGGGAACAAACAAGCCGCCAGTTGGTGCATGACTGCAGCTGCCAGACCCATCCAAGATGGCAGCCAACAAGAACAAGACCCAGAGTTCCCTGGTCCTACACAAAGTGATCATGGTCGGTAGTGGAGGAGTGGGCAAGTCTGCGCTCACCCTACAGTTCATGTATGATGAGGTGAGTGATGGAGCGCCATACTGTGCTAGCGCTGACACGTTGGGGTTTACACAGTCTGCCTGCTGGAGACGTCATGCGTTCCAGGGTCACCACGCTCGTGCCGCAGCGAGCAAGCGGGCTCGTGCCCTGTGACTCTTCTTACCGGCCTGATGATGGTGCATGCTCGGTCACACTGCAACGCGTGACATCAGTGGGCGGAGCTGGAGACGTCACGAAAAACTGAATGGGCGCCCCTCTCCAGCAGTCCTCTTGAAATGAATGGAAAGACCCTGCGCCTGTGAGACCATCACACCGTTCATTCTCCTCCTCGCTTTGGTGCAGCAATCCTGCAGTGAGGAAGAGAGGGGGACACGGGACCCCCGTTTTCGGGATCAGTGATGGTCTGGCAGTGAGACCCTCAACTCCCCCACCCCACCCATAGACACACAAACGCACATCAAGCATTTTTACCTGTTGTATGGATAGCCGATAATTGTATTCTGGTCCAACCCTTTAGCTATGCTGGCCCCTTCTCTCTCTGCATCACCTGGTGTCACAACTGGGAAGCTCTGCTACATGCATGTCACGCACCGCTCTGCTACATGCATGTCGCGCACACGCACCGCTCTGCTACGTTGCTTTTGCATATCTGCTGCACGAGATTTACGAACGTCAGCTGGTGGCTAAGGTGACATCGTGGCTTGTCGCCGTGTCATGTGAGCTGCACGGCGGCATTGAACCCTCTGTGGTGACATGTTTGTATGACAGTGATGGTTTGTTCCAACACTGGACAACGGTTGGCGATTAGATGAAGGCTCCACTGGTGTTGGCGGTATTAGCACTTGAGATGGCATGTTACATTCAGGAGATGTGAAGATAGTGGTGAAGGACCATGCTTCGATGTTGGTCAGCATGCACCGCCAGCCCTGTATGTGGACATTTGTGAGGTGTCATTTGTTGCAGTCTCCACACAGGTGTGCAGCAGTCTCCCAACATACAAACTGCGGACTGAGTACTGCTGTATCCATAGCAACTGAGGCCGCAGGGTGTTGTGGGGGATGTAGTCCTCCCATAATCCCTCATTCAGTGCACATGTAGGATACAAAACCTGTGGTGACCTCACTGTCATGTGATCAGGGGGCGGAGCTAAGGGCCAATAACTGACATGTAAGTCACACATCACACGGACGGACAAGTGGTCGTTGGCAGTTTGATAATGACTTGTTGTGGTCTTCAGGATTCATCGTGGTTCTGGTACCGTAAACAACCACTTTGTGGTTACTGAACTTATTCCAGTACTGACTTGCTCTGCTACCACTGCTCAAGTATGTGAGGTCCTGGTATCCTGGCATCCGCTTCAGGCTCTTGTGCCGGGAGACTCAAACCTTCTTGCTCCGGCATGTATGGATGGGGCATCCCGGAGGAGCAGGACTACCGGTACAATCTGGATGGGGCTGCAGGCAGCGCCTCCTGTACCCGGAGTGACAAGGACACCAGGAGAACTAGAAAAAAATCGCCTCCAGTCCCTTTTGGGGGGTCTTGCTGTCGCCTCTCCGGCACTCCTGTTGTCACTTTTTCATTTGCAGCAAAGCATCTTGTCTGAACTGGGTTTAACAGCAGCTTCATGGGCCGTTCAGAGGGGCCTCATTGACTTGTTTGGGAGACTCTTCCAGACATCTGTGATCGGCAGGGAGGGGGGTAGATGGTCGCAGCTTGTGCCTCTTGTGATTGGTGGATCCTGTTATCTAAATCAGTGTCATCCGGCCTGTCATGTTAGTGACGCTACAAAGCTTCAGGATCAGGAAGTATCCGGCTGGGCGAAGAATGCAGGATTTTAGGATTTTTTTAAAATCTATATGGTGACCAAAAAATCACCAAAATTTATTAACTATTTAACACAAAAATGTGACTTTATATAATCCACTTTCTGATACTTTCCCTTTAAATCTGAGAGGAATCGGCAGCGATCTCGCCGCACGCCTGCTGTAAGACAACAGAAAGGCGCTGGAGTGGCTGGGGCTTATTTACTATTCAAGGTACGAGTTTTCTGGGTCCCGTCTTACATACTCGTTTCACGTATGTTTAGACCCATTCGGACCGTTTTTTATGACTTGTCCCAAAGAGGTGTGGCCTAAATGGCACCCATTAGCCACGAACTGTGATAAAATTTTGGAACTTTTTTTTTTTTTTTTTTTTAAGTAACCAAAGCCAATTAATAGGTGATCTACACTTCGAACAGACAGTCTGAACGTTGGTCAGATTCATTATTCAGTGATGACCGCCTGGTCTTCGCGCTGTGACCGGTAGACGGGCCCCGCTGGTTCTCCTCCTCGGACGTCTTTGGATATACTTGGATTTTAAAGTTTGCATTAAATAGTCTGCTAATCCCTTTCTCCTCCTGTGAGTTGAACCAACTTGTCTCTGTGTACTTGTCTGGCCATCACGCCTGCCCTCTGCTGGTGGAGCAGTAGGAGTACAGAGCCGTTGCTGGCTGGTAGAAGTAATCGCTGCGATCTGCTGCTTGTGGGATGGGATACAAGTCGTCTGAGTTTTCCTAGTTGATGTAACACTTTCTCTCCTTTCTGTGTCTTCCTCAGTTTGTGGAGGATTATGAGCCCACGAAGGCCGACAGCTACAGGAAGAAGGTGGTGCTGGACGGGGAGGAGGTGCAGATAGACATTTTGGACACCGCCGGTCAGGAGGATTACGCAGCCATTCGTGACAACTACTTCCGCAGCGGAGAGGGATTCCTGCTGGTGTTCTCTATCACAGAGCAGGAGTCCTTCACAGCTACCAGCGAATTCAGGTCAGTGTGGAGACTCTACATACCCACCGATCCTGCCATGGAACTACAAATCCCAGCACACACACAGCAGCCTTATCATATATAATCATATATATCTACATAAATGGTCACTGTACATATGCAGTCTGTAGAGGATAAGTAACATGTATATGTACTCAGTGACTCCACCAGCAGAATAGTGAGTGCAGCTCTGGAGTATAATACTGGATGTAACTCAGGATCAGTACAGGATAAGTAATGTATGTACACAGTGACTCCAGCAGCAGAATAGTGAGTGCAGCTCTGGAGTATAATACAGGATGTAACTCAGGATCAGTACAGGATAAGTAATATATGTACACAGTGACTCCGCCAGCAGAATAGTGAGTGCAGCTCTGGAACAGTGCAGGATAAGGCCCCTTCTTACATAGGACGACCTGTTATGCGCAGATGTCTTACAGGTCGTTCCTGTACAGACTTGGTGAATGGGGGTGGAGCAGGTCCAGAATATCGTATTAGGTCACTGCTGAGTAAGCAATGCCCTAAGCTCTTCTGCAGTGTCTGCAATGTGGCTCTACAGTATATGGCTTTATGGTGATCTGTATTGTCTGAGCAGGTGTGGCGGCACACGGTGGATGTGACGTTCGGGGAGTCTTGTACCTGGTATTTTGACGGTGTTTCTCTCGGCTCCGCTGATTTTCCTACAGTTCAGGAATCCGTGTTTGTGGTATTTTTTTGAAGACAAGAACAGACAGGCGTGCGAGATCCGGAGCCGTAATCCTCTGACGTGCCGCAGCCTGCAGCGTCGGGGCTTTTCCCCATATTAAGAGTCCTGTAGCATCCTGAAAGATCAATTAATAAAATGTGACACGATCTGACTGCTGGCAAAAGGGCAGAAATAGGTGAAAGGCACAACCTGCAGGGGGCGGCATCAGTGTGGGGGGATCTTGTGTCTTGTATTCTCTGTATTTTGTATATACCTCAGAGGTTTTAGCTATAGGTTTGGGGACAGTGAGCCACCCTGAGACATGAGTTCAATATATTTTTTTTTCTAATTCTGCGGATTACATAGAGAGGTTCATACAGTAGGAAATATTGTGCTGTAAAAAAGAAAATCTGCCTGCAACAACCACTAGTGGGAGCTCCCTGGATACAGAGTTATGCAGCCACTACTAGTGGTGGCTGTATATAGATCTGTATGCAGGGAGCTCCCTCTAGTGGTGGCTGTATATAGATCTGTATGCATGGAGCTACTGTACCTCTAGTGACGACTGTTTATAGATTTGTATGCAGGGAGCTCCCTCTAGTGGTGACTGTTTATAATTCTGTATGCAGAGAGCTCCCTCTAGTGGTGGCTGTATATAGATCTGTATGCATGGAACTGCTGTACCTCTAGGGGTGGCTGTATGTAGATCTGTATGCAGGGAGCTCCCTCTAGTGGCGGCTGTATATAGATCTGTATTCATGGAACTGCTGTACCTCTAGTGGTGGCTGTATGTAGATCTGTATGCAGGGAGCTCCCTCTAGTGGCGGCTGTATATAGATCTGTATGCATGGAACTGCTGTACCTCTAGTGGTGGCTGTATGTAGATCTGTATGCAGGGAGCTCCCTCTAGTGGCGGCTGTATATAGATCTGTATGCATGGAACTGCTGTACCTCTAGTGGTGGCTGTATGTAGATCTGTATGCAGAGAGCTCCTGTACCTCTAGTGGTGACTGTTTATAGATCTGTATGCAGGGAGCTCCCTCTAGTAGTGGCTGTATGTAGATCTGTATGCAGGGAGCTCCCTCTAGTAGTGGCTGTATGTAGATCTGTATGCAGGGAGCTCCCTCTAGTGGTGTCTGTATATAGATCTGAATGCAGGGAGATACTGTACCTCTAGTGGTGGCTGTATATAGATCTGTATGCAGGGAGCTCCTGTACCTCTAATGGTGGCTGTATGTAGATCTGTATGCAGGGAGCTCCCTCTAGTGGTGGCTGTAGATAGATCTATATGCAGGGAGCTCCTGTACCTCTAGTGGTGACTGTTTATAGATCTGTATGCAGGGAGCTCCCTCTAGTGGTGGCTGTATGTAGATCTGTATGCAGGGAGCTCCCTCTAGTGGTGTCTGTATATATGCACAAGTTCTGTTATTTTCCATTATACAGTGATACCTTGGGTTAGGACTGCCTCAGCTTGTGAGCTTCTTGACTTGTGAGTAGGCTCTGTCCTGAATTTTTTTTTTTTGCTCTAAGAGCAAAAACTCAGGTTACGAACCTGCTTCCCCATTGCAGCATTGCTTTCACTGGGGCCGCCGCCACTGCTGCCGGCAACCCCTGCAGTGATTTTCGGGGATGGGCTTTAAATATAAGCCCTTCCCTGAAAATCATTTCTAGCCGCAGTAAAAACTTTAAATCCGCCCCTTGTTCACCCTGCACTGCTCATTGACAGCAAGCAGAGAACCTGAAATTGGCACGGAACTGAATTATAAATTAGTTTTAGAAGATTGCAGAATTCTTCATGACCTGCTGATCGCAGCCATAGATTTGGTCTTGGGGGGTCTTTGCTCATAAAACGTAGGGAAGGCGAGCGTTCATGATGACTATAAGTAACCAATCGCATGCTGGCTTCTGTCTCACTCCTTATAGGAAACTCCCCTGCGGTCCCTCTAGTCTGTCCTTATAGTATTGTCTTGCGGTAGATACATTTTTTTGCGCTGTCGTTTTGTTTTTTTCATATACATTAACTGTATGACTTCTGGATATCTTTGCCGACAAGACACTTGACTCGCTCCTCCTCTGTAAAGGGCGGGTATTACGGGCTGACTTGGTCTGCAGTCGGCTCCTCTCAGATACGTAGATCCCAATTTCTGGGTAACGGCAGCTGCTTTCTGTCCCTGCAGGGAGCAGATCCTGCGTGTGAAGGCCGAAGAAGACAAGATCCCTCTTCTGGTCGTGGGGAACAAGTCTGACCTGGAGGACCGGAGACAAGTCGCTGTGGAGATCGCCCGGAGCAAAGCCGAGGAGTGGGGTGTGCAGTATGTGGAGACCAGCGCCAAAACCAGAGCCAACGTAGACAAGGTGAGCGCTGCCACCGCATCCCTGGACTTTATTGCGCTTAGACTCTAAGGGGGGCTTCCTACAGGCCCAACTTGCAACTCTTTCCCCTTACTGAAGTCTATTTCTCTATTTCAGGTATTCTTTGACCTCATGCGAGAAATCCGAGCTAAGAAGATGTCTGAGAACAAGGACAAGAACGGGAAGAAAAGTGGCAAAAGTAAGAAGAGCTTCAAACAACGATGCTGTCTACTGTGACCGTGCCGCCGCGGACGCCACCTGTGAAGGGCTGCAGTGAGCGACACTTCCTGCTCCAAACCCCATTCTGATATTTTTTTTGTTTTTGTTTTTTGTTTTCTAATGCCACATTTTAGTATTTAATTAATTCAGTGCTATAAAGACTAAGCAGCGAGCGCAGCGCCGGACCCCACCGTGCCATGGGCGGCCTCGCTTCATCTCCTCCATATATAACTTCATGGTTTTACTTTCTTTTTTTTTGCCGAAAGAACAAATTATTTTTTCTTTCTTACAGAAGGTGAACATTTCACTAAAACAAAAACGGGCCTCTTCCACAGAGAACCGCAGTATATGCGGGTGCGGCGTCACAGAGCGCCATGTTCCTTCATGTGTCTGAGAATGGGTTGAGATTTCATGTAGGGAGCAGTGAGGTGACGTGAATGAGGATGACGGGAGGTGATGTGTACGATGACCCCTTTCATCCACTGCCTGTTATCCCCCAGGTGTACGAGGGCGGCTCCTCTGCACCCCTCCCTCATAAACACGTCATTTACTTGTAGTCTTCATTTGTTGCCAGATTTCCTCTTGGTGCAATTCTCCCCGCACTTCTCAGAAGCCACTAAAAGTTTTGCAATGAATAAAAGTTTTTCAAACTTTGACGTCTGGGGAAATGTTGCCCCGGGCGATGCTTCCGGGGAAAGCACTTTGCAAGTTAAATCTAATGGTGGGTAACCTCGTTAAAAGGGGTTGTCCCGGATTAGTAAAACATGGCTTCAGCCACAAACTGTGCCACACCCGTCCATGGACTGTGCCTGATATTGCAGCTCAGCCCCATTCATTTCAATGAAGCTTAGCTGTAATACCGCACACAACCTGCAGCCAGGTGTGGCACTGTTTCTTGAAAAAACAAGGACTCGTGTTTTTCTACTCCTTGGCAGCCCCTTTAATACTTGTGCTGATTCTTACTTGTGTCTTATACTCCAGTCACATCCAACTGTAGAAAATCAGGAGGGAGAAAAAAACTATTTGCAGAATTCCCCATTTCAGTCTTCATTCTCCCGCGTTCTCAGTAGTCGTCTTCCTTCAGCTTTAAGGGGGGTCCCGCCTCGGTGTATAGAAAGCGCTGTAGAACTAGAGGCTGTCTTAAGCTGCTGAAAGCTGGCGGAAACGAGCGAAGATAGCTTGAGTGGGCACTGCAGCCCCTCATTCTAGTGATTATCAGGAGCTCCCCACTAATCAATAGTTTTGACATGTCTCTGAAAGTGTAGATCCGGAGATGAGTGGCTGCCATCGGGTCTAGTGAGATCAGCACAAGCACAGGGCGGTGCACAGCCACATCCCTTGACAATGCAGGGTCCTGCTGGGACCAGTAGTGCCGCAGTCAGTGCAGAGGGCGATGTGTGACAGATTCTCTGTAGTGTGCTCCGCAATCTGTAGAAAGAGCAAGCCGCTTCTGTGCGAGGTCAGTATGACAATCACTGCTTAAGGCTAACTTCACACGGGCGAGCGCCATATCGGACCATGAGTATACGGCCTGATCTTGCGCTCGCCGGCATACGATTTTCCTGTGGATGCAAGGCGTCTTTATATCAAAACCGCCTTGCATCACTTCGGGGCTGTAGTGAGCCGCCGCCACGGCGGAGGATCGCGAGTGTCTCCCATTGTTTTCAAGGGGGAGACATCGCACCTAGCCCGAGTCCCCTGAGAGCTCAGAGATTGATATCCGAGGTCACTGAGGTTCCCAGAGTCACACAGAGGGGCGAGGAGATTGGGAAATGCAAGAAAACGCCTTATTCTTCAGAAATGGGTGAAACGCCCCAGGCTTCTGCTTGCTGTCACTGAATAAGGGAATCTTTTATCTCTAGTCGGAGGCCCTGCTACACGGACTGATGATCGCTCGGTGGAAACACTGCAGTGACTGAGCAACGCTCATTCGCTTAGCGTTCAGGTAAGGCAGGCATAAAAACTGAGTTCCGACCGGTCCGTGTCAACGGGAAGCCATTCATCAGGACGACGGCCTGTTTACTGTGAAGGGAGGCGGACAGAACGATCTCCACCTCTATTTGCTGTGCAATCATTGCTGGGACGACCTTGGGGCCGCTTTAAAAGGGCCCTTAAAAATTCCACAGACCTGATAATTCACACAGCTGGAGGTTCGTTACAATTGTATCCAGTCTGGACAGTCGTCTGTGAGAGGAACGCAGCAGCACAAATCTCCTTCCTCTGCTGATACGTTGCCTGGAGTCCAGGGTGCAATTGTAAAAAACCCACCTCTGGAAGAAATATTGGGTCAGGTTGGGGTTTTAGCACACTGACAGCAAGCGGTGATATTGGAAAATCTTTGCTCACTCTTAAAAATGAACACCAGTAAATTTTGGGGGATGCCTTGTGATGCAGCAGCTCCCAGCCGTAAGAGACCAGTAAGATGAGGGGCTTGTGGAGCGCCCCTCCATCGCCCTCTGATCCTGGACAATCCAAGATGGCTGCTCTGCCCCGCTGACTACCTGATGCGTACTGTTCATTGGTAGGGTAAGGCACTGCATGCTACTCCAGGGGGCAGCACTGGCCTATTGGACTGCAATGTCTTAGCCGATCAATACACATCCAGTAGTCAGGCGCAGTGTGGCCATCTTGGATTGTCTGGGACCGTAACTAGTCAAGGGCTGTAATTGCTGCTGTTGAAACTCCACATAGAGATAAGCAATCGGGGTAATACAGAGCCACAACTTTGCCCCTCACCCCGAGAACTGTAACAGAACACTAATAGTACCGGTAATCCTACTGATGGGCTCCGTGTAATGCGGGAGGGGCGACACGTGCCATTGTACTAGTATTATGTAGAGTATTGGGTCCGCCTGCGCCGCGGACATTGTGCCAATCGCTAGAGCGCTGATCAGCATATGATGTAGCCGAGCTTCTCAGCGTATTTTTGATAGAGATGAGTTCTATTGAGCGGCGCCGTGGTCATGTGACAGGCGGGCGTCGTACAGAGAGTGCAACGAAGCCCCTCATGTGGGCCCTGAATGATGGCTGCCGTCACGGCGCCGATCCCTCCCTAACGTGAATGCTTCTGTGTCCATCCTATTACATGGCGGCCTGGGATTTTCTATGTGTCTTTGGGGGGGGGGGGGGGGGGGATATTCCACTTCTGTTTTTTTCTCTTCCATGCTAATCGCACTGATTTGTATTTCTACTGTATAATAATAAATTGGTACATTTTGCGTTCTGGCTCCTGGTCATATAACGCGCTGATAGCGGGCAGGATGGTGTAGACCTGCCTAGACAGACGAAGACGAGAGGATAGCAAGAAGCGGAGCCACGGAAGGAGTTCTGCAACTTTGTAATATACTTTGTTTTAATTGTTCAACGTTTTCAAGATCTCTGCTTGCTGCCTGTGAGTATAACATTTGTGTTTACATCCATATACTTCATACAGCTGGAGACTTGTTACAGTTGTATTTAGTTAGCACAATAGCTTAATCTCTTTGTGACCACGAATGGTAAATTTGACATCGCTGCTGCCTGGGCTATGTGCAGCAGCGATGTAAATTTGTTAGCTACAGCCTTCCCGGAATGGGTAAACCGCCTGAAACGTGCCGTTACGAAGATCCTGTTCAGATGCCATCAGGATCTGATTGGCTGTCAGTGATTATGTCATCAGGACCTGAACCAATCACATGGCTGGCCAGGAAAGTTTGTATACCACAAACTTTCCTGGCCTGTAAATGCTACATCATCATCTTCAGTGTCTAACCTCGCTCTTATTGTCAATGTTAGGCTGTTTTCACATGGGCGACAAAATCACGTGATTTTCTCACGATGCGACAGCGCTACATATGTGAAGCCCATGCTTTTCAATGGTTTCCTTCACATTTGCGATGATTTCTCCAATGCGATGTTGCGAGGGAATTTTTTATTTTTTTTCCGTAGCCCATATCTTGCTTATGGTGCTTTCGATTGTGTTGCATTGGCTCGCACAAAATTGCGGCTGCCGTGTGATGCGACTTAACAACATTAGAAAGTCCTACCCTAATTTTTCAGTATTTTGCAGGGAGGTAGAAATATAAGCCCTACCCCGAAAATAACCCCTAGCTGCATTATATATTAAAAAAGCAATACATTACCTTTGCTCCGGCACACTTTATTGTAGTTCTTAGCACAGCATTTCCTGGTTGTGGAGCTCATAAACCCCGCCTCCAGGAACTGATGGCTCTGGATCGGCTGAGCTGCAGCGATCGAGAACCAATCACAGCAACAGGAAAATAAGACCTACCCCAAAATCACAGTATCGCCATGAGCAAACGCAGTAACATAGTTTGTAGGGCCGAATGAAGACAATGCCCATCTAGTTCAGCCTGTTTATCCTCCTATGTTGTTGATCCAGAGGAAGCAAAAAAACCTCAATAGGCAGGAGCCAATTAGCCCTTTTGGGGAAA
Organism: Eleutherodactylus coqui; assembly: GCF_035609145.1. Taxonomy (NCBI): domain Eukaryota; kingdom Metazoa; phylum Chordata; class Amphibia; order Anura; family Eleutherodactylidae; genus Eleutherodactylus; species Eleutherodactylus coqui. The sequence continues at coordinate 26,213,620 of NC_089844.1, read as the reverse complement.
AATTCCTTCCCGACTCCCTAATGGCAATCAGACTGTTCCCTGGATCAACCCCTAATAGTTCCTACCTGCCTGTATACCCGGATTAACAATTAACCTAAGATTTATATCCTGTAATATCCTTCTTCTCCAGAAAGACATCAAGTCCCCCTTTAAACGCCTCTGTGGATTTTGCCATCACCACATCCTCAGGCAGAGAGTTCCACAGTCTCACTGCTCTTACCGTAAAGAACCCTTTTCTATGTTGGTGATGAAACCTGCTTTCCTCTAGACGTAGCGGATGCCCTCTTGTTACCGTCGTGGTCCTGGGTGTAAACAGATCATGGCAGAGATCCTTGTTTTGTCCCCTCATGTATTTATACAGAGTTATTTGATCGCCCCTTAGCCGTCTTTTTTTGCAGGGTGAATAATCCCAGTTTTGGTGCCTCTCTGGGTATTCCAGTCCCATCATTCCATGTATTAGTTTAGTTGCTCTTCTTTGAACCCCCTCCAGTACTGTAATATCTTTCCTGAGCACCGGTGACCAGAACTGTACGCAGTATTCCATGTGAGGCCTGACAAGTGCCTTATATAGTGGGAGGATAATGTTCTCGTCCCTCGCCCCTATACCTCTTTTAATGCACCCCAAGACTTTATTAGCTTTTGCAGCAGCTGACGGGCATTGGTTACTCCAGTTTAGTCTACTATCCACTAATACCCCCAGATCCTTTTCCATATCACTTTTCCCTAGCAGTACCCCATTTAGTGTATATTGGTGACATCCGTTTCCCCTGCCCATGTGCATAGTCTTACATTTATCCACATTGAACTTCATTTGCCATTCTGCCCAAGCCCCCAGCTTATCTCGGTCCGTTTCTAGCTGTACATTGTCCTCCATTGTATTAATTGTCTTATACAGATAGTCCCCGACTTGCGAACATTCGAGTTACGAATTTCGCTAGATACGAACTATCTGTCCTGCACAGTATGATGTGATGCTATGGCATTACATCATGCTGTGCAGGGAGCGGAGAGGCTTCTATCAAGCCTGATAGAAGCCTGTCCGGTCACATCGCGGTTGCTGGGCAGCCGGGGACCTCCTGAAGGGCACTAGGGCTGTCTATGCAGAGCGCCTATCAGTCCGTGCGCTTAATAGGCACTCTGCATAGGCAGCCCTGGGGCCTTTCAGGAGGTCCCCGGCTGCCTAGCAACCACACAGCGTCCCGCGATCTCATCGTGGGACGCTGTACGGGCCCCCTGAATGTCGGGTGCAGGCTGTTTCTTACAGCGGGCACCCAGCGGCAGCAGTTCCGACGAGCTGCGCCGCTCGTCAGAACTGTTAACACTTTAAATACCGCTCTGACAGCGGTATTTAAAGTGTTATTTAAAGTGTTAACAGTTAGGACAAGCGGCGCAGCTCGTATTGAACAGAGTGGGGCCTAATACTGAACCCTGTAGCACCCCACTAGTGACTGTGGCCCAATCAGAGTACGAACCATTTATTACCACCCTCTGCTTTCTATCATTGAGCCAATTCTTTACCCAGATACACACGTTTTCACCCAATCCGAGCTGCCTCATTTTATATATCAACCTATTATGTGGCACGGTGTCAAAGGCTTTAGAGAAGTCCAGATATACGAGATCAATAGACTCTCCCAGGTCCAGCCTAGAGCTTACTTCATCGTAGAGGCTGGTCAGATTGGTTTGACATGATCGCCCCCTCATGATTTTGCTGTGTCCTTCACAGAGTGGATACAAAGTGCTTTTAAACGCTGGGGGAGCCCAGGGTGGCAGTGCCAATGCCAATGTAGTTAACTTTTTGAGGTGCAGGGCAACCCGCCAAACTATTATGGCGTCATTTATAGGTTGCTGATCTGCATGGTGCACTACATGTATCAGGATGGTCTGGCACTTTGTATCTACTCTGTGCAGGAGTATACACCAAGCAGCCACCCCCCTCTATATAGGAGGTTGTGTGAGTGGCTGGCTCATCGGTGTCCTCCACAGGTCTAACTGGCTCCCTCATCTGGCAGTATGGCTGCCTCCATGCTGAGGTGGTGCACATGTTTTGCTCTCCTGACAGTAAGTATATGGCCGTTCTCAGTGATTGATCATTGAAAATAATGGGTTCTTCTCTCACGCGAGTATTAAGAGTCTCGCAACAAACAAAACTCCTGTGATAAAATCAGCCGTGTGACTACAGCCTCGGCCTAAGTGCACGAGCGCGAATCTGTTTATGACCGGCTCACAATAGCCTTGTCAATGTAATCTCATTTTTCCGCCTGCAGGGTAGAAACTCGTGTGTACTGGCAGCCTTACACAATTTCCCCATAATTCGAGCTGGTAAATTGGCGCAACCTCAGCAGCGTCTGCCCTTTCTATAATACAGAGGCTAGAGCTACACCCATTATAGCCAGCTTGGATTTTTTACAATTGCGCTGTCATGGCTGCAGTTACCTTTGACTCGCTCTCTGACTCCATTGAGAGCAGCGGCAATGCGATGTTGCTGCACTGCACTGCGGTTTTGGTCCAGTGTCACCCAAAAGGAAAGAGGTTGTAGGCGAATATGAGATACATCAGGCAAAAGCTTAGCGCGATGAATTCCAAAAGGACCAAACATCTTAAAACCATTTAAATCCCAAAAATGAATCACTGCCGGCTGCACAGCGAACACTGGGGCGGCAAAAAATATTTTTTTTTAGACCTTATTCTGGGTATTTTTGTGCCACTGATTCCAAAAATCCGATCCATCTTGTTCTCGGAGATCTTGTAGTTTTTGAGATGTTCCTGCTGTCATTCTCTATTTTTGTTAGATTTCTCTTCCCTCCAGCATTTGCGGACTATTAGTCCATGTGATACATACCGCCACCCCGGGGCAGCAAACTTGGGTTGATGACAAAATGTGTTTCAACTAAAAGGCCTCATGCCCACGGCCGGGTCGGATTCAGAATGCGAGATTCGCGCAGAAATAGGACATGCCGCAATTTTGCTACTGCATCGATTTCCTGCGATCAAAATCTCGTCCGTCCGTGTAGGATTGCGCGTACGCATGCAGGCCTATGGCAGTGCGCAGCGGCGGAGATTCAGCGCAGAATCTCACTGCAGAATTTCCATCTGTGGGCATTGGGCCAAAATGTAGAAAATTTCCTGCGATAAGCCTGGAGAAGCTAAAGGCAGGTACATTCGATAGACCTTAAAGACCGGCGTTTCCAAGATTCAGTGGACAGCTTTGAAGTGCGGTCATCGTTTTGTAGCATTTCCTTTACAACCCTATCGCACTCGCCCGTGTGCCGTTGGCCTTAAGAATAATAACCCAATCACATAGGAGTTCGGGCCGGGCGCAGTTAGATGACGTCCGCTAAGAGGTACGTTGCTTAGAAATGATGAAGAGCCAGGAAGGGCACAAAAAGTGCGACACACGGGGGGACAGAAACAAGCTAAGCGGATGGAGTGGTGGGTAAATGACATGAAGGGAGACCAAAGATAGGGAGGCTGTCAAAGTGATGAAGGAAAATGGTGTAAACAAGCGGATGGAACAGTGAGAAAACACCAATACAATAATACATAATAAATATTCGGTAAAGAAACTCAAGTACTGCCTGTAACAAATAACTATGGATCCAGCAGGGGGAGGGGGGAGTCAACCCTGGACAGGCTGCCCCTCCACCACGAGTACCTAAGGGGAATGCATCCTCACAAGAGATATAGCCGTATAAGACAGAATCACCCCATTACACAAATGGAATCCAATATTGGTATGAACACTGAGGACAGATGGAAGAAATAAAATAATTCCATAGAATCAAAAAAAAGCAAAAATTTCAGTTAGTAACAAACAAACAAAAAATAGTTAAGATTTAAAGAAAAAAAACTTTAAAAATCTTAATTGAAAAAAATAAATGATTGAATAAATGCAGCAGTATCACACGGCAATGGCGGATATAACAAGGCGGGCCGGGCGGAAGGCGAGAGCCAGTGCAAATCTGAAGTATCTTGTATATAAAACGCACAATCTGTTTGCGTCGTCTACGAAGCCACGGTTTTGGTCCAATTTGAGTGTACTTCTGCACGAACGTTCTTCATCACCGGCGACGAATACTGGCGGAATTAAAAAGCAAAAATTCACTGACTTCCCCTGTAATGTTTGCTGAGGTAAAATGAAAGCTGCGCTGTGATTGGTTGTTACAGGCAACACAGATTTTTGGGGGGGCAGCTTCCATAACAGTGTGGCGCTCGGCTCTTTTTTTGTGGCCCCCTTTGTATACTCCTGGACCTCTATTCATAAAATCTTTTTGAAACCCAGTCTTTAATAACCATTCCCTGCGCTTAAAGCGCCGTGCAGCGCAGCGGTCAATCACCCGGTGAACCAGAAGGTAAGAATGCCAAAAAATGGTTGTATATAATAAAGTAATGCAACATCATTGATTGATTATAAAAGCCCATAAACAAAAACTCTTTGTTGATGCCTATAAGGGCTCCCACACACTTGTGTTTTTTTTGTTTTTTTAACGCTGCGTTAACGCTACGTTTTTTTTTTTACTCAAATGTCATTGGGACTTTCGAATGTTAAAGACGCATCGCACAAGAATCACAAAGCACCAACTTGTGTTGTGTTTTTAACATTAGAAAGTCCCATTGACAATTGCGTAAAAACAAAAACCGTAGCATTAAAAAAAAAAAAATCCATTTAGACTCGCATCGTAAAAGGGGGAGCGACGCATCACCCCCTCGGATGTCCGTCTTACTGCATTCCAGCTGCCCGAGTCTCGCCTGTTTCCCCCTGATGTTGACACAAGAAGTGGCCGTCCTTTCGTGACGATGTTGTGACATTGCAGATGGCCGCCATGGTTTTGCCGCACGTGGACATTTTTGTTTTCACATCGGTTTCAGCCGAATCCCCTGAGAATATTTCCGTCTGTGACGGCTGATGATACTTTGTATTTATTGCAGCACCAAATAGTCCAACAGAGGCAGGTATGTAAGAGACGTCACTCCGTTCACAGCGCAGATATGCCCGCTGCGCTACAATGTATCACAGTGAGGGGCACGTTGTTTCACACGCCTCTGATTGGCACAGCTGCCGTGTTATGTGCGGTTCCCGTGTGAAGCTGGCTGTTTGTGTCTCTTTGCAGAATTATTGCAAATCTCTTAAAAAGCACCCGGTGGGATGAGGTGCCGGAACCGTCCGATCCTGGATAAAATCGGTACATTTTCCGAAAACGGAATATCTCTGCACTTGTGCCTATACAATGGCGTACTTGCATAGGAAGGCATGGATGTGCTACATGATGGTATGGCGCACGGGCCCCTGGGGGCCCGGAACATGGATTTCAATTTTGTGTTGTGGCCTCTGCAAGAGAGTAAAACTACAACGTTGAGTAGCATGTGAGAAGCAGAAATCCGCTTTCGGTGCCCCTCTAAGGGTATGTTTACACATAGCGGAAATGCTACATAATTTTGGCGGGGAACTCCACAGCATTTCGACATTCAAAACCAAGTAAAAATCTGCGTGATTGGTGCTGCGAATCCGTATCAGAAGATACAGCGCAAAGACTTTGAAGGCAAGATGAGCGCCATATCTTCTGAAATGCCACAGCATTTCTGCTACGTGTAAACATACTCTAAGTCCCGCGGGACCGCCGCTATGACTGACGTGAAGTTTACTGGAAGTGACCGCCTCCTCCTACGATACATGCATGGAGTTATTGGACAGTGTGGTCCAGGACTGACGCTATCATTGTGGACCGTTTTATCGAGCGCCAATTCAGTGCAGATGTAATGCAGATTACTAGTCAGAACACAACACAATCCGAAGACAGTGCAATGTTCAGCATAAATACACGGATTGGAATTTGGCACGTTCACCTCGTTAGCCCTGTTTTCTATACAGGGGCTCTCAACGTGGATCGGTACCTGAATCTCCTGCAGACAACGGTGGACAACTTCCTGGGGGATCTGCCCCTATTGTAGCAGCAGGAATCCTAGAATGGTAGAGTTGGAAGGGACCCCGAGGGTCATCAGGTCCGACCCCCTGCTCAATGCAGGATCACTAAATCATCCCAGACGGATGCCTGTCCAGCCTCTGATGACTTCTATTGAAGGAGAACTCACCACCTCCCGGGGCAGCCTGTTCCACTCATTGATCCCCCTCACTGCCTAATATCTAATCTGTCTCCTCCCTTTCAGTTTCATGCCATTGCTTCCAGTCTTTCCTTGTGCAGATGAGAATAGAGCTGATCCCTCTATACTGTGACAGCCCTTCAGATATTTGTGGACCGCTATTAAGTCTCCTCTCAGCCTTCTCTTCTGCTAAACATTCCCAGATCCTTTAACTGTTCGTCATAGGACATGATTTGCAGACCGCTCACCATCTTGGTAACTCTTCTCTGAACTTGCTCCAGTTTGTCTGTCTTTTTTAAAGTGGGGTGTCCAGAACTGGACACAGTATTCCAGATGAGGTCTGACTAAGGAAGAGTAGAGGGGGATAATGACCTCATGTGATCTAGACTCTATGCTTCTCTTAATACATCCCAGAATTGTGTTTGCCTTTTTGGCTGCTGCATCACACTGTTGACTCATGTTCAGTCTATGATCTATTAGTATACCCAAATCTTTTTCACATGTGCTGCTGTTTAGCCCAATTCCTCCCATTCTGTATGTGCTTTCTTCATTTTACTTGCCCATATGTAGGGACTTTGCATCTCTCCTTGTTAAATACCATTCTGTTAGTGGCCGCCCACTGTTCCAGCTTTTCTAGCTCTTTTTGAATACTCTCCCTCTCTTCCCTAGTGTTAGTTATCCCTCCCAGCTTTGTGTCATCAGCAAATTTGATCAGTTTCCCATCAATTCCCTCCATCAGATCATTTATAAAAATGTTGAACAACGCTGGGCCTAGGGCAGAGACTTGTGAAGGAGACTTCCAGTACCCTTCCCTCACTTCAGTTATACAGCGGTCTGACCGGACAGCGGATTTCTGCTTCTCACATGCTACTCTTCAACTTTGCATTTGGGTTTTTCTCTTACAGGGGACACAATAAAAAACTGAAATCCATGTTCCGGGACCCCAAGGGCCGGTGCTCCATACCATCGTATAGTGCCTTTATGCCTTATTGAGGTACACCATTGTTCTTTCAGTATAGACTTGTGGGCATCACATGCAGCGCCCCCTTCAGTTGGTTGTGTATTCCAACAGACGGCACACGGCCCCATTATAGCTGATGAGGCGAATCACATGGACCGACGACTCTTCACGGATGAGATCAGCACATACAATGTTCGAGGTCCATGGATATTAGACATAGGTGCATGGGGGGGGGGGGGGGGGGTGTCGGTGTGCTACCCGATGCGAGTTACACGCAACTCTCCCAGGTACAGCTAATATGGCCACCTGACTATAGCCTTGGTTTAAAAAAAATAAATAAAATGCTGTATCTAAGCCTATCCTGTGTGATACTGCCTGCTAAACTGCTGTATCTAATCCCATCATGTGTGATACTGCCTGCTAAACTGCTGTATCTAATCCCATCATGTGTGATACTGTCTGCTGAGCTGTGTATCTAATCCCATCATGTGTGATACTGCCTGCTGAGCTGCTGTATCTAATCCCATCATGTGTTATACTGCCTGCTGAGCTGCTGTATCTAATCCCATCATGTGTTATACTGCCTGCTGCGCTACTGTATCTAATCCCATCATGTGTGATACTGTCTGCTGAGCTGCTGTATCTAATCCCATCATGTGTGATACTGCCTGCTGAACCGTGTATCTGATCCCATCATGTGTGATACTGCCTGCTGAGTCACGTATCTGATCCCATCATGTGTGATACTGTCTGCTGAGCTGCTGTATCTAATCCCATCATGTGTGATACTGCCTGCTGAACCGTGTATCTGATCCCATCACGTGTGATACTGTCTGCTGAGCTGCTGTATCTAATCCCATCATGTGTGATACTGCCTGCTGAACCGTGTATCTGATCCCATCATGTGTGGTACTGCCTGCTGAGTCATGTATCTGATCCCATCATGTGTGATACTGTCTGCTGAGCTACTGTATCTAATCCCATCATGTGTGATACTGCCTGCTGAGTCATGTATCTGATCTCATCATATGTGATACTGTCTGCTGAGCCGTGTATGTAATCCCATCATGTGTGATACTGTCTGCTGAGCTACTGTATCTAATCCCATCATGTGTGATAGTGCCTGCTGAGTCATGTATCTGATTCCATCATGTGTGGTTCTGTCTGCTGAGCTGCTGTATCTAATCCCATCATGTGTGATACTGCCTGCTGAACCGTGTATCTGATCCCACCATGTGTGATACTGCCTGCTTATTCACGTATCTAATCCCATCATGTGTGATACTGCCTGCTGAGCCGTGTATCTGATCCCATCATGTGTGATACTGTCTGCTGAGCTACTGTATCTAATCCCATCATGTGTGATACTGCCTGCTGAGCCGTGTATCTGATCCCATCATGTGTGATACTGTCTGCTGAGCTACTGTATCTAATCCCATCATGTGTGATACTGTCTGCTGAGCTACTGTATCTAATACCAGAGCGTAGGAGTTTGAAAATAACCGCGGGAAGATAGCGGCTGCCGCTCTTTCCTCACATAGTATTCACCAGGGAGGTACTATCTGTTCTCGGCTGTACAATTAATGGGCAAGAATCCCGATAGTAAATATGAACCCGCTGAACTCCTACTGAAATCTATTTAGTTTTGTCCCGTTTTGTGTCTGTGATTATCAAGACCGCAAAACAGGACTAAAAGACAGTTAACACAAGTGCCCAAAACAATCCTAGTAGGACCAGATGTGCGGGGAGTCGATGCGTAGTCACAGACCAAAAGCTGCATCCGCCCGTGTGAATGAGGCCTTATCGGGGAAGATCTCGTAATGCACAGAATCAGACAAGCCACAACTGTGTCCTTGCAGGGCGCCTCGGGGACTTTTAGGGCCACCCTGCCTTCTGCCCCACATTCGGGTCTGCAGACCCACGGTCAGGCCGGGACACACTGCTGCGCGCCATTCATGACACAGACGGTGTAGAAGACAGTGCGGCTGACCCTCACATGCGGCAGAGTTGTTGTACAGCTTGTAGAAACTTGCGCAGCTGAGCATCCGTTCTCTTCACCCGGATGAGGTTGTTTCTGCAGCAGATTTCCTGCAAACCCCATCCTGATGAACGGAATATTTGCATAAATCTCCACACCGCCGCCGTTTCCTACAGCAGCCAAGGACTAGTAAGATTACACGGGACTTTTCAATGCAGTTTTATATGCGGTTCCGTCCGGATCACCGGAATATAAACTTCAACATGCAAATTCCTCGTGTGCAGGTGTGAATGACAGAGAATTCTATGTAACCACTGGGGGGCGCTCCTTCATCATGGCTGGATGGCACAGAAGAAGCATTGAGGCAGGTACAAGAAAAACGGAGGTTGTTTTAAAACCGCTCTCTGCGTCTGGCTGAACGTATTTGCATTATGTATTATGCGCACCTAATACGCGGTAAATGGCGTCAATGAACGTGCATTGGTTTTCATAGTTGCACCCACACTTGTGTATGTTTATTGCATATGTTAAGTGCATAAAAAAGAACGCAGCATGTTCTATTGTACCGCATATTACATGCGTTAGAGTTTAAGGCATCCACCAGTAGGGCTGATTCAGCGTATACGAATACACGTTCGCCAGTACGGAATGTATATTCGCACGAATGATTTTCTAACAAGCTCGACTCCCATCTAAATTGTCTTTTTAAAGCCATTCCCACCGGGCGCTGCAGCGCGAATGTACGAAAACCACGCAGAAGTGATGGTAAGCAGCGATCGGAAGAAATGCTCAAAACGGCAATTAATGCCTAGTTACAGCGAGCGCTCTGCTTTTTCTTACATTGTTCACCAGGTAACTCCCTCCCCCTCCCTTTTTTCAGCTGCCATAGAAGTCTATGGGAGTTTTCTGCATAACACGGCCAATGATAGTGCAAGACCGGTCTTACGCGGCATATTACCCTACGGGTCAGTTTACATGGGTGAAAGTGCAGCGCGTCTTATTTTTCTGCAAAAGCGCCAATTTCTTTATATGAGACGCAAAAATTGCATCGCACTTGCGTGCCACGTGCAACTACAAAGTTTTGATCTGAGATCAAGAAGAAAAACGTTGTCCCAACGCGGTTGAGGGCGGATTCGGAGGAGCTACGTGCGGGAAGATCGAGCGGCTCCTATCTTCCCGCTGTTTTCTTCAAACTCCTGCGCTCTGGTACGGAGTCTGAACTGAGGATGAAGGTGAACGGATTCCCCTCATTCGGGCGCATCTACACTCCGTGCCGCCGAGCGTAGCTGCGCCTGCTGCAGTCTGAATGGGCCCCGATCATGTGACCTGGCTTTAAATCTAAGTTATATGTGTGCATACGTTCTATACGAGTATATATAATATACGCACACGTGTCCACAGCCTTAAAGGGGTTGTCTCGAGGAAGCAGTGAATTTTTTTTTTGCCCAGTCCCCCTAATTAAGCATACATTACTAAGCCCCCCTGTAAATAACTTTTCTAGCTGGTTTGTACTTACAGTTCCAGCGTTTCAGCAACTTATAAAAACTTTCCCAAGATGGCCGCCGGCTTTTTTCCCGTCGCTTGCTGTAGCCCGACGTGCGCGCTCCCGAGATGCTACCAGCTGTGTCTCCCTGACAACTAGACGCCCCGCAGCCGCCGACCGGACCCACCGCAGCCGCCGACCACGGCACACAGTCACCCACCGCCAGGCAGCAGGTAACCGGCGCTAGACCCCTGACAACAGACGAAGGCCCCCCCGGCCCAGTGGCAGCCCCCCCGGCACAGCGGCAGACCCCCCGGCGCAGCGGCAGACCCCCTGGCACAGCGGCAGCCCCCCCGGCCCAGCGGCAGACCCCCCGGCAGAGCGGCAGTCCCCCCTGGCACAGCGGCAGACCCCCCGGCAGAGCGGCAGCCCCCCCGGCCCAGCGGCAGACCCCCCGGCAGAGCGGCAGCCCCCCCGGCCCAGCGGCAGACCCCCCGGCAGAGCGGCAGCCCTCCCCCGGCACAGCGGCACAGTGGCAGCCCCCCCCCCCCGGCACAGCGGCAGCCCTCCCCCGGAACAGCGGCACAGCGGCAGCCCCCCCCCCGGCCCATCACTTACCTGGGCGGCAGGACGGCAGGACAGCTGGGCGGCTTCTCGGGACAGCTAGGCGGCTCAAGTTTCTGCACCTTCCTCTAAAAGAGGATGGTACAGAATGGCCGCTCCAGCGCGCTCCCGAGAAGTGACAGCTCGTCTGCGCATGCGCAGAAGAGCTGTAGCGGCGAGCACACTGAAGCGGCTCGTGCTGGAAGGAGAAGACCGGACTGCGCAAGCGCGTCTAAAAAAGCAAGCCGCCAGCGAAATTAGACGGCACCATGGAGACGAGGACGCTAGCAACGGAGCAGGTAAGTGAATAACTTCTGTATGGCTCATAATTAATGCACAATGTACATTACAAAGTGCATTAATATGGCCATACGGAAGTGTATAACCCCACTTGATTTAGCGAGACAACCCCTTTAAAGAGCCCGCCATCTGCTTTTAGGAGGACCGGTGGGGCGCCGATGCCTGATAGGTTATCCCAGTGAATGGAGGTGGAGCGTGCCGGGATTGTTCCGACCCTTCCGCCTCCATTCACAGTGAACAGGCCGTCATTTATAAGTGATAACTGCCTGTTTACACGGGACGATCGGGCGTTGAGTTTTTGTTTCAATGTTTTTGTTTTTTTTATTATTCATTAGTTTTTTATTGGTTTTATCTTTGGTAAATATACAGCAAATATCATAAATATGATAACATTGTACATACTTGTCAAAGTGGAGCTAAAGAAATATATCTTCTGTACTTATATCTGGGAGATAAGTCGCAGTTCTTGAAGTCGATCATAACAGTGACGCATTACTTATAACAAAATAGATGAACTTAACCTCTGCGAGTAGTAAATACAGTAACGAAGCCTTATATATGTATATATATAAACACATACATATGTACATTTTTTGCATGTATATAGAGAGAAAGAAAAGGAAAAACAAGAAGAAAGGAAACACATAGATGATTATAGAGGGTGGAAGGGAGATGGGGGGGGGGGGAAGTGGTTAGCTAGGGAACTGCTGGATCCATGGGCTCCACTTATTTAGATAGGCCGTAAATCCTCCATTTTTCGGGGCATATAGTTTTTCATATATGTTATGATCTGATATAGTCGGGGACACCTCCGTCTTCCATCTTCTTGATATTAGGAGTTTGGCTGTGAGGAGAATATGACATGCGATCTTTCTCGATTGGGAAGGGAGGCGATTGCTATCTAGTAATAGAATTGCTAAACTTGGGGATTTAGTTGGGGATGATTTTGTGATTTTCCTTAGGAGTGAGAAGACATCTTCCCAGAACAGCGCTAATTTTGGGCAGCTCCAAAATATGTGGTATATGTTGCCCGGGAGGCCGCACTGTCTCCAACATGTTTCTTGTTTCGATGGTTTTTATTGAATTTTTTAAAACAAGAAATGAAATCTATATCCTTCTTGTGCAAGAAAACCTATGGCCACATATCATGCCGCGTGCGACATCCAACGGCTGAGAGCTAAGGAAGTGAAACAAGAAGAAAGCGTGTAAGAATATCTAATATATAAGGTTAGCAGATTTACTAACTTAACCCTTTAGTATTCTGTGCAGCGACAACTTCAGTCATCAGAGCTTCTCGGGGACCCCATCCTCCATGTATGATGGAATTGGGGACGCATAAGGCCGGCTTCACACGGATGGAAGCGTATTTACACACACATTGGCGCAATGGGCATTGCATTTCTGCGCATGTCTGAGTATTTTACAGTATTTTTTGCATCCACATGCCTTGCGTTTTTGCACACGCAAATAAAACATGCAATCGTGTCCCGCCTTGTCTAGTGCCGTTTGTAATGTTACATTCTGTTGATAGAGCGCCATTTCTAAAGACACCGCAAACGCTTATTAATGCGGCCGAATGCTTTTTTTGCATCCAAAGATGACCTCATTGCAGGGAGCTTCCTAGAGTCTATAAAGTGCGTCATTTTTAGTATTCTCGTATTAGCCGGTGTCCGACGGCCTCACAAATCCCACTTGATCTTCCCCAATTAATGTTGGTGGAATAGGGCCAATCTGGAGGCTAATATATGTGCATAGATTTTATGTCCGCGTTCAATAATGAGATTCCAAAGTTCTGGGGGACATATGGGTTTTCCCGGTTGGGGCCGTTTTCACATTTGCGTTGAAAGCTCCAATCGAAGGTTCTGTCGCAGATCAGGCACAAAAAAACGGAAAAAAGGCGATTTTACTTCCGGCTAAAAGTTGGGCAGAAAGTGAACAGATCCCATTGTAGTCAATGGGGGGTCCGTTCGGTTCTGCCCTAAGACAGAGCTGTTCAGCCATGGGGATTCCCCTTTCTTGCTCCCTGAACAAATCAGAACCCCAACGCCGGTGTGAAACCGCCCTAATAAAGCTTGTTGCTTTTTCTTTGGGCAAGAACCTTCTATAACTCCTGGCTGGAAAGTTTTGCCCAAATGTGGAGATAAAATAGCTCAAAAAGTCGGTCCGTCTTGGCCCGGGGATTCACCTGCCGGTAAGGAATTTTTATAATTAAGTACTTCTGCTACTGTGATGGGAGAGTCAAGACAATCGTTCTCAGCTGGGAAGATGGTGGGTAGATTAATCTCTTGTAAGAACATGACAGGCTGTACTACTCGGGAACGGGAAATGATTGTCCTTAAGGTTATATAAAGCTGAATAATAGTTGTGAAAACTATTTGCTATGTCTGCTGGATTTGTTAATTTTCCTATGTAATTGGGGCTTAGCATGTACAGGATCCGGGATTTAACCCTTTGCAATCTAATTTTGGATTCAGGGTTTCCTAGGGGGCTTTCTCTTTCTGCCATTATACAATGGCGCCATCTGCTGGTTAGAGCCAGTACTGCAATATGTGACATGCTGGAGAGGCCCCCGAGAACAGAGCGGCAATATATGGTAAAAATACCCTGCCGGACATCTTCCGACATCAAAGCTGTACAGCCTTCAATCAGAATGTAGGAAGACATCAGACAGTGGATTGGAAAAGGTTAAGATGTTGGGTCTAGAGGCGAGAAGCTAATAATTTCCCAGATTTATTGTTTTGTGAATAATCTTGGGTTTTGGTTCCTTTTAATTTCCTTTCGTAACTCTGAAGCAACATGTTCTGAAGAGTTTTCTACATTGAAATAGTTCTTCCTCTTCTTGTGTTGTTTGTATTGATGCATTTTGTGTTTCACAGACTTTAATTTTGTTAAGTGTTGCTTTCTTTTTCAGCGTAATGCCCTATTATAAACGAGCCCCTAATATACGACATGGGGGTTTATCTCATGTGCTGCCTTGAGATTGAAATATTCCTGGAAATCCCTTTTAAGACTTATTTTATGTCCTGGTTGAGATAGTAAAAAAAATCATTACTTTGCCACAAATATGTTGGCGTTTTGGTTGTGCTGTTCCAAGATATCGCAGCATGGTCAGACCCCATGATGGTCTCGATTGTTGATTTCCGTGATAACGATAGTAAGTTATAAACATGTCAACCCACGGATAGCTATTGTCAGCGTGAGGAAAAGAAGTAGTCCTTCTCGCCAAGCATCAAAGAGCTCCTCATTCCACCATATGCCTCCTACAGACTGGATGCGTCTGTAGTTTAGAGGTTGTATCCGTACTGACATCTGAAATTGCATTAAAATCTCCGCAAGGACTTCTTTCAATTTGGAGAGAGTGCGCCAAATGTTTGGAGTAGAGCTCCTTTGTTTTTTGCTTGGTGTGTAGATGACATTATCTAGGGAGCAGACTAGTGTAATATATCTGCCCCGGGGGTCCATATCCTCCTTAATGAGTTGGAATACAACAGAATGTTTTATCGCAATTGGTACACCATAAATTTGGATTTATAATGAGATTGAAATATTGGGGTAGCGGGGGTTTTATACAAAAGGCATCCTTTGGGACTATGTGTGTCTCTTGTGTGCAGATCTGGAGACAAGGATGTTACATTTTCCCGCATGTACGCCCTTTTTTGAGAGTTATTCAATCTTTTAACATTTAAAGGGGTTGTCCCGAGGCAGCAAGTGGGTCTGTACACTTCTGCATGGCCATAATAATGCACTTTGTAATGTACATTGTGCATTAATTATGAGCCATGCAGAAGTTATAAAAAGTTTTATACTTACCTGTTCCGTTGCTGGCGTCCTCGTCTCCATGGTGCCGACTAATTTTCGCCCTCCGATGGCCAAATTAGCCGCGCTTGCGCAGTCCGGGTCTTCTGCAGTCTTCTATGGGGCTCCGTGTAGCTCCGTGTAGCTCCGCCCCGTCACGTGCCGATTCCAGCCAATCAGGAGGCTGGAATCGGCAGTGGACCGCACAGAAGAGCTGCGGTCCACGGAGGAAGAGGCCATCTTCAGCGGTGAGTAGAGAAGTCACCGGAGCGCGGGGATTCAGGTAAGCGCTCCGGTGAGCTTTCTTTACCTCCCTGCATCGGGGTTGTCTCGCGCCGAACGGGGGGGGGGTTGAAAAAAAAAAAAACCCGTTTCGGCGCGGGACAACCCCTTTAACGATACAACCTTAATCACCATCGGGTCCAACGAGTGAACCTGGGAAATAATGGGAAGGAAGAAGAACTGAAAGCAAAAATATTCCACATTATGGGCGCTTTCACACGGGCGCTGTGAGCACGCATGAGAGGTGCCACAGAAAGCTCTTCTATAGGAACCAACAGGTTCCTATAGAAGCGTTCACATACACGATTGTTAGACGCGCAAAATCCGTGCATCTAGCAAAGATAGGATATGCATGTCAACTCCTATAGGAGCCGGAAAGCATGCAGCCCGCACCTCGGATCATGGGAACGGGCTACTTCAAGTAGATTCAATTAGCCCGTTCACGTGATCTTTAGAGCAGTGTAGCCGCGAGCTATGCACTCTGCAACACTGCGGGCGGACAGCTCCCGTGTAAAAGAGCCACAAAGGGGTTTTCCAGGGAGAATACTACTGATGACTATCCCCAGGGTAGGTCATCAATAGCTGATCGACCAGGTCTGTCGCTCGGGACCCTGACCGATCAGCTGAGCGGGCGCAAGCTGTCAGCGCTGTAAATACACAGAGGTTGGAGTGCAAGCAGCAGAAGTCTCTGCGCCGACCTCTGTGTAGTGGCCGGCGCTTGTAACTGCAGGCATGGCTCTCATTGTGGCAGTTGATAAACCGTCCTGAAATCCGCAGGACATAAAGTTGCTGCTTGTTGTGGATTTCGTGTTTTTTTCGTGCAGCTTTTAGTGGGGTTTTGATCTCCGTTCCTTTGTTACTGTGTTCCTCTGGATTACCTCTATGTTAAATTTCAGCTGCGGGAATGTGCAGATAAATCCGCTTATACGCTGCTTTTCCGCAACATTAAAATTCGCTCCACACACACAATTACGCAGAGGATATTATCCGCTTCATGTAGACGAAAAATCGCTAAAACTCATTCCTTTAGCTGGAATTTCAAACGCTGCGGATTGTATGCTGGACATTCCTAGCGGACATTCTGCAGCGTATCCGTCCCATTGAGCATGGCCTAAAGCTTGTTTGGGGTTTCAAGTTCTTAGGTGCTTTCTGATTTGCTTATCCATATTAACACACCAACAGGGCAAACAAAACAGTAGGACTGCTTGCGTGATTTCGCAGTGCGCCATTTTTCTGATAGGTGATGAGGAATCTAATTAGGATCCATGGCCGATACAGAGACCTCCAAGTTCCATGGCTTTGAAAGGTTAATTCCAGTGATTTGACAATAAAGTTGGTATTCTCCTCTGTGATCAGAAGACGTCCATCTGTACAGCATGTTGCGATGTCTGAGCGCTTTGGCGATGGGGACTAGTTGTCTACTTGGAGCCAAAGTTGCTGCAGACAAATCTGTGTGTAGCGACAAGGATTGGTACGGCGCCGATAAAGGGTTTGCTCTATATGGAAAAAGTGGATGTGGGTTACAACGTCCCTTCATATGTGGTCTCTGAAGTGGCAGAGCTGCCCTGCCAGCTTCCCTGGTGCCATCTTGGTCCCGTGGCGGCGAACGGGAAAAGAACAGACTGACGGGTTTGTCTGAATTATTGGTCAACTTCTTCCCCCTCCGAAGCATCCTGAGGTTGTTAGCAAATAGGTGAGACCCAATTAGCAGTTTCTTATGCTGTATTGCTGCTTTTGGGCCCTACTGGCGCGGCAGCTCCACACTACGCAGCCATTCAGCCCAGCAGCCAAGCGACGTCCTCTGTCATTGTTTTATTCATGCAGAAACTGCGAACAACGAATGAAAAGCAAATGAATTCTCATTCATCATTCAGTCGGGGCATGCCTTTACATTGAACGATTAATCGGCCAGTGTAAAAAGGTATTTAGACCTATAAGCGAAGCTTATGGGCTGAAAGTAGGTGTCCCTCTATGTCCAGAGATGTGTTACACTTACCTCCCCCATAGTTCCCCCCCCCCCCCCCCCCCCCAGTGTCGGCACCCATTAAAAAATTTAGAAGGAGGTCCCCGGGCTTCAGCCCATACACTTAGCTGTAGGGCTAAAAGTAGGTGACAGATTCCCTTTAACGGGAATGTATCACTAACTAGAACCAATCAGTGAAACATTTTCCACGTTCTTAAGGTTTCATTTTCTAATTGTAGTTTTTTTTAAATTCTATGGTCTATACATGACTATGGGGGCAGCTATCTTGCCTGAGCTGCTTTTTACAGCATTTATAGATATGCTTTACAGCAGCCTCCTGGGCCATAGACACAATGGACAGGAAGGGACTCATTGACTTCTATGAAAGAGTGTTGGGTATGATCTGGGGCCTGTGCAGGAAGTGGAAGGAGGGGAGCTGTGATGATCACCTATGGTATTCTATGGGAGAGTGTACTGAGCATGCTCTGTCACCCGTGCAGAGAGTGAAGGAGATGAGCTGTGACTGTAAACTATAGACTTCTTTAGGAAAGTGTTTCAGGTATGCTTTGTGACCTGCGAAGGGAAGGGGAGGGGATGAATGGTGACTATAACCTATAGACTTCAATGGGAGACTGTTGTAGGCATGCTGTGTGATGTGTGCAGGTTTTGGTGAGGAGGTGAGCTGTGACCATAAACTACTGTGAAGGTATCACTTTTCATTGTAATCCTACCTGTGATGATAATGATATGACGGCTGAGTTTATTATTAGGCTTAGGCCGGGCTCACACCGGCGGGTCGGATTCCGTCTTTGAGCCTGGCCAGTCTCTCTGATACCTGATTTCTCTGTATTGTGGATGACTCTGGCAGTGGCTTATCTCCCTAGGAACAAAGGAATCGGGCATTAAATTCAATGTACCCAATCCTTACTTCTTTCCCTGGACATCATCTATCAGTGGAAAGTCACCCGGCCCCACAGTTTCGGACAACTAAAGCCTAATGTGTATGGGAACCCCTAGGGTCCTTTTACATGCAACGACTGTCAGGCACTTCAGCAAAAATTAGTGGGCCGGAGATCACTGCGGCCACCCACCTCCATTCACAGTAAACAGGCAGTCATTCATAGATCAATGACTGCCTGTTTACACGGGCCGATCGTCGTTCGATTTTTATGCCTGCAGAAACAAACGAATTATCATTCGCCGTTCAGTCACTGACGGTATTTACACTACACAATTATGGCACAGATTCTCGCAATCCAGTGAAAATCTGGATGATGATCGGCCCGTGTGAAAGGGTCCTTACTGCGCAGCCCTGCTGAACGGCGCACATCTGCCTGTCCGAGGTTCTGGCCTCCTATTCACTTTATCAGTAATGACAATGGGCGTACGAAGACACCAGAACTGGTCCGACCGGTCCTATCCCATCAGTGTCACGTGTACTGCGGTGTGTACTGACACAGCCGGTGGGAACTCTCCAAAATGTGCAAAAACACAAAAAATGATTCAGCCATCGCATCAAAAAATGTATCATCAGATCCATGACTGCAGTAATAATGTGCAATGTACACGACTGTCTGCACATCTCTGATAGCATCATATTCTGCAGAAGCTGCAAAGTCATGTAATATGTGTCCTGATTGCCCCTCCATATCTGCTCTTTTGCATTCGCCTGTGAGTGCAAAAGTCTGGTCAGACGCTCCTCATCCACTGGTGGTCTGTATGGAGCATCCTAAGCCCGGTCACTTTGTGTACCCTCACACACCCACTGGTCCCAACACCGCCTAACAGTCTGGTCAGACGCTCCTCTCTACTGGCGGTCTGTAAGGGGCGTCCTGAGCCCGGTCACCTTGTGTGCCCTCACACATCCACTGGTCCCAACACCTCCTAACAGTCTGGTCAGACGCTCCTCTCTACTGGTGGTCTGTTGGGGGTCCTGAGCCCGGTCACCTTGTGTGCCCTCACACATCCACTGGTCCCAACACCTCCTAACAGTCTGGTCAGACGCTCCTCTCTACTGGTGGTCTGTAGGGGGCATCCTGAACCCGGTCATCTTGTGTGCCCTCACACACCCACTGGTCCCAACACCTCCTAACATTCTGGTCAGACGCTCCTCTCTACTGGTGGTCTGTTGGGGGTCCTGAGCCCGGTCACCTTGTGTGCCCTCACACATCTACCAGTCCCAAACACCTCCTAACAGTCTGGTCAGGCGTCCCTCTCTACTGGTGGTCTGTAAGGGGCGTCCTGAGCCCGGTCACCTTGTGTTCCCTCACGCATCCACTTGTCCCAACACCTCCTAACAGTCTGGTCAGATGCTCCTCTCTACTGTTTGTCTGTAGGGGGCATCCTGAGCCCGGTCACCTTGTGGGTCCTCATCCACTGGTCCCAACACCTCCTAACAGTCTGGTCAGACGCTCCTCTCTACTGGTGGTCTGTAGAGGGCGTCCTGAGCCCGGTCACCTTGTGTGCCCTCACACATCCACTGGTCCCAACACCTCCTAACAGTCTGGTCAGAACGGCCGGTGGGGGACAATTCATCGATGCGACCATCCAGCTTCCCGTACCCCAATAATGCGCCCCTCTCAGACTCTGGTAACGGGGTGACATCTCTTCTCTGCGTCGTGGAGGCGTCTAGTGGTCAACAAGCTCTACAAGCAGAAGAAGAGGTTACTGCACACAAGGAGCCTCTTATAGGCTAAGGGGGCGGAACCACTTTTAGGGCCTCCGTTGACAAGTCCGTCCATCTAATCACCACAACTCTCATCATTTGCACATCTGCCTGAGATGGAACTGCATGACGAGTTTATAGCAGAGAGCAGAGTGTAGATGTGAGCGTGATGTGATTTTTAAGTTTGCATATTAAAACATGCAATTTTCACGCATCAAGCTCTCAGGGTAAACTGCCATATCGCACTCAGCCATGACAAGGCACCGTTATCCGACTGACGCAAATTGTTCCAGTTCCTGTCACGTTTGGTGCTTTCAAATGAGGAACTTTGAGCAGTTATTCTAATTTCCCCGGTCAAGAAACTGCAGAATAATCTTACTGAGTCTGTGGGATTCTCTGATTAAATATTAGTGTTATTTCTAGTAACCGTATCGAGTGAGGGATCAGTGCTAATGACCACCGCGAGATGGATCGTGGGATGAGGTGGCGGCTTTATGGAATGTACGTTCTCTAAAACTCCTAGAATCAAGGAGCGGAGACTTTCTGGAAGAAGTAACTCGGCATCTTAGAGAAATACTTGCACCCAAATCCTTCCTTTCCAGGCCTGTTTTCATGTCATTGTTCGCCTCCTGCGTTTATTTTAATGACAATACGAGTATGCGCTGCCTCTGTGAGCGAAACAAGAGGGAGCCGGCAATACAGCGAGCGAACAAGATGCCTATTATGTTCGGGCCTGCGCTGCACTAACATAAGTTCCACTTCATAGGAGCCTTTCAATCCCTTCCCCACCGCACATAGAGCCGGCCTGCTCGCCCCTGAATAGAACCCTCGGCCGTCTCGCAGCGGGCGCACCTAATTAGATATAAATATATTTAACCCGTCAAGCAGAGCAGCGTTCCCGCGCCGTAGTCACGTATGGCAGGGCAGGTCTCCACTCGCTCAATGGGCATGATGGGTGCCGGCCTCCTCCAAGGCATGTGAGCGAGTTCTCACATTAACGCCTAACAGACAACAACAGCGGAGTACGGAGCGCAGTTTCTATGCCGACCAATCCCTGAGAGCGAGCGGGTCTTGTGTGCCCATCAATAGCCCGCGCTCTGTCAGGAGGATTAGTAAGGTCTAATGGCAGGTTTTTTATTTCTCTCTCCTCGCCCCGGCGGCCGCCCCTGTAGGGTTTCTTTCAATGATGAGATTGAAAACACCTCTCTAAGAGGCGCAGATTCAATTACATTCCTGGCTTGAAAGCAGGAAGGAATGTGCGCTGCACAAATATGTCCACCGTCTTACTAGGGTCTTATGTGTTTGTCATGAGGAGCGGCTCTTATGGGGGACCTTCTGGAATCCAGGGGGCACAGCTGTAATAGCAGCAGAGGAGAGGACATTAACAGCACCGTATATACTGCAGTTCTCACACTGACCACTAGGACTAATAATAGTCCGACACCTCCTGTTCTGCAGAGAAAACTTTTCAGCCGTCATCTCATTATCATCATAGACAGGATAACAATGAAGTCAATATATATATATATATATATATATATATATATATATATATATATACACACAATTTACAATAGGTGATGTCACAGCTCACCTCCTCTCCCTCTCCATGCACACATCACTGAGCATGCCCACAACCCTCTCCCATAAATGTCTATACTTGATTCTAACAGCTCATCTCTTTCTCCTCCATGCAGGGATAACAGAGCATGCCCAAATCACTCTACCATGCAAGTCTATAGTTGATGGTCACAGCTCACCTCCTCCCACTCCCTGCACAGGTTATAGATGCCCACATTTTTCCATAGAAGTCAATGAGTCCCCTCTTGTCCATTTTGCCTAAAACCCATGATGATGCTGCAAAGCATATGTCTAAAAGCTGCTTAGTGCAGATTAGTAAAACACAGGTGATCAGTTCCCTTTACGTAAATGTTACAATTGATTAAGGGTTTCCGAATTATGAAAAAATTTGGAAAGTAATTGGAATTATATACGTCCGCTTTCACACGGACAACAAAATCGTGCTATTTTTACTTGATGGAACAGTGCTGCAAATCGCATGTATGTGAAGCCCCTGCTTTCCTATGGGTTCCTTCACATGAGCGATGTTTTGTAGGCTGCTACATTGTGAGAGAAAAAAAATAGCGCCATGCTCTATACAGCCACGATTTGTGATGTTTTGTAGCCCATGTTTCCCTATGGAGCCTTCATTTGTGTTGCATCGCATCGCATTGAATGGCTGTGATTGGTTCATCAAGCACTGCAGTCTTTAGTTGAGCCGTAGCGCTCGAGAACCAATCAGAGCTAGCACCTCCTGGAGGCAAGATTTTTGAACGCCCTGACCAGGAAGCGGTGGTTGAAGACTACAAAGAAGTGCGTCAGAACTGCCGGAGGAGAACTGCGGCTGAGTGGACAGCGACTGCTGGGTAATGTATTGTTTTGGGGGGATTTATATGCAGCTATGGCTTATTTTCAGGGTAGGGTTTATATTTCAAGCCCCCCTGAAAATCCCGGCAAAAGAGAACTGCCAAGTCACATGACTTTGTAGCGCCACAAAATCATGATATCGCCGCAAGAAAACGCAGCAATACTGTACAGAACACAGCTGCGATATTGCTGCAATTTTGCAGGGCACCTTCAGCCCTCATGTGTTGAAGATGGAAGAGGAGGAGAGGTTTCCCGGAATGCTTGTCTTCAGTCTCAATTGTAAGTGAGCCCCAAAGAGAGAGAGAGAGTGAGCAGAGAGCAAGTCTAGTCTGTGAAGGCCTAGTGCAGAAGTACGAAATCGTTTGTCTTATACACCCGTGTGTTCTTAAGTCTGGGACCGCCAGTGGAGGTACTGTTCTGTCAGAGTGTCAGTGGAGTGACCGTACCCTTCCCCTTCCAGAAGCGGTACCTGACAGATAACGTGGACTGCAGGACCGGTGTCATCCTGAGTTTCCTCCCTGACCTCAAATCCTCTGTTTTACCTGCACCACTGTATCTTGTGAATTTATGCCTTGTATTACTAAAAAGAAGAATGCAGTAAAGTTATTTCCAGGCCCTGCCCGTTCCTGGGACCTGAGGTACTTAAACTATCTGTGGCTCATTTATTTGCCCCGCCGATAGTCATGCGGTGAAATACCGGAACAGTGGCATCACATGTGACAAATTGCTCTGCACCTGTTAATTTGGGCATCACCATGATGGGGGTGTCCGGAAGAGGCCCTCGCTGCCCTGGCCGTGGTTATGTGTATCCCTCCTGGAGGGAGCCTGGTAAGTGCCAAGCCAACACTTTACCCTCCCAGTTCCTCAGCGTATGTCATGTGTCTGGGGTTACTCTACAGGATGCTGCACTAGGCAACAAAATAAAAATGGTGTCCGGGAAATCGGTATTGGTGTATCTTGACGCCACCAGCAAGTGCTGGTGGAGTCAAGATTGATAGAGGGGTGACGCCCCCTGTACGTGATTGGCTGCAGAGGTGGTAGGGCAGCAGGTCCTGGCAGCCCACTACAGATCTTGCATACAGTGTCCCCCCCCCCCCCCCCCCGCCAGGCATGCTGCCCCAGCTGAAAGTGTCTTGGGTGCCGCCACCAGTACCAACACCCTCCTCGGTGTAGAAGGCCACAGCATGTTGGGAAGCAGTGAGTCGGCAGCGGTGTGAAGAACCTTTATTGTCGCCCCCCCAGAAGCCCAGTCCCCACTCCTGGCGGCAGGATGTAAGTTAGAAATCGCGGTCGCCGTAACCATAACTGCCATAGATACCCTGGGCTGGAGCATGGAGCAGATAGCGGCGGGGGAAGAAACACTCACAGCAGTGCTGAGTACTGCAGGACAGGGGATACCACAGCGCGCCGTACCCACAACCCCCTTCATAGCGCAGCAGCACAGGGAATCACACAGCACCACAGCATCGGCCGGTAACTGAAACAAGCCTGCACCAAGTTGCCAGGATACAGCGCTGAGTATGTCACAGACAGCCGGGTAACAGGGGCCAGCACTGCGCCGGGGAACACACAGGAAGCATGCATCACAGACCTCTGCACCTTCCAGGACCCAGGGATCTTCCGACAATCGGGAGCTAGGGGCGTGACAGGGGCGTTCCTCCATGGAAGCTGTGTCAAACTCCTAGCTTCCGGTGGCGTCAAGATACACCAGTACCCAGGAAATCAGTGGTATTTTCACATTATTTGGATAACAAATAAATGGTTATTAACAGTTATTGATCGTCACATTGCTGACTAAGATTATATGTAGAGTGCAGGTTCATTATTATAATGCACAGTAATTATTTTGTATGCTAATATAATGCTGTTGTTTTTTGTTTTTTAACATCTGTAGATAAATTGCTGATTATTTGAATCAAGTATGGCATCAAGAGGTTCATCAAAACACGGGCAAGAAGGGCTCTTTGGCAACAACGGCAAAAATGAATGCAGCCTACAAAGCATATTTTGGTATGGCTGTGGGTGATCAAGACAAGTCATGGGCACCTTGCTTCAGCTGCGATAAGTGCAAGAAAACTCTTAGAAGTTGCTTCGGAGGCGAAAATAGAGCCATGAAGTTTGCGATGCCAAGAATTTGGTGGGAGCCAACTGATCATTCCACCAACTGCTATTTCTGCATGGTCGACCCCTCCAAACGCTGAAGTGGAAGAAATGCAGTTGCTGTGACGTATCCAAACATTCCTTCATCTATAGCCCCGCTACCACATTGCTCTGATCTCCCCATTCCGACGCCTCCACAGAGCATGCATAGCGTGCAGACGTGTTCAGAAAACATCAGCTCAGTGAAGATGCAACTGATCCTTTCCATGCCGGCAAAGATGACAGAAGACCATACTACCGAAACCAGAAGGATGGTAATGATTTGGTAAGAGATCTTAGTCTTACAAAAGCTAAAGCAGAAATTCTGACATCCAGGCTGAAACAGTGGAACTTGCTGGATGATAGCGTGCAAGTTACAAGTCAAAGAAAATGTCATCAAATGTTTTCTACCTTCTTCACCCTTCAAGATGGACTCTGTTACTGCCATGACATCACAATTGGGATACCTAGTAACACATAGAATTGGCACCTTTTCTTCGCCAGTTCTTCCAAGAGCCTGAAAGCAGTTCTGCTCCACAATGGAAATCAACTTCCATCACTTCCAGTGGCTCACTCTGCCCATCTCAAGGAGGACTACAGTAGTTTTAAAGTCCTGCTGCAAGTTCTGAAATACAATCAGTATGGTTGGGAGGTCATTGGAGACTTCAAGATGGTTGCTCTCTAGACATGAGCGAGTAGACTCGCTAAGGCACATTACTCGAGCGAGTAGTGCCTTAGCCGAGTATCTACCGCCTCGTCTCTAAAGATTCCGGGGCTGGCGCGGGTGACAGGTGAGTTGCGGCGGGGAGCTGGGGGGGGGGGGGGGGGGGGGGGAGAGGGAGAGATAGATCTCTCCTCCGTTCCTCCCCGCTCTCCCCCGCCGCTCCCCGCCCCCCGCCGAATCTTTAGAGACGAGCGGGGAGATACTCGGCTAAGGCACTACTCGCTCGAGTAATGTGCCTTAGCGAGTATACTCGCTCATCTCTATTGCTTTCCTAATGGGTCTTCAAGGTGGTTTCACAAAGTTTCCTTGCCATATTTGTCTTTGGGATAGTAAAGCCAAAACTGTACATTACCATCAACGAGACTGACCTGAACGTATTGACTTCACTGTCGGACGAAGGAACGTCAAATGGGAACCCCTAGTAGATCCTAAGATGATCTTGATGCCACCTCTTCACATAAAACTCAGGCTTATGGAACCGTTTGTCACAGCTCTAGATAAAGAATCTACAGTGATGAAACATCTACTAAACTTCTTCCCGAAGCCGACTGAGGCCACAGTAAAAGCTGGCATCTTTGTGGGACCACAAATCAAGAGGATCATAGAATGTCCGACATTTCCTGACCTGCTCACAGAAGTACAGAAAGCAGCTTGGAACAGTTTTGTTGCCGCGGTTCAGGGCATCTTGGGAAATCACAAAGCAGACAACTATGTGGAGTTGGTGGAAACGATAGTGAAGAAATACCCCGCTACAGGCTGCAGGATGTCGCTGAAGGTTCATATTCTGGATTCTCATCTACATGGGAGCATACTCTGAGGAAAACAGAGAAAGGTTCCACCAAGATATGCAGCAGTTTGAGTGTCGCTATCAAGGACAATACAACGAGAATATAAAGGGCGACTACATCTGGGGGCCGGTAGGTGAAAGTGACCAAATACACAATCGTTGTTTGAGAAGAACCAGACATTTTCATTCATTTTGACCTGTATGGACATACTCTGCATTGTATAATGACTTTGGCTCATGAGTGTAAGTAATTTCTTATGTCACTGTGTACGTTTTTGAAACATTCGAAATTTAAAATAATATATTTTTAATTATTGATGTCCTGATCACAAAAGCAAACTTTTTTCGAAATGAAGTTATTTTCCATTATATTTTACAATAAGCTAACAGGGACAAGTAAACTTTTCCTAGACACAAAAATCCCGTTGCCTAGTGTAGACATGTGGAGGGTGTCGGAGATCTCTTCCATCCACCCGTCTTCATTCACTGTGAACAGGCAGTTATTCCAAGATGAACGACTGCCTGTTCACACTGAGCGACAAGTTGCTCACTGGTCACTACCTTAGGCCTTAGTCAGACGGGCGTTTTTTCGCGCGATTTGCGGATCGCATGACGGATGCGCATCCGCAAATCGCGTGACCGGTGCGCGCAAGTCGCCCGAAAATCTGCTCCTAGCCGCGTTTCATTAGAAACGGGCCGGAGCTGTCCAGCGCATTGCATTCAATGGAGACGGCAATAGAGCCGCCTCCATTTAAAGCAATGCGCTGTGGGCGAGCCCGGGATGAATTGTCGGTAAGGGCTTAAATATATAAGCCCTTCCCTGCAATTCATCCTAAAATGTGTTAAAATAAAAAAAAATTGTATACTCACCTTCTCCCGCCAGCCGGAGCTCCGCACGGCCGTCCTGCAGTGGGTGTGAAGGGGGTGTGAGTCAGACCTGCCCCCTGATTGGCTCAGCGCTGAGCCAATCAGAGGCATGCCTCACTCACACCCATTCATGAATTCATGAATGGATGTGAGTCAGACCTGCCCCTGATTGGCTCAGCGCTGAGAGGCAGCAGTCACTCACCCATTCATGAATTCATGAATGGGTGTGTGAGTGAAACCGGCCTCTGATTGGTCAGGGCTGTGACCAATCAGAGGCAGATCATTCAGCAGGCGGGGATTTTAAAGCCCCACCGGCTGAATAGTGCCGAGAAGCAGTTCAGGAGAACTGACAGCGGCCGCGGCTGGACTCCGGCTGCAGCGGAAAGGTGAGTATACAATTTTTTTTTATTTTAACACATTTTAGGATGAATTGCAGGGAAGGGCTTATATATTTAACCCCTTCCCGACAATTCACCCCGCGCACGCCGGCAGCCCATTGCTTTTAATGGAGCCGGCTGTATTGCAGCTCCATTGAATTCAATGGGCAAACATCGTTCTTCTCTGCCACAGCTGTTACAGCTGTGGCAGAGAAGAATGATTTGTCTTCTATATGTTCTCAATGGGGTCGGCGCTGCTGCCGCCGGCCCCATTGAGCGCATATACAGAAGAGAACAGGAATCGCAGATCGCAGATAGGTGCGATCTGCGATTTTTTGTTCTATAATTTATCGGACGAGCGCATAAAAAGCGCTCATGTGTCCGATACCATTGCAAAGCAATGGTTTTATAAAATCGCCGGACGCATGCGCATGCGCAAATCACGGCTAAAAACGCCCGTCTGACTAAGGCCTTACAGTGAGCTGAAATAAAAAAAAACAGTGACTAATGAGCGGTTTCTTGTTTAGTATCCTATCAGGTCTTGCTTTTACAAGGGATGACTTTGGTCAAAATTGCTCATTTGAGTGATTTTTTCTGCCGATCTTGGCAGTACTATGTAAAGTACTCTTAGGCCTGTGTCACATGAATGTATTTGCGCATGAAAAATACGTGGAAAATAGAACCCCATAGAATTCAAGCATATACTTTGCGTGTACAAACGCAGCGTGCTCTATTTTCCTGCGCATTTGTACAGGAAAAGAACACATTAAACGTGAACTCATTAAACTAATTAGTTTTTTTGCACGTCTTGTATGCGGAAAAAGTACAGTAAAAAACACTGTTGTGCACACAAATACAAAAGGTTCAATGCACAAAAACATGGTGCGAATGCACGCACGCTTGTATAACGCAAGCCTTGCTCACCCCTCTGATCCGATGTTGCTCCAGCGCTGATGATTTGGTCCGCCCTATTCCCTGTAGAAATCCATTTATTCGGCTGCAGCCATGAGGTTCCGTATACATCGTGACTCCAACACCCAATCACTGGCCTCAGCAGTATACAGCATACATGTATGGACATGGGGTAGTAGTGTATTTACAGCTCCCTACAAGTGAAGAGGTTACTTGTTATCAGAACTGTAGGGACTCAAATTGGCAGTGATACAATGTGATAAATGCAACAAGAAAAAAAGTCTGGATAAAGGGGATCGTGGTCATAAAAGCGCAGGGACTGAAGCTATAGATGAGTTTATGATCAGTAATAATTGTTAGGTCTGTTGCACTAAATATGAGCTTCATATTTGGGACCGCATGGATTCCCCGCCCAGAATCCTGCAGTGGGTCCCTCCTGCCCCGCAGACATGAGGCCCAGAAAGCAGATTATACTTACCTGTCCGGACGCTGCGGTCTCCGGTCTCCCCTCCGTTCTGGCCGGATCTTCTTTCCTCAGCCCGGCGGATGTGCTCAGTACGCTGACAGTGTTCCGTGCGCATGTGCCATGCACACTTTTTTTTAACTCCTGCCTTCCTGCGGTCCCGTAGCACAGCTGTGGGTGTGCCGCGGGACCGGACGGCTTCCATAGGCACGAAATGGAGCCAGGGAAAAATGACATCCGCAGGTATTTAATTACCTGCGGGTGTCCAGTGATTCCCTATGGGCACGGATCACGCGTACGGAGACCCGCACGGTTTTCTTCATTCCATTTTTCCCGTGGACATTGGGCCTAAATGTTGTGAAGAGCTACAATAGCGTTTACTAATCTCATGTATTTTTGTTGGCCATTACAAGGTGGTATATCCACAAGATTACTTGGTTTCTCTTGCTGGGAACATCACATTTTACTTTACTAATCTAATTGAGCGTTTGTTACATTTGTAGCAAGTGCAGACAATCTTCTGTGCAGTAAACATCCTGGCCTCCAAACTGATACATTGTAACCAACTACCAGCATATAGAAAGTTATGCTGATTCTGATGGATTTAGTGCACATTAGTGGGAATTTGTCGGGGGATTTTTTTTAACGCCAGTTTTCTAGCAGCTTTTCTTCGCTTCTCCAGTTTAAGGGCATGTTCATAAATCTCACACGACTATGAACCCCATTCTTTTGAATGGAGTCATACACATGAGCGATTTCTTGCTGCAGCATGTCCTATCTTTGTGCGCGCTCTCGCATCCCATCTCCTATTGTTCTTATTGGAGTTGGTAGCAGCATCGCACCACACGCTAGGTGCAAGCGATGCGATGCGAGGTCTCCCCGTTGAAAACAATGGGAGAAACTACACAAAACGACACGATCATCCAGATCACTACTTCCCCGGAGTGATGCGAGGCGGTTTTCTTACAAAAGAGCCTTGCATCCACGGGGACATCGCATGCTGGCGAGAGCGGTAGCGGGCCGTGATTCATGGTCCAATATCGAGCTCACCCATGTGCAGTTAGCCTTATTGAGAGGTAGATTCCACAGTGTAAATTACGATAAAATTGACATGTTGTAGATTTAAATTCTGTACCGCACGTCAATTTCTACAGGGTTTTTGTGGGAATTTTAATTGGCTTTGTTGACATTTACGTATTTTGCACACGCATTTCGGTCGCTCAAAAAGAAAAAAATAGAGCATGCTTTATTTTTCTGCGTGTTAGCGCATTACAGGTCCCAACAGAAGTCAATGGGAGGTGTGCAAATGTGCATGCAATATGTTCAGAGCTGTGTGAAACATTGTGTAATTGCGCAGGAAAACGAACACATCTGGAACTCATGAAGACTACTGAATTTTCCGGTGTATAAGACGACTTTTTAACCCGGGAAAATCTTCTCCAAAGATTGAATGGCTGTGATTGGTTAATGCAGCGCCGGCTTTCATTGGCTGACGCCGCGCTGAGTTAGCCAATCAAAACATTACCTTTCTGGAGGTTGGGCATTCAAGCCCCGCATCCAGAAAGCAATGCTCTGTTGGCGTGGAGGAGGGAGCGACAGCCTGCAGCAGCGCCGCGGGAGGTGAGTATTGATTTTTTTTTTTATACAGCGTATTCCCAGTGTATAAGTCGACAGTTGGGGGTCTTCTTATACGCCCAGTCGTATAATAGGCCAGAGAATACGGTAATTAGCCATTTAAATTGGTATGTCTTTGTTTGCTGCACGCAAAAAGTACAGTAAAATACACCAATGTGCATGCAAAAATGCAGTGCTCAGCCGTGCGCAAATACATTCGTGTGAAGCTGGCCTAAATCTTGGCCAAGCTGCAAGCCAAGTCCCCTTCAAGACACACTTCTGAAAAGTGGAGTTAGCGGCGGAACATTTGTTCTTTCTAGAGCAAATTAATAGTAAATCTATGTAAATTGATACGTGCAAAAAAAAGTGCAACTTAAACCAGAATTTCTCTATGTGTCACTCATTCACTTACAGCAAGCAAAGATCTTGAAAATGGTGAGGAATCAAGACATTTCTCGGTGCAATTGGGCCTGTTTTCGGGCACATTTTATCCCAATATAATGTCTTATCTGCTGGGGAACATTTTGATTAATAATTTGTGTCAAAAACTAGAACCTTTTGCGCCGTGTCATCAGTGTTTAAAAGTGGAGTGAAAAGGCCGTAATGGTTCGGTCAGAGATATTTATGGATTGTCGCAAAATGTTGTCACAGTCTCTCTCCAGTAGCCGGAGACGTAACTTTTTACCATTTTTCCGTCGACATGGCCGGTTGAGGACTTATTCATTATGTGGCGAGTTGCAGTTTTTATTGGTACATTTTTCAAGTACCTGTAATGTAGTGAATAACTTTTATTAATTTTTTGGCATAAAAACTAATCTAAATTCAGTCTTTTTTTGCCACATTAATTATGCAGCATAAATGACAATACATTTTCCTGCGGGTTGGTATGATTACGACAATACCAAAATCACTAATTTAGTTTTTTTTCAATATAAACAACCTCTTCTATATAATTTTTTTTTGCATTTAAAGTCCCATACCTTTTTGTTATTTTGCAATCGGCGGAGCTCTGTGAAGGTTTCCTTTTTTGCAAGACAGGCTATAGTTTTTATTTGTACTATTTTGGGGTACATATGGCTGTTTTGATCACTTTTATTGCATTTTGGGGAGGCAAAATGAAAAAAAAAAAGAATTTTGGCTTTGTTTTATCTTTTTTGAAATAATGGTTGCCGTTCAGGTTAAAAGAGTGTTCAATTTATTGTACAGGATGTTACAGATGCGACAATACCAAATGTGGGCTTTTTTCGTTTTTTCTTAAACAAAAAGCGGAAAGTGTGCAATTTTTTTCCTACTCTTTTAATTACATTCTTTATGTCCCTGTAGGGGCTTGGAACCTGTGATGCTATGATTGCACCAATACATTGCAGTACTTCTGTACTGCAATACATTATCGCTAATCATAGTGATCACAGACCATGGCAGACCCAGATGCCATTGTACCACTGGTGATTACATGGCAGAGGGCTGATGACGTCACAGAAGGAGTACCCTCCTAACATGTCAACACTTTACATGCCGTGATCTTGACCACAGTATGGAAGGGGTTATAATAATTATAATCTTTATTTGTATAGCGCCAACATATTCCGCAGCGCTAAGAAAGACATGGGGGAGTACAGAAAGACAAAAGTACAAAAATAACAGAACCACAGTTACTTAGTAATCAGTTGATGGAAACAATAGGGGTGAGGGTCCTGCTCCAACGAGCTTACATACTACAAGTAATGGGGGGATACAGAAAGTAAAGGGGCTGGAGATGTGCACGGTATGGCGAGGTAGAGCATGAGGGATGCTATACACATAAACAATGGTCAGACACTAAGCTGTGCGACTGCAGGGGGCAGTTGATGATGGCTAGCAAGGATTGCAGTCAGTAGGTCAGGGAGCATGTTATCATGCAGCATACAGAGGGGTTTGGTTTAGGGAATATGGTATGCCTACCTGAAGAGGTACATTTTTAGAGCACGCCTGAAGTTCTGCGAGTCCTGGATTGCCCAGATAGCTTTTGGTAGTGCGTTCCAGAGGACCAGTGCTGCTCTGGAGGCGGGAATAAGTGGTTTGAATTAAAGGGGCGCTCAGTCTGATTTTGTTAGCAGAGCGGAAAGCCCGGGCAGGTTGATGGATTGAGATGAGGGAGGCGATATAGGGGGGCGCTGCGCTGTGGAGGGCTTTATGGATGAAGGTAGTGAGTTTAAATTGTATTTTGTATTTAACGGGCAGCCAGTGCAGTGACCGGCACAGGGCAGAGGCGTGCGAGTAGCGGCTGGACAGGAAGATGGGCCTGGCTGCCACATTCAGGATTGATTGAAGGGAGTAAAGTCTGGTGCAGGGGAGGCCGATCAGCAACGAGTTGCGGTAATCGAGGTGAGAGTGGATAAGGGGAAAAAATAAGTGTTTTAAGCGGTGTCTGCGGTAAGAAAAGGGCGTACTCTTGCGGTGTTCTTTCTTTTAATAGTTTTTTATTGTTTTATAAAGAAAATTACAGAAATAGAAATTCACGCTCTGAGTATAAACGGTATACAATAAGTCGTATGTAAGTGGTACTCATTTTTGCGTAACAGAAGTTAAAAAGAAACCCATAGCTATCAAGTAACCATTCGATGTTAGTTGGTGAAGAAAAAGGTTGAAACTGATTTGAAACATAATGTAAGCGTGGTAGTAAATGGGGGAGGGGAGGGGTAAGGGGTGAGAGAGGATTGGGGTGTGGTGGTAGGTTAAGGAAAGTAGAAAACAAGGGGTGTTTGACATCATGTCAAATCTGGTGATATCATTGTTTCTGAGGGCCAATATCTTTTCGTATAGGCTATATTCCGATACTAGGTTGATGAGATCTGTCAGAGTTGGGACTGTCTCAGATTTCCAACGTCTGGCTATCAGGGATTTTGTTGCCAAAAGGATATGGCCTACTAGTTTTTTTAGATGAGGGGACATTTTGGCTGTGGTTAGGAGCAGTAAGGCGAGTTCAGGAGAAAATGGAAGATTGAGGGCTGTAAGTCTATATATGAAGTTATATACATCTTTCCAAAATGGGGTTAGGAGAGGGCATGACCAGAAGATGTGGATGAGGGAGCCTTTGTTT
Organism: Eleutherodactylus coqui; assembly: GCF_035609145.1. NCBI lineage: Eukaryota > Metazoa > Chordata > Amphibia > Anura > Eleutherodactylidae > Eleutherodactylus > Eleutherodactylus coqui. The sequence goes on along the minus strand of NC_089844.1, from coordinate 26,180,102 downwards.
TTACAGTTTCTCCAGCATCTGTCGCTATCGGATAGGCCCCTTCTGGCTAAGACCAATGGGGTGTAATACCAACGTGTGAGGAGCTTCAAGTGTGTCTCGATTAGATTAGCGCCCTGCAAGGATTGTCTAGCCCATTCAAAGGCTTGGAGCCACTGGTCTAGGGGTATTTTTTTCCCGAGATCTTTGCTCCAATTTATGAGATGGCATTTGCCTGGTGGTCTCAGGTTGCCTGAGAAGATGTTGTAGAATAGTCGGGTATACATTTTAATTTGTGGTTCATCTAGAAATGAAACAATTATTTTAGGGACTCTGATATTTTCCAGGTGGTGGTTGTGTAAGAAGGAGGATATTTGGATGTATTTATAAATGTCTGAGTTTGGGAGTTGAAAATTGGTGGTCAAGTCCCGAAAGGGGAGGAGTTCATTTGAGGAGAAGAGGTCGGATATAAATTCAAGGCCTTGTTTGGACCATGACCTAATATTTAGGTTAGGAATGAGAAGTTCTAGAGTTTCCAAGGGTATTTTTAGAAGATTAAAAGGTGTGGAGTTATCAAGGTTGCGTATCAGATCAGTCCAGGCTTCTATCGATGCTCTCATTGGTGGAGAGAGGTATGAGTTTTTAAATGATTCCGTGAGTGTAGGGTGAGAAATACCAATAATAGAAGCAATTAGAAGATGTTTTAAGAGTTTTTGGTTATTAAAGTCCTTTTCCAAGGAGGGTCAGCTTATTTTTGAGTTGTGCCTTGCCCAGGCTCTTAGATTGTTGAGACTAGTGGATTTGCGGTATGAGTCTAGGTTGGGAAGACCCAGACCTCTTTGGCGCCTGTTTAAGGTTAGAGTGCGATTCTTGTTTTTTTTATTTTGCCACACAAAGTTGGATAGCTGTATTTGAAATCTATTGAGAAGGAGTTTAGGTATAGGTATTGGTAAGGTGCGGAAGTAATGTAGGATCATAGGTAAGATCATCAATTTGTATATGGTGACGCGGCCTAGCCATGAGAGAGGGCAGGAGTGATATATGTCTAGATCTTTTTGAAGGTCTTCTAGGAGTGGGGGGAAGTTTGCTGCGATTAGATGCGATGTGGGGAAGCTTAAATTTATACCTAGGTATGGGATGGACTTGAGTTGCCATTGCAAGGGGAATTCTTTTTGTATATCATTTTTCAAATTTTCCTGTATGTCTATGCCTAAAATTTGTGATTTGGTAATATTCAATTTGTAGTAGGAAATTTCCGAGAATTTTTGTAGTACTTTTTGTGTTGTTCTTAAAGATGAGATTGGGTTAGAGTGTGAGTAGGATATCATCGGCAAATAGACTGATTTTGTGTTGTCTCGAGCCGGCTATTATTCCCTGAACGTCCGGACAAGTTCTTATGTATTCCGCTAAGGGTTCCATAACTAAGGTAAATATTAGGGGGGAAAGTGGGCAACCCTGGCGTGTGCCATTGGTGATTGGGAAGGAGGATGATAACATACCGTCAGCAAGGATTTTTGCCGATGGGGAAGTGTACAGGGCTTGGATAGCTTTAAGTATGTTGCCAGAGAATCTGAATTTATGTAGGGTGGCAAAGGCATATTCCCACTGGAGGCTATCAAAGGCTTTTTCAGCGTCAAGGGCAAGTAAGACTGAGGGAGTGTGTGTGGTTTCGAGTTTGTATAAAAGGTTGAGTATCCTTCTAGTTCCCTCTGAGGCTTGTCTATCTTTTACGAATCCTACCTGATCTGAATGGATTAAATTGGGGGGTATGTTCAAAAGTCTTTGTGCTAATGCTTTGGCGTATATTTTTATATCGCATTTTAGTAGGGATATTGGTCTAAAGTTGGAGGGGGAGGTGGGTTCTTTCCCTGGTTTAGGAATTGTTATAATTGTGGCTTCTAGCATTTCAGTTGGGAAGGAGCCTTCATTAATTCCTTGATTGCAAGCTTTAGATAAATGTGGGGCCAAGAGTGTTGGAAAGAGTTTGTAATAGTCGTTGGAGAAGCCGTCGGGACTGGGGGCTTTATGGGGTTTTAAAGATTTGATAGTGTCTATGATTTCGTTGGATGTTAAGGGAGCATTGAGGAGGTTGAGCTGTGATTCTGAGAGTGAAGGAAGATCTATTCCTCTGAGGAATTGTTCAGTGTTGGACGTGTGGGGTTGAGGGGTCGTCTTTTAAGTTATATAGTTCTTTGTAGTATTGGTGGAAAAGTTCTATTATGTGGTTGGGGTGGTATATTTTGTTGTTGTGGTTGTGGGGGTCAAAGAGGTATGGGATTTTGGTTCTGGAGATCTTTTTCTTAACTAAGTTTGCCATCATGCGTGTAGGTTTGTTGTTTGAGGAATAGTAAGTTGCTTTTGAGGATCTCATTTCTTTTTCATAATTGTCGATCAGTAGGTTTCTAAGATTTTGCCTAAGTTTGAATAGTTCGTTGTGGAGGGAATCAGAGGGGGATCTGGACAATTGGGTTTCTTTTTCAGTAATTTGTGATAGGAGTTTACTTAGTTGATGGGTTTTTTCTCTTTTATATCTTGCGCTAATTTTAATTAAAACTCCTCTGGTGTAGGCTTTGTGGGCATTCCAGGTGGTGATAGGGGAGACATCAGGGGTTGTGTTAATTTTGAAGTATTCTTCTATAGCGGAGGAGATATCTGCTTGAGTTTTTGGTAGTTTCATGAGGAACACGTTGTTTCTCCAGGATCTTGGCATTTTGGTTGTTTGTCCAAGGGAAATTGAAATTGAGACGGGTGCGTGGTCGGAGCACGTGGCCGTTCCTATCTGTGCTGATTTAATATAGGGTAGAGCAGTCCTGTTTGTTAAAATTAGGTCAATCCTTGAGAATGATTTTTGTCTTGAGGAGTAAAAGGTGAATTCTTTTGATGATGCGTTAAGGCATCTGAAAGTGTCGAATAGGGCGTTGTTGTGTAGCCAGGGAAGTGGGGGGTGGATCTTGTCAGTCCCCTTGTAGAATCGAGAAAGTTATCAGGTACAGAGTTAAAGTCCCCGCATATTAGTAGGGTGCCCATCTCGCACTTTCTTATTTTTTTCATGATCATATTTAAAAAACGCTGCTGGGCAGAGTTTGGGGTGTAGATGTTGGCTATTGTGAACGGCTTGTCGTTGAGAAGACCTGTTAGGATTAGGTATCTGCCTTTGGTGTCTGCTTCTTGATAAGGTACATCTATTTGTAGTGAGTCTTTAAAGGCTATTAAGACTCCTGTTTGTTTTTTTGGGGAGCATGCCTTGAAAATCCTTGGGAATGTTTTGTGTAATATAGTTGGGCAAGCATCAGAGGCAAAGTGTGTCTCTTGGGCGCAAATAATTTTGGCTTTTGAGTTAAGCGCCTCCCTCCAGAAGGATGACCTTTTAAATGGCGAGTTTAGCCCATTATCATTTAAGGATAACATTTTTGTGGACATTTTTGTTTATTTAGAATTGATTTGAGGGTCTGTGGAAGCCTTGTATAAGTCGGTGAAGTGGGAAGGAGGGGAAAAACAACAACATTAAAGAGTACAACATTTGTTTTGCAAATAGAAAAAATTACATTAGCATATGCATAACTGTGCGGTTTCCGTAGCATTGCGATGTAAAAGCAGAAAACAGTTTTAGAGTTAGTAATATTGGTTAAAGGGGTTGTCCCGCGCCGAAACGGGTTTTTTTTTTTTTCAACCCCCCCCCCGGTCGGCGCGAGACAACCCCGATGCAGGGAGGTAAAGGAAGCTTACCGGAGCGCTTACCTTAATCCCCGCGCTCCGGTGACTTCAATACTTACCGCTGAAGATGGCCGCCGGGATCCTCTGTCTTCGTGGACCGCAGCTCTTCTGTGCGGTCCATTGCCGATTCCAGCCTCCTGATTGGCTGGAATCGGCACGTGACGGGGCGGAGCTACACGGAGCCTGCATTCTGCACGAGCGGCTCCATAGAAGATTGCAGAAGACCCGGACTGCGCAAGCGCGGCTAATTTGGCCATCGGAGGGCGAAAATTAGTCGGCACCATGGAGACGAGGACGCCAGCAACGGAGCAGGTAAGTAAAAAACTTTTTATAACTTCTGTATGGCTCATAATTAATGCACAATGTATATTACAAAGTGCATTATTATGGCCATACAGAAGTGTATAGACCCACTTGCTGCCGCGGGACAACCCCTTTAAGGATGGTTAACATGAAACAAGTCGATTCAGCAGGGTGCGTGAGCACGCTGAATAAGGGGGGGCGGAAAAGTTCTGTTGGGGAGCTTTCCAAAGGCACAGCCACCTTAAAGGTTGTTATGGGTAGTTGTCAGTTCCGCTCGGGCAATCAGGTTTGGATTCAGTCTTGGGGTTACTTTCTTGGTTTCCCCGGGGAAGATTGGGAGTGTTGGGGAGATTTTATTTTCACTCCCCAGGATTTTGGTAGTTGGTGGACATCCTCTGGTTTTTGTAGGACATGAGTGTAGTCATCCTTGCGTATTATTATTTTTGCTGGGAAGCCCCAGCGGTATAGGATGTTGGCTTGGCGTAGGGCTGCGGTGATTGGTAGGAATTTTTTCCTCTCACTCATGGTGACTTGTGATAGGTCCGCAAAAAGTCAGATGTTGGAGAAAGGAGCTGGAAGCTGATTCTTTTTGCGGGCCGATGCCATTAGGGCTTCCTTTATGTGATAGAAATGAATTCTGGCTATAGTGTCTCTCGGGTTAGAGTCAGGTACAAATTTTGGCCTGGGGAGCCTGTGGGATCTGTCAATGGTTAAATCATGTGGAGTAGCTTCCGGGAGAAGAGTTGACATAAATTTTTTTAGGTAGTTAGACAGTTCAGATGCTGCAATAGATTCGGGAATACCGCAAAATTTTATATTGTTGCGTCTATTTCTGTCTTCTATATCGGCGAGTTTAGTTTTGAGCTGGGTTACTTCTTCTACCAATTCGTAGTGCGCGTCGATTACAGCATTATGGGATTGTGTTATTTCTCCCATTTTATTTTCGGTGTGTGATACTCTTTCTCAGATAGAATCAATGGTGTTTTTTATGGATGAGTTGAGTGATTTGAAGCTGGCTTGAAAGGAATCACTAAGAGCTACTACCATGTTTTTAATGAAGGCCTCTCAGGCTGGCTGGGATGACGATGGTAGGGAAGTTATAAAGTTGCGCAAAGATGCTGGTTGGTTATCTGGGAGGCTCTCTTCATCTGTTCTGGGGCGCTGTTTCAGTGGGATATCTGAAGGAGAGCTAGTTGGAGGACAGGGTCCAAGCTTTGTAGGCTCAGAGATGGCTGTGGCCATTTTGGTGTGAGACTGTGAGGGGGGTTTCTGTCTCTTTCCTCCTGTCTGATTGTGAGGTGAGGTGTGTGGGCTTTCACTCACCAGATCTCCGGATTTACGGTCCGTGGGGGAGCCCTTAGCACGCTCTGTTCTGGTGCACTGCTTGAGTGTGTTATCTAGAGGGATTCCAGCCGGAGGAGGGGGACCATGCTTTATAGGTGCAGAGATGGCCGCCGCCATTTTGATGTGAGGCTGTAATGGAGGGCTCTGTCTCTCCCTACTTGTCTGGCTGTGTGGTGAGGATGGTGTGTTTCCACTCACCAGGTCCCAAGATTCCTGGTCCGGGGGGCGACCCTCAGCATGGTCCGAGTCAGAGTCGGCGTTCTCCTCCTCTCTGCTGTCTGTTTGCGATGTGGGAGAAGCCGGGAGGCTGTCGGCTCTCAGGCACGGGACCTCCGGCGGGAGGGACCTTCGTCTAGGCGTCTCGGTGAGACCTGGAGGAACGACGTCGGGTTATCGCTGCAGTGGGGAGAGCCGGAGGATGAAATGAGCTGTGGCAGGTGAGCGGAGAACTGCTTTTTAGTAGGTTTGCGGTGGTATCGGCACGGTGCGCATGGATTATGCTGCCATCTTCAAGCTTGGCTAGGCCACCTCTTGCGATGTTCTTGAGGTGCAGCTGACATGTTTGGGTAAGAGATTGGATCTAGTTGGTAAAGGAGAGATCGTTGAATATGACCCCAAGGCAGCGGGCGTGTTGTCTGGGAGTTATGGTGGTGTCACACAGAGATGGAGATGTCAGGATGAGGGCAGTTAGTAGAAGGCAAAAACACCTGTAGGTCCATTTTAGAGAGGTTTAGTTTTAGGTAGAGAGAGGACATGGTGTTAGGGACAGCAGACAGACAGTCGGTGATGTTTTGGAGGAAAGGTGCAGAGATGTCACGGGAAGAGGTGTATAACTGGGTGTCGTCAGCGTAGAGGTGGTATTAGAGGCCAAATCTCCTAATGGTTTGTCCAATAGGTGTTTATCAGTGGGGATCGGTGTTTTCATCAATTCCTGTTGTTGCAACAGGAGGTCGTCTGTCAGTCACAGCCGGCTAACTTCTGAGTTTTCGGCCATTTGTGGGAACCCCTTCCTAGCCAGGATGCACACTTGTCCTGCGGTGGGAAGAGCTTAAAGATAAATAAATTTATCAACATTATGTGACATTTGATAAGTTTGTCACATTTTGAACTTATGAAGAGAAAAAAAGTAGAAAAGTGGCATCAAAAATCATCTGATTCCCCTTTTGTGTATTAGAAAGTACAAAACTTTTTATTATGTGATAATGAAGCTTTATTTACAGGCTGGCCCTTTAATACGACTTGACAAGTAGTTCTGACTTTTGGTGAGCAGCAGGAGTATTCTCATTCCTTGCTTTGCTGTTAACACTGCTGGAAGGCGGCATTTTTAAGTTCAGCAGGCCGGTCCTGTTTTAACCCGTTTGTCATATTTACAGTTCATTGGCAAGCTTCAGGAATGTGCTGTGAAGGAGAGGGAAGAAGCCTCGGCGGAGAAGTTACCTGCCAACATTCGGTTTTCTGTGGTGTCCAAAGCGCCTTATTAAAGGATTATACAAGAATGCGGAGAAGCTCAATCATTCAGAGAAATGAGAGCGTAGGCGCCTCAGCGTTGACCAGGGAGAGTGACTACACCTTGCCGCACTCCGTCAGGATCATGGGCGTCAACCACGACCTTTCCAAAAATAACCTGGTGAAAACAACGCCCCGGGGCTGACAGATGCGTCGCGGCTGCGCTGATGTGTCCAGAGAACGCCCGTGCTTACCTGGTTCACAATTACTGCAGTCGCTGCCCTCAAGGCCTCAGCTCTGTTCTTGCTGAGCACTGCAGTATGTTAACCCTTTCCAATCCACTGTCTGACGTCTAAAGACATTGTGATTTAAGGCTGTACAGCTCTGATGTTGGAAGACATCCGTCGGGGTTCTCTTGCTGTATATTGCCAGCCTCTCTGCAGTCGGAGCCTATCCAATGTGTCACCTCATGCAGTACTGGCTTTAGCCAGCAGATAGCGCCGTTGTATAATGGCAGAAAAAAGGTAAACCCCCTAGAAATACAAGGATACAAATTGGATTGGAAAGGGTTAAACAAATAACAGAATCCTTATCTCATCATTGCGCCAATGTAATTACGTATATATAGAGTTCATAAGAACTCCCCATTCTCATACCATAATTCTGGGACTGATGACTGTTTTCCCCAGGATAGGTCATCAATATCAGATTGATGAAGGTCTGCTGCTTGGGATTCCTCTTCATTATCTGATTGCAGAGGCTATGGTGCTCGGGTCACATGACCTCAGAGCGACTCAGTCCCATTCAAGTGAAAGGAATTGGGCTGTAATACCAGGCACAGCCGCTATACACTTCGCCTGTTATAGATCAAGCACCGCTATCACTTCAATCAGCTGATCAGTGGCAAACCCTCGAAGATCAGATATTGATGAGCTATACTGAGGACAGGTAATCAGTAGTGTAGTCCCAGACAACCCCTTTAAGTCTGCTTGTTTCTGGTAGGGAGGCAGCTTACTGCTGGAGAAGGCTGCCCACTGTTCTACTAGGACAGCAGAAGAGTTAAACCTAATCCATTGGCAAAGAAAGTTAGTCGAACCTTTCACATGGGACAGAATTACACCACAGGATGCAGCTAAATCCGTAGCTGTGGAATTCCACACCAAAACCCGCAGGTCTAACTATTGATTTTGATGAGGAATTGCAGGCAGGTTTTAAGCTGTTTTCAATTCTGAATCAAAATCTGCAGGTAGCTTCTCCTGCAGCGGTATGACCTTGAAGATCCTGGACGTTGGACTATGGCGTAGACGGTGGTAACATTGTCGAACCTGATGGAGACGAGAACGGAGGCGACAATGTCAGATTCTAGTTTCTTGGCCCCTCCCATCCTTACCCCCCCCCCCCTCTTTTTTGTTTTTCTTCATCCTGTTTCTTTCTTTTCTGTCCAGAAAGTTGAGGGAGGCTGCGCTCTCTCTGGGTTTCATGTTTAGAGCTTGATTAGTTGTTTTAAATACTCCCGGCAGAAGTATTGTCTGTATGTTTCCTGTCTGTTTATAGGGTGCAATATTTTGTTTGTTTTCAGATATCCTATATCTTGTATGAAAACTTCTGAGAAATCTTTAAAAAAATTGGATTAAAAAAAAAAAAATAAATAAAATCTGCAGGTAGCTTGTTGACCACTAGATGCCTCTTTGGTGCAGAGAAGAGATGTCACCCCGTTACCAGAGTCTGAGAGGGGCGCATTATTGAGATGTGAGAAGCTGGATGGTCATATCGATGAATTGTCCCCCACCGGCCGTTCTGACCAGACTATTGAGGGGTGTTGGGACCAGTGGATGTGTGAGGGCACACAAGGTGACCAGGCTCAGGGCGCCCTCTACAGACCACCAGTAGAGAAGAGCATCTGACCAGACTGTTAGGGGGTGTTGGGACCAGTGGATGTGTGAGGGAACACAAGGTGACCGGACTCAGGACCCCCTACAGACCACCAGTAGAGAGGAGCGACTGACCAGACTGTTAGGGGGTGTTGGGACCAGTGGATGTGTGAGAGCACACAAGGTTTCTGGGATCAGGACCCCCATCAGACTACCAGTAGAGAGGAGCGTCTGATCATCCAACAAGCACCAGCAGCTCCAACTGTTTTATTGTCCATCATCCTGAGACAGGGGGGACCATCGTTACACCCCAGTGTCTGTTGGAACCATTTTTAGGCGCTTAGCTGAAGGATATTTGGTCTCACAGCGCCATTACATAGACGGCCTCTGACACCCACCGTCACCTCTGTTTGCACTGATGTCGTGAACGATGAAACTGGACACTCCGGAGGGAAACGGGGTTGTATTCAGTGATGAATCCAAGTTTAGTTTGGGTGCTGATGACGGCCGTGTTCGTGTCTAGAGACCACGGGGTGAGCGCCTTAATCCTGCCTTTGCTGTGGAGCAGCACGCTGCCCCCTGCTGGTGTGATGGTCTGGGGGGGGCATCGCATACGACATTCGGTTCCCCCTAGTGGTGGTACGAGGGACAATGACAGCTCAGCGATATGTTCAGGACATCCTGCAGCCACATGTGTTCCTCTCATGGCGGCTTCCAAGAGGCAGCAGGATAATGCTCAGCTGAACACATAAGGGGGTCACAGGAAGCCCCCACAACATTGTCACACTTCCATGGCCCTCCGTTCGCCAGATTAATCACCAATGGAACATCTATGGGACCATCTGGGATGCCAACTTTGATAGCCTATGAGTTTGCACAATGTAGAGGCTCAGTTGCAGCAAATGAGGAGTGATATGTCACAGGATACCAAACAGAACCTATATGCCTCCATGCCCGCCCGTATCACATCCTGAATCCAAATTAGAGGCAGCCCAACAGGGTACTAGAGCCTCCATGCCCACCCGTATCACATCTTATATCCAAGCTAGAGACGGTACAACAGGGTACTAGAGCCTCCATGCCTGCCTCACATTTTGTATCCAAGCTAGAGGCGGTACAACAGGGTACTAGAGCCTCCATGCCCGCCCATATCACATCTTGTATTCAAGCTAGGGGCATTACAACAGGGTACTAGAGCCTCCATGCTCATCAGTATTTCATCTTGTATCCAAGCTAGAGATCGTACAACAGGGTGCTAGAGCCTCCATGCCCTCCCGTATAACATCTTGTATCCAAGCTAGAGGTGATCCAACAAGGTACTAGAGCCTCCGTGCCCGCCCGTATTAAATCTTGTATCCAAGTTAGAGGCGGTACAACAGAGTACTAGGGCAGAGGCGTACCTTGAAGCTTCTGGGCCCCAATGTGAAACCTGTAACAGGGCCCCCAACTATAATGCCTTATTCATAGTACTGAGCTCCCTATGTGGAGAAGAGAAGCCTTATGGGCCCCCTAAGGCTCCAGGGCCCTGGTACAACCGCATCCCCTATAGTTACGCCCTAGAGCCTGATACTAGTTCCAGGAGAAATATAGGGTATGTTCACATGGCAGAATTCACCACAGAATTTCCCATGTGAATTCAGTCGTGGTAAAATCTGCATGTGGAATTTCCACTCGTTTCTGCGTCAAAAAGTAAAATGTCACTTCTTGACACAGAAATGTGATTTTCCGAGTCGGAATTCTGCATTTGGATTTTGCCCATTGACAGAGCTATATCAGCAAGCAGGTCCGTGGAAGAAAGATGTGTGTGTGTGTGTGTGTGTGAGCTTGTGGTATTAGATTGTGAGCTCCTGGGGTGGATGTGAGACATTTCTTCTGTGTACAGCGCTACACGATATGTCGCTGCTATATAAAGAGCAGCAGGGCTTTATCAAAACTGGGGCAAAAGTTGTCCGTAGCTACCGATGCCGTCACTGAGGGTCAGCAGGAAGCGCAGTGTGTAATCACGTTCATCTCTTCGCTGTCCCTATTAACTGATCTGAACCATTGCGTATGGCTGGCGGATTATCCCAGTCAGGGACGTGACCCATTTACCTCGTCAGAAGCTCAAGTGTTACATGGATGTACTTTCATAACGATAACGACACCTGATTTCACTGCTAGCAGCCGCGTGCTCAGTGGCCATATCAGGCTCGAAAAATGCAGCTCACTTGCACAAATTTAACGGCCCTTTAATTAGGGACCCCAGCCCTTTTTTCAGTGTAAATCTACATTAGATGGGAATATCCAGCGATCTGAGTGAGTTCCAACGAGGCCCGGTCATCAGCGCTAGACTAGCTGTGGCCGGGATATCACTGCCAAACGCGTGGTGTTTTCTCATAGAGAGTATACATGTGAAGAGTATACCGAGAATGGCGTGATCAAGGAGAAAAAACATCCAGCGAAAGGGGATCCTGTGGACAGAAATAATTAGTCGCCGAAAGGGGTCAGAGGAGGATGGCAGGAATTGTTCTGACCAACAGGCAATGCACAGTCAAGTGCAGCCAAATACAACGATGGTGCTCCAACTAATGTGTCCCATGCGCAACTCAACCAATTCCAGTGCCATTGTGTCCAAGAGAAACAGAGAGGTGAGACTCCGGGGGGTAATAATTGTATCACTGACCAGTGGAAAAACATCACCTGGTCAGATGAATCCAGGTTTCTGTTGCCCCGTGCTGATGGGAGTCAGAATTTGGCGCAAGCAGCATGAATCGATGACCCCTTCCTGAGAGCAGGTCAGAACATCTCAGTACCACCATCTAATCTGCAGTAACTACAAGAAGCTTCCTGTCCGCAGGGGCCAATATTCCTGCAGAATGATGTCATCACTTAGTGGAATCTACTCCACAACGAGGTCAAAATTAGGAGGTCCAATGCACTACTGGATGGGGGTCTCTAATAAAGTCGCCATTCAGTGTATAATGTAGATCTGCCGTGTCCATATAGTAATCCGAACCTTCTTCTATTACGGCCGCAGTTCACATGCGCTGCCAAGGGAAACGATTCTGACAGTCAATCTCTGCCCAATTAAGTCAATTAAGAAAACAATGGTAAACGACAATAAAGTCGTCAGCAGAGCAGCATGTTGTGGTGTCACACTAATTGATTTCATGTAACAGAATACAGACTGTAGGAACAGCAGGGGAAGATATAGCGCACCGCACAGAAAACACTGCAGCAAATCAGCTTCGCAAGGGAAACTAAATTATAAAAGTGAACCGGACCAAAAATACAGAAATAACCCCTTACGTCACCAATAGCGTGCCCGCTCCTGAAACAGACAGTCCTCCAGGCAATAGAGTCCATCACACATCCACTGGTCCCAACACCACTTAACAGTCTGATCAGACACTCCTCTCTACTGGTGGTCTGTAGGGGGCGTCCTGAGCCTGGTCGCCTCGTGTGCCCTCACACATCCACTGGTGCCAACACCTCCTAACAGTCTGGTCAGACGGTCCTCTCTACTGGTGGTCTGTTGGGGCGTCCTGAGCCCAGTCCCCTTGTGTGCCCCGATCAACTGGTCCCAACACCCTTAACAGTCTGGTCAGATGCTCCTCTCTACTGGTGGTCTGTAGGGGGCGTCCTGAGCCCGTTCACCTCGTGTGCCCCAACACATCCACTGGTCCCAACACCTCCTAACATTCTGGTCAGACGCTCCTCTCTACTGGTGGTCTGTAGGGGGCGTCCTGAGCCCGGTCACCTTGTGTGCCCTCATCCACTGGTCTCAACACTACCTAACAGTCTGCTCAGATGCTTCTCTCTACTGGAGGTCCGTCAGGGGTACTGAGCCCGGTCACCTTGTGTGCCATCACACATCCCCTGGTCCCAACACCTCCTAACAGTCTTGTCAGATGCTCCTCTCTACTGGTGGTCTGTTGGGGCGTCCTGAGCCCCCCGGTCACCTTGTGTACCCTCACACATCCACTGGTGCCAACACCCCCTAACAGTCTGGTCAGATGCTCCTCTCTACTGGTGGTCTATAGGGGGCGTCCTGAGCCTAGTCACCTTGTGTGCCCTCATCCACTGGTCCCAACACCACCTAACAGTCTGCTCAGATGCTTCTCTCTACTGGAGGTCCGTCAGGGGTACTGAGCCCGGTCACCTTGTGTGCCATCACACATCCCCTGGCCCCAACACCTCCTAACAGTCTCGTCAGATGCTCCTCTCTACTGGTGGTCTGTTGGGGGGTCCTGAGCCCCTCGGTCACCTTGTGTACCCTCACACATCCACTGGTCCCAACACCCCCTAACAGTCTGGTCAGACGCTCCTCTCTACTGGTGGTCTGTAGGGGGCGTCCTGAGCCCAGTCACCTTGTGTGCCCTCACACATCCACTGGTCCCAACACCACTTAACAGTCTGATCAGACACTCCTCTCTACTGGTGGTCTGTAGGGGGCGTCCTGAGCCCGGTCACCATATGTGCCCTCACACATCCACTGGTGCCAACACCTCCTAACAGTCTAGTCAGACGCTCCTCTCTACTGGTGGTTTGTCGGGGGTCCTGAGCCCGGTCACCTTGTGTGCCCTCATCCACTGGTCGCAACACCACCTAACAGTCTGGTCAGACGCTCCTCTCTACTGGTGGTCTATCGGGGGGTCATGAGCCCGGTCACCTTGTCTTCCCTCACACATCCACTGGTCCCAACACCCCCTAACAGTCTGGACAGAACGGCCCGGTGGGGACAATTCATCAATAAGACCATCCAGCTTCTCACATCCCAATAATGCGCCCCTCTCAGACTCTGGTAACGGGGTGACATCTCTTCTCTGCGTCGTAGAGGCGTCTAGTGGTCAACAAGCTCTACAAACGGAAGAAGAGGCCACTACACACAAAGAGCCTCCGAGGGCCTTTAAGGCCCAATGTCCACGGGCGGATTTGATTTGTGGAACCTGCATGGGAGATCCGCAAAAGAAGCCGCCCACAGGGCGTCCGCAGGACAGTAAAAAGCATGCGGATGTGATTTTTTCATGGCGTGCAGATGGCACGCGCGGGGAGAAATTCCATTATGCTACATCTTACTGCCGATCCCGCAGGGGCGGCTTCCATTTAGTTCAATGGAAGCCGCCTGATGCGCGGCACACTCGCAGCTGTCACTGTGGACGTGCCGCGGATTCGCGGGAACACGGGAGATTTAAAAACAAAAAAGAGAGCACTGCGCATGCATCGGGCGCGTCGCTGGAGCTCCCGGATGCATCCGCCGTGATGAAGAAAGAAGATCCGGCCGGCTCAGAGGAGACCTGCGCTGGGTCTAGACAGGTAAGAAACGGTCTTATCCTCTCCATGCCCGCGGGCACGCACGGGTTACGCTGCGGGACTCAGCATTGGAATCCGCGTGTGCCCGTGGACATTGGGCCTTATAGGTCAAGGGGGGAACCGCTTTTAGGGCCTCCGGTGACAAGACCGCCCATCTAGTCACCACAACTCCCATCATCCACAGATCTGCCTGAGATGTTACGGCAGGACGGCTTCCTCCGCGCCCGGGGGGGTTCGGACGATGAATGGATCGCCGCTTTTTCTCTCCTATTTTATCTCTAATAAAGCAGCTTTATTTCAGAAGAAGGCATATAATAATCTCACCATCCCGTCCGGCGCAGCGCCCCCTAGAGGTGTATATGACGTATGTAGAGGCTGACCTAGGATAACAGGTGCAGACAGACAGCGTTGCCCATAGCAACCAGTCACATCATTGCTTTCATTTGGTTTGCTGCCATCTGATTGGTTGCTCTGGAGCTCATTTTTAAGGAGCAGAGATACCGGGGAGCAGAGGGTTAAGGGGCTTCTTCTAGAAAACGTCTGAAAGTCAACATTATACTTTGCACTTTGATTTCACAGTATTCGAAAGATCTGTGCTTGCCGTCAGTCCGACAGGAGAGAGGGAGGAGCTGAAAGAGAGAGAGGCGGGACTGCACTGATTGCCGAAGAAAGGACGCTAGGGAGCGCTAGACTGCCTCTTGTAGGAAGAACTGCAGAGGCGGGACGTTACTGATAATCATCGGAAGAAGCGGAGCTGGTCGGCCGTTAGGAAAGAGGGCGTGGCTAGTGACGAGGAGGGGGAAGGGGCTGAGTGTGTACTTACTGGGAGAGGGGAGGAGCCAGACAGACGTGAAGTAACCTGAGAGGAAAAGAGCGGGAAGAGCGAGGTGAGGTCACGTGATGCGATAGGAGGTGACGGCCTGGTGAGATCACGTGATGTGATGTGAGGTGACGGACTGGTGAGGTAACCTGAGAGGAAAAGAGCGGGAACAGTGAGATGAGGTCACGTGATGTGAGGTGATGGACTGCTGATGTGAAGGTCTTACTGACCACAGAGCAAAGTACCTAAAACAGGGTCATGTCTGCTCCAACCTCTAATAATATGAGGCTAGAAGCAATGGCTGTCCTCTGTGGCCCCACAGCGGGCGGGAACACCGGGACGCCACAAGCTGCCGCGAGGAGCTATCTTCAAAGGTTAAATCCTACAGTGACTTCAGTGTTAAGTCTGACCCACCGTCCCGGTAACTATGGCAGCCGCTGCCCTCTTGGTGTTGTGCTGCCGGTATCTGTAACCCCATTTCCGCGTCGTCTCCATTATATTATAGATGCTCCGTATCCTCATTATAGTAATTCCCCAATACAGTGTAATGGCCATCCGCCGCCGCGAATATTCACCCCCCTTCCAGAGGAGCATCGCCTGTAACGCCAGCACCGCATGGTCGTGATACGGGCGGAGTAGCTTCAAATGCGCGGGTGAGGAGAGCGTGTTGTGAGGCCGCACGGCGGGTATTTCTGCGGGGTCGCTTGTTTACAAAACACTTTGGGGTCTTTGCGGTAATCACAGAAAACGAACCGCCATTTTACACTGATTCAAGAAATAGTGCAAAATAGTGCGAATCTGGATGATCGTTCGTGGTAAACGCGGCCGATGACACGAGCGGCGAACAATAATTCGTTCACTTATCTTCGTCGTCTGTTTTATGCAGATTAAAAAATCACCGTTTACGAGCCGCGGCGTATAAGAAGCGATCGCTCAGCCGTTCCCTGAATGACCGACTATTGAGCGAACCAGCGAATGGCGAAAAAATTGTAAACCGTTATCTGCCTGTGTAAACTGACCGGATGTTAAAGCAAACGACTAGAGATGAGCGAACCAACTCGGACACGCCCCCTTTTCGCCCGAGCGCCGCGATTTTCGAGTACTTCCGTACTTGAGTGAAAAGATTCGGGGGGCGCCGTGGGTGAGTGGGGGGGTTGCAGCGGGGAGTGGGGGGGAGAGGGAGAACTCCCCCCTGTTCCCCGCTGCTACCCCCCGCTCCGCCACGGCGCCCCCCGAATCTTGTCACCTGAGTACGGAAGTACTCGAAAATCGCGGCGCTCGATCGAGTAATTACTGGAAACGAGTATATTCGCTCATCTCTACAAATGACTCATCATCATTCGCTTGTTGGAAGGATTTCTCGCGCCGTGTGACCGGACCGAATCCCCTCCCGGTATTTATATGGCGTGTGAGGTGGTCCTTATATGTCGCCCGGAAGCCCCTGTCTACAAGGGATTACCAACTAATAACCTTTATGGTATATCCGTGAGACATGCCATATAGTGGGGGGCCGACTGATGGGCACCCCACCAAGAATATGGCGGACCCTGCACCTCGCTTCTGCCAATAGAGCGGCCTGGTGGGATTTTTCTATGAATTTCTATGAAGAGGTATCTTGCATGTCACCCCACTGGGAAGAATGGAAATAGAGGGGGCTGTTGCTTGTCAGATATGTAAGAACCCCGATGAGATATCTATCTATCTATCTATCTATCTATCTATCTATCTATCTATCTATCTATCTATCTCCTATCTATCTATCTATCTATCTATCTATCTATCTTATATCTATCTACCTCCTATCTATCTATCTATCTATCTATCTATCTATCTATCTATCTATCTATCTATCTATCTATCCATCTCTCATATCTATCTATCTATCTCATATCTATCTATCTATCTATCTATCTATCTATCTATCTATCTATCTATCTATCTATCTCATATCTATCTATCTCGTATTCATTTATCTCATATCTATCTATCTATCTCCTATCTATCTATCTCCTATCTATCTATCTATCTATCTATCTATCTATCTATCTATCTATGTATCTCATATCTATCTATCTCATATCTATCTATCCATCTATCTCATATCTATCTATCTATCTATCTCATATATATCTATCTCGTATTCATTTATCTCATATCTATCTACCTCCTATCTATCTATCTATCTATCTATCTATCTATCTATCTATCTATCTATCTATCTATCTATCTATCTCCTATCTATCTATCTATCTATCTATCTATCTATCTTATATCTATCTACCTCCTATCTATCTATCTATCTATCTATCTATCTATCTATCTATCTATCTATCTATCTATCTATCTATCTATCCATCTCTCATATCTATCTATCTATCTCATATCTATCTATCTATCTATCTATCTATCTATCTATCTATCTATCTATCTATCTATCTATCTCATATCTATCTATCTCGTATTCATTTATCTCATATCTATCTATCTATCTCCTATCTATCTATCTCCTATCTATCTATCTATCTATCTATCTATCTATCTATGTATCTCATATCTATCTATCTCATATCTATCTATCCATCTATCTCATATCTATCTATCTATCTATCTCATATATATCTATCTCGTATTCATTTATCTCATATCTATCTACCTCCTATCTATCTATCTATCTATCTATCTATCTATCTATCTATCTATCTATCTATCTATCTATCTATCTATCTATCTATCTATCCATCTCTCATATCTATCTATCTATCTCATATCTATCTATCTATCTCATATCTATCTATCTCATATCTATCTATCCATCTATCTCATATCTATCTATCTATCTATCTATCTATCTATCTATCTATCTATCTATCTATCTATCTATCTATCTCATATATATCTATCTCGTATTCATTTATCTCATATCTATCTATCTCCTATCTATCTATCTATCTCCTATCTATCTATCTATCTATCTATCTATCTCATATCTTTAGAGATGAGCGAACGTACTCGTAACGAGTACTTACGCACCCGAGTACCGCCATTTTCGAGTACTTCAGTACTCGGGCGTAAAGATTCGGGGGGCGCCGGGGGGCTGGGAGAGGCGCGGCGGTGCGGGGGGGAGCAGCGGGGAACAGGGGGGAGCCCTCTCTCTCTCCCTCTCCCCCCCCCACTCCCCACTGCTACCCCCCGTGCCGCCACGGCGCCCCCCGAATCTTTACGCGCGAGTACTGCTGTACTCGAAAATGGCGGTGCTCGGGTGCGTAAGTACTCGTAACGAGTACGTTCGCTCATCTCTAATATCTATCTATCTCTCTCATATCTATCTATCTCATATCTATCTATCTATCTATCTATCTATCTATCTATGTATCTCATATCTATCTATCTCATCTATCTTGTATCTATCTATCTATCTCATATGTATATCTATCTATCCATCCATCTTGTATCTATCTATCTCATATTATCTATCTCGTATCCTTCTACCCATCTCATATCTATCTATTTCAAATCTATCTATTTATCTCATATCTATCTATTTATCTATCTATCCATCTATCTCAAATCTATCTATCTCATATATATCTATCTCGTATTCATTTATCTCATATCTATCTATCTCCTATCTAGCTATCTCCTATCTATCTATCTCATATCTATCTATCTCATATCTATCTATCTATCTATCTCATATCTATCTATCTATCTATCTATCTATCTATCTATCTATCTATCTATCTATCTATCTATCTATCTCATATCTATCTATCTATCTATGTATCTCATATCTATCTATCTCATATCTATCTTGTATCTATCTATCTATCTATCCATCCATCCATCTTGTATCTATCTATCTCATATTATCTATCTCATATCTATCTATCTATTTCAAATCTATCTATTTATCTCATATCTATCTATCTATCTATCCATCTATCTCATATCTATCTATCTATCTCATATATATCTATCTCATATTCATTTATCTCATATCTATCTATCTCATATCTATCTATCTCCTATCTATCTATCTATCTATCTATCTATCTATCTATCTATCTATCTATCTATCTATCTATCTATCTATCTATCTATCTATCTATCTCCTATCTATCTCCTATCTATCTATCTATCTATCTAAATATCTATCTCATATCTATTTATCTCATATCTATCTGTCTATCTATCTCATATCTATCTATCTAATCTATCAGTCTATCTATCTCGTATCTACCTATCTATGGCCGCCTGCAGACAGCCGGGTCCGATCCGGCTGCGAGAATTCTCGCAGCGGGACCCGACCCGAGCGTCTGCAGAGAGCAGCGCGGGCACTCACCTCTCCCACGGCCCCCGGCTCTTTCATGTGCCGGCTGCCGGGCAGCCGATGCATGCGCAGAGTGGAGATGGCGGCCGGTGAGGGACGTATCTGTGCATTGTGCATTGGGCTTATCCCATATCTTTCTCTACCTATCCCATATCTTTCTCTACCTATCCCATATCTTTCTCTACCTATCTCATATCTTTATCTATCTCATATCTCTCTGATATATCTATATCATATCTCTCATATCTTTCTCTCATATCTCTTGTGCTTCTCTCTGAATATATATCATATATGTATCTCATATCTCTCTCATATCTTTCAGTCTCTCATATCATTCTCTTTATCATATCTCTCTCTCATCTCTCTCATATCTCTATCATATCTCCTCTTTCTCATAACTCTTTTCTTGTGAGAAAAAAAATCACAGAGAGCGGCCAACATGCAGACAGACAAAATGCTAAATGGAGGAGAAAGTTACACATGTGCAGGACACTCTCCTTATACTGAGCGGGGCGGCTGCTTAGAGCTTATTCCTACGCAAAAAAAGTAGATATAGAGTTTCAGGCCACATGGTACATGTAGTGCACCAATGCAGGTTTACAACCTATTGGTGACACCATATTTGAATCCAGCGGGTTGCCCTGCATCCCACAGGTGAACCACACCGACACTGGCACCCCGGGTCCCCCAGCATTCGAAGCTGCACTGCTTTTTAGGTGATCAAGGCTCTGTTTAAGGACTGAAACCGGTCCTCTGACTGTATTTAATGTGGACATGTAATGGCACGGATTAAATAAAGAAAAGCATGTACATTGGCTTCATGATCTTCTTTTGAAGAATAAGAGAATATTTACACTAACATTAGTTAAAATCACAGAAAGGGAAATATCAAACAAAAAAAAATCTTATCTTGTGCTTCACTCTCTCTTCTCTTTTCTCTCTCTGAATATATATAATTGTGTATATATATATATATATATATATATATATATATATATATTTATTTAAAAACTAGCCCGGGTACCCGATACAGAACACATGCAATACAAAACCTGACATTTTAAGTAAGAAAAGATGATATTAGAACGTACGCATAAATACGTGGAAGGACGCCTATGCTGATTAATGCTATGTGAATGTATTAACTTAAAATAGACAAATTTAATGATCCTTGCATTTAACATTTTTAGTATATAACTTTTAGTGTCTCTCTCGGTTTGAAGAATGTCGGGCATGCTTCACTTCGTCAGTTTCTACAATTCTAGTGGCCGCTTGTCGCTTGTGTTGATTCTCGAGTCGGCCGTTAGTTTACGCCGGCGTCTCAGCTAGTTGAGCGGTGGCTTGTCGAGTGCGTTGATTTTTGAGTCGGGCGTTAGTTTGCTGCGGCGCTGCAGCTACTCGAGCGGCTGCTACTTTAAGTACGGCTGTTGTCCTTCTGCCCAAACAGATCCTTCGCTTGCTTGGCATCTTATATCTAAAACACAAAATCTGTTTGTATATACAAATACCCAGTTCTGGTTGGATTTGAGTAAAATTTGACATTTTTTGTTGCCAATAGCAACCAATCATATCTCAGCTTTCCTTTGTTATTCTGCTAAGGTAAAATGAAAGCTGCACCGTCATTGGTTGCTATATATTATACTGCTGAGGTGAAATAAAAGCTGTGCTGTGATTGGTTGCTATAGGCAACAGCTTTTAATCCTCTTAGTGCTGATGTAAAATGAAACCTGTGCTGTGATTGGTTGCTATGGGCAACAGTTTTCAATCCTCAGTGCTGAGATAAAATGAAAGCTGCTCTGTGATTGGTTGCTATGGGCACACAAAACTGTTTTTTACTGTTTGTTGATTTACTGTTAGACAGTTTTCATAAATGAGGGCTGGTGTTCATAAGTTTGCTCTATGTATTCCTGTCTAGGGTCAGATCATGTTTGCAAACTGTCATCCACACGGACATCCAAGGTGGAATTAGGAAGGACAAAATGGCCAAATGAATGGTGGCTCCACCAGGGTTAGACTGCGGCTAAAAAGCAGTCCTGAAACACAAATTTTCAATTCTCAGTCTGACTCTTCTAGTGGGAATTACTTGTTGGAAATAACCATTAATACTAAATCGAGTACGTAGAATCCATTGATGAAAGCAAATTTGGGGGTTGCTGCATTAAAATTCATGTCAATCGAACAGTTTGTGCTCCAACAAACAGACATTGACATATATATATATATATATATATATATATATATATATATATATATATATCATATCTATTACATCTGTCTTATATTTCTCTCCTTTCTCTCATATCTTTCTCTTTAATATCTGTGTCTCTCATAAGTATCTCTCTCTCATATATCTATCTAATATCTCCCTCTCTCTCATCTATGTATCTCATATCTATCCCATATCGCTCATATATCTCTCTCATCTCTCTCTCCTCTTTCATATCCCTCATATCTTTCTCTCACCTCTCATATCTTCTTTTTCTCACATCTCTCTTCTATTGTGCTTCTCTCTCTCATCTCTTTTCTCTCTCTGAATATATATAATCATATATCTCTCATCTCTTTCTCATATCTCTCTCATATCTCTCATCTCTTTTCTCACATCAGTTATCTTTCTTATATCTCTCTTCTCTTGTGCTTCTCTCTCATCTCTTTTCTCTCTCTCTGAATATATATATATATATATATATATATATATATAATCTCTCTTTCTCATATCTCTCTTTTATATCTCCCTCTCTCATATCTATCTTTCATATCTCTCATCTCTCTCTCATGCACATATCAGTATTACTGCTTTGTCCACTTTGTAAGTGGTTCTGAGCTGTAATATGGAAGTCAAAGAAATCTTTTTGACCTTAGGGCTCAGTCTGAACTCTTAGGCCTCATGTCCACGGGGAAAATCAGATCCGCTGCAGATTCTCCATGGAGAATCTGCAGCGGGTCCCTCCTGCCCCGCGGACATGAGCGCTGAAATTAGCAATTTAAAAGCATTTACCTTTCCGGCGCGGGCGACGAAGCTCTGCTCTTCCTCACGGCCCGATCTTCATTTTCGGCCGGCGGATGAATTCCTGACGCCGGCGGCACGTCGCCGGCACGTCGTCGACGTGCCGCGCGCATGCGCCGGGCACATCCGCCGAGCCGAAGCAAGGGAGATGCGGCGGTGAGGAAGAGAAGAGCTTCGCGGTCCGCTGCGGGTGAGTAAATGCTTTAAATTCCTACTTTAGGTCTCCCGCGGATCCGGACGGCTTCCATAGGCTTCAATAGAAGCCCGCGGGAGCCGTCCCCGCGGGAGACCCGCATGAAAATGGAGCATGGTCCAGATTTTTTCATGCTCCATTTTTTTTAAAATCACTTTTATTGACGATCCGCGGGTATTTATGTACCCGCGGGTGGTCAATGCATCCCTATGGGGTGCGGATCCGCGCGCGGGAGATCCGCTGCGGATCCTAAATCCTATTTTCCCCGTGGACATGAGCCCTTAGGCCTCATGTCCACGGGCAAAATATGATTTAAGATCCGCAGCGGATCTCCCGCGCGCGGATCCGCATCCCATAGGGATGCATTGACCACCCGCGGGTAGATAAATACCCGTGGATGGTCAATAAAAGGGATTTTAAAAAAAATGGAGCATGAAAAAATCTGGACCATGCTCCATTCTCGTGCGGGTCTCCCGCGGGGACGGCTCCCGCGGGCTTCTATTGAAGCCTATGGAAGCCGTCCGGATCCGCGGGAGACCTAAAATAGGAATTTAAAAGTATTTACCCATCCGGAGCGGACCGGGAAGGTCTTCTCTTCCTCACGGCCGGATCTTTCTTGCTTCGGCTCGGCGGATGTGCCCGGCGCATGCGCGCGGCACGTCGACGACGTGCCAGCGACGTGCCGCCGGCGTGACGAATTCATCCGCCGGCCGAAAAAGAAGATCCGGCCGTGAGGAACAGCAGACCTTCCCCGCCCGCTACGGATAGGTAAATTCTTTTAAATTCTTATTTTCAGCCCTCATGTCCGCGGGTCAGGAGGGACCCGCTACGGATTCTACATGTAGAATCCGTAGCGGGCCTGATTTTCCCCCGTGGACATGAGGCCTTAGGGCTCCTACCCACTTGCGTTTTTTTTAACGCGATTGACAATGTAACTGTCTAATGTTAATCATCGAAAGTTTGTGCTTTGCGATTTTTGTGCGATGCTTTTTTAACATTAGAAAGTCCCATTGACAATAGCGTTAAAAAAACGCAAGTGGGTAGGAGCCCTTACTGTCATATTATGCGTTGCGCCTAATAAACTTGGTTGCAGCTTGCATCCCACACCACATAGACACCCATCTGTGTGCAGTCCGATCTGCATGCCCTGTTCTCATCCGTATGTGTCTGTTTTTTACCTCCATGTGTCATCCGTTTTTTTTTATGACATGGGGACACCATACAGCGACACACAAAGTGCCTACAACTCTGTCACCGTATGGACTCCCGTTGCCACTGTATCGGCTACCTGCTCTGCTGTGTTTCATGTGCTGTGCATAGACCCACATTAATGATTATATAATCAGCAATTCCATAATATCAGATTCGCTCCATGTTCACTGTCACTACAATAAAGGCAGCGTTCACTGCACTGGTCAATAATGTACTTTTTTTTTTTAAAGAAAGCGATTTTGATACTAACAGTATATATGGAAATCACAAATCTCTAATGTATGGAAGGTAGAATGTCCTGTGTAACTGTGCAGTGTGTCCCGGATGCGGCAGACAGGTGGCGCTCTCTGCTAATCTCTGCATTATTCTCATCTGAGCTCAACCTGCTCCATCTGGTTGTTCAACTAATGAATATAAAGGACCAATAAAATCTATTATTATAAAGGGATTAAAACGCCGGTGATCATAATAACAGCAAATAATACCAATAATGGCGCTATTGTTACCCTGAATCATAATAGATGTCTTCTAAGTACACTCTGCATTTCATCCAAATGGAGGGGGGACGGCCAAGCACAATATTATTTGTTTCCGTTTGGGACACATGCAAGGAAAAAGTAATTAAAATCATTATATTTTGTTGATGCTGGAAAAGGACATGATATGCGCCATACATAATTGTATAATGTGTGGGAGGAGGAGACCTCACGGGGATCTACAAATTGTTCCTTTTTCCACGATCTTAGAAAGTAGTGAAAGGGTTAAAAAAAAGTGCCTGTCAGAAAAATGTGGGCAACAATTATTTTACCTCTGGAGTCACGGTAAAGGAAAAAAGTAATTTTCCTGGCAGTTTTCTAGTGGTACAATGACCCAAAAGAAATTTCTGTTGTGGAAGTGGTAGTGCATCAACCAGACAGATGGATAGGTCTCCGATAATCACTCTTATCTCTTAACAATCTACCAGTAATTATATGAAATTAACTCTTTCAGTCCTTTACGTATAATCTCATAGACAGTTGAACAAAGAAATCTACTTTTAAAGTGGCCCAGAGCCAATTAGTCGGTGGGCCCCTATGCAGCGGCACAGGTTGTATGATGGATAGTCCCTCGGTAATGCAGGGATTTGGGTCCTGTTTGTATCGATTCCCTCAGTAATACCTGCAGCACACTGCAGTATTTAGGGCTGTGTGCTTCAATCCAGGACATCACACAGTGCCATTCTAGGCCTATGAGGCTGGGCACATGGATGTTCTTTTGTACAAACCGATGGTCCTTGTGAAAACAATCTCATGGTAGGTCGTATTCCTCTCCATTTCACTGACAAGAAATAGTGTCAGTATATACTGTGTCCGTGTGAACCAGACTGTGCTGAAGCCTCTAGAGCGCACTTAGCCTAAGATTGGGATGGGCAGTCTTGTATGTGTTACTTCCCTCAGTGATGATGGAATTGGAGTTCTATATGTTCTTTTTTTCTCTGTGATGCTGAGATTGGAGTCCTGTATGTGCTAATTCCCTACATGATGCTGGGATCGGGTTCCTGTATGTACTGATTACCCATGATGCTGAGATCAAAGCCCTGTATGCACTAATTCCCTCCATGATGCTGAGATTGGGGTCCTGTATGTACTTTTTTCTCAGTGATGCTGTGATTGGAGTCCTGTATGTACTTTTTGTCACTGATGCTATGATTGGGGTCCGGTATGTACTTGTTTCTCAGTGATGCTGTGATTGGGGTCCTGTATGTACTTGTTTCTCAGTGATGCTGGGATTGGGGTCCTGTATGTACCGGTTTCTCAGTGATGCTGGGATTGGGGTCCTGTATGTGCTTGTTTCTCAGTGATGCTGGGATTGGGGTCCTGTATGTACCGGTTTCTCAGTGATGCTGGGATTGGGGTCCTGTATGTACCGGTTTCTCAGTGATGCTGGGATTGGGGTCCTGTATGTACTTGTTTCTCAGTGATGCTGGAATTGGGGTCCTACTGGTTTCTGAGGGATGCTGGGATTGGGGTCCTACTGGTTTTTCAGGGATGCTGGGATTGGGGTCCTGTATGTACTTGTTTCTCAGTGATGCTGGAATTGGGGTCCTACTGGTTTCTGAGGGATGCTGGGATTGGGGTCCTACTGGTTTTTCAGGGATGCTGGGATTGGGGTCCTGTATGTGCTATTCTCCCAGTGATTGGGGTGCTGTTATACTGTGCTCCTCCCCGGTAATTGGAGTGAGGGGAGTATTTAATGTCCTGTATGTAATGCCCCCTCCCCCCATGAGTGCAACGCCCCCATTGGTTGAGCTGAGTGTTTGCAAACAGCCTGTGACAGAGTGCTGTGTCGTGTCTTGTGTCAGGTTCTCACGGGATAAATAGGAAGCGCCGAGTGACGAATAGGAAGCCGGGGCCGGGACAGTGACAGGCAGAGCAGCGGGGGACAGCGCACACTGCACGGCCGGCTCACAGCGCCCCGGCCCGGCGGACACAGCAGAGCACACGTGGAGGCGGCTGCGTGCACAACGCTGGGGACCTCAGGAGCTAGAGACCCCGGAGCGGAGCGCAAGAACACTGCGGAGGTGACCCCAAGATTCAGGAGCTCTCGGGGGAGCGGGGGACGCTTTACTCGTTGTGGATAAAGTGCAGGGTCTCGGGGATCCCCGCTTCTCGTTACCTGGGGCGCCCCTGTTCCTGCACTGTGGAGCCCCCGCGGGAGGACAAGGACGCTGTGGATCTGTGTAACGGGAGGTGATCGCTAGCTCCCCGGCTCAGCACCATGGCTCTCTCTGCTAGATCGTCAGCTCCCCGGCTCAGCACCATGGCTCTCCAGGGTAGATCGTCAGCTTCGCGGCACAGCACCACGGCTCTCCCTGCTAGATCGTCAGCTTCGCGGCACAGCACCATGGCTCTCCAGGGTAGATCGTCAGCTCCGCGGCTCAGACCAACGGGTCTCCCTGCTAGATCGTCAGCTCCGCGGCTTAGCACCACGGCTCTCCCTGCTAGATCGTCAGCTCCGCGGCACAGCACCTTGCTCCTGCTGCTGCTCGCACTCCTGGTCCTGTGCGCAGCCGGCAGCCCCACAGCAATGCGCGATCCTCCCGCGTCGTCTTCCCCGGACACTTGCGCATCTTGCGGGCTGCGGCCCCCGGAGGAGGCGGCGGGTCTGGAGCAGGACTTTGTGTTCGTGGAGGCGGTGAAGCGCCACATTCTGACCCGGCTGCAGATGCGGGAGCGGCCAAACATCACCCACGCCGTGCCCCGGGCTGCCATGTTGTCTGCCTTGAGGAAGCTGCACGCCGGGCGTCTGAGGGAGGACGGACGCCTGGAGATCCCCACCTTGGACGGGCACGGCATGTCTGGCCCCGACAGCCCCGAGCACGGCGGCACCTCCGAGATCATCAGCTTCGCCGAGGCAGGTACGTGACCCAACTCGGTATGTAAGTGACTGATGTGCAGTGTATAGGGGGAGGAGGGGACAGTATATACCGTAGGTAGATCTAGCATGGGTTATGGTGGAGCAGTATATAGGAGGCTAGGATCACACCTTATAGAGGTACAGTATATAGTAGCATCGCGGTACAGGCTATAGTGTCAGTATATAGGAGGCTAGGATCACACCTTATAGATGTACTGTATATAGTAGCATCGCGGTACAGGCTATAGTGGCAGTATATAGGAGGATAGGATCACACCTTATAGATGTACAGTATATAGTAGCATCGCAGTACAGGCTATAGTGGCAGTGTATAGGAGGATAGGATCAGACCTTATAGATGTACAGTATATAGTAGCATCGCAGTGCAGGCTATAGTGGCAGTATATAGGAGGATAGGATCACACCTTATAGATGTACTGTATATAGTAGCATCGCAGTACAGGCTATAGTGGCAGTATATAGGAGGATAGGATTACACCTTATAGATGTACTGTATATAGTAGCATCGCAGTACAGGCTATAGTGGCAGTATATAGGAGGATTGGATTACATATACAGTATGGGAGTTTCAGGATATATTTATAGAGTTATAGTATATTGAAGAGTAAACCCTATAGGGTACAGTATGGTAGGGTCACGGTAAAGTTTATAGGGTACAGTATGGTAGGGTCACGGTACAGCTTATAGGGTACAGTATGTCATAGGGTCGGGGTAGAGAGGCTCAGGGTACACCTTATAGAGCTACAGTATTTAGGAGGATCAGCATCTATGTTATAGTGGCACCATGTATAAAGGGATTGGGGTACGGGTTATAGAGGTACATTATATATAAGGATCATGGTGAAGCTTATAGGGTACAGTATGTCGTAGAATTAGGGGGAACAGAGGTGCAGCGTGTGTAGGAGGCTCGGTACACTTTATAGAGCTTCAGTATATAGGAGGCTTAGGGTACACTATAGAGGTATAGTATATATGATCATCTATGTTATAGTGGCACACTATAGCACGATTGGAGTACAGATTATAGAGGTACAGTATTTCGTACGATCGGGGTACAGGGGCGCAGTGTGTAGGAGGCTTGGTACACTTTATAGAAGTATAGTATATAGAAAGATCAGGGTAAACGTAGGGTACAGTATGTCATAGGATTTTATAGTGGCACACCGTATAGGACAATTGGAGTACAGATTATAGAACATTATATATAAGGATCAGGCTAAACCTTATAGGGTGTGGTATATTGTAGAATTGGGGTACAGAGGTGCAGTGTGTAGGAGGACCAGGGTACACTTTATAGAGGTACAGTATATAGGAGCCTTAGGGTACACTATAGAGGTACAGTATATAGGAGCCCTAGGGTACACTTTATAGAGGTACAGTATATAGGAGCCTTAGGGTACACTATAGAGGTACAGTATATTGGAGGATCAGCGTGTATGTTATAGTGGCACACTGTATAGAAGGATTGGAGTACAGTATATGGTAGGATCGGGGTGCAGAGGTGCATTGTATAGGAAGCTCAGCTTACATGTTATAGAGGTGTAGTATAAAATAGGATCGAGGTACAGCGCACAGTCTACAGTAGGATCAATATATATAGATGTACAGTATATACAGTATTAAGGTCTGAGTACACTTTACAGATGCACAGTATGTAGTAGGTTCGGGGTGCAGAGGTACAGTATATAGGAGGACCAGGGTACACTTTATAGAGGTACAGCATGTAGGAGGTTTGGCGCATAGGTCGAGTGGCACAGTTTTTAGAAGGGTTGAAGTACAGATGATAAAGGTATAGTATGTAGTAGGATATGGGTACACTTTATAAAGGTACAGTGTCTAGGAGGATCAGCGTATGTGTTATAGAGGTACAATATATGGGAGGATTAGGCTACAAGGTATAGAGGCATAGTTTATAGGGAAATCATGTTCTAGGGTATAAAGCCACAGTACATAGGGGGATCGGGTAAAGAGTGCACTGTATAGCTGCAGTGTATTGGATGTTTGGAATACAGAGTATGGGTGACAGTATGTAGGTGGATAAAGTCCAGGGGTTTAAGTGATTTAAATCTAGTCATGTAGGACAGGAACAGAATAAATTGTGAGGACTGGGCAGAGTATGTATAAAATACATGGTATACTAGGACTTGGCACAGGCTATGTACAAAGACATATGGTATATGGGGACTGGACACGGTATATGTATAAAGTGTGTATATATAATGTATATATGTGTGTGTGTTGTGTGCACATGATATACGGGTACTTGGTGCAAGATATATATAAAACACATAATAAACGTACTGAACACAGTATCGTAGGGTCAGATGATATATGTAGATGGGGCACAGTTTGTATGGGATATAGGCAGTATACATAATGCAGGTGAGCCATATATGGTTTCCATGGGCCACAGGAGTGGACACAGTTATTAGTTATGAGACTGGCACTTTGGTTAATACATATATAATAAAGGGTACAATATATGGATATAGGAGACATGGCACAGAGGAGACTGGGTGCAATATTGGTGGGGAGAAACAGTAGTGCCTTTGGACCGATGCTGGAGGTCAGTGAACATTGGAGTAGACTGTAGTGAAATGAGCAGAAGTTGGTGAATAGGTGATACCTCTTTAGGCTTTGCAGCCCTTGAAAGTGATTCAGTCTGACAAAGTGGTCCTTTGACCCCACAAAAGTTGTGCATCTATTACCTAGACCAATGGGCACCATCAGCTCACACCCCTCATATTGAGTCCTGGTGAAGGAATACTTAGTACAATGCCCATATCTGCAGATCCATACACCAGTATATGTATTCTCTCTGTCTCATATCTATCTCTGTGTTGCCCTGTTTCTGCATTTTCACTCTGATGTGGTAGACATAAACTTTTCCTGGACCTAATCTGATGACATTCACGTTCCCGTCCCTGATGCGCATGTGAGGCATTAATGATTGCGAAGCCTTATAGTTGCAGCTTGTGGTGGGCTCCCTACACTCACAGCATCCAGTGCTTGGACTGGGGACTGAATCTCACTTGTAAATTATATGTCTGATAATATTATTAAAGTGGTTTTCCGAGTTATTTGTCTTAGTTATTTATTCCCATGCCCAAACTATATAAAAAGGACATGCTTCCCCGAAATGTTGGACCGCTGTATTGGCTCATGTGAGCTTTAAATGTAGAACCCCCCAGCAGATTTATAGGATGTCATCAGTGACGCCTCTATTGGCTGCAGCGGTCACGTGGGTAAACAAATCCTGTGACCGCTGCAGCGCTTGTGAACAGAAGGCCGAAGCAGTGGGGAGCATCACGGCAGCGAGGTCAGTATTGGTTTTTTTTTTGTCCACTGCATCCCCCCACTGCTACCAATAACTTGGAAAACCACTTTAAAGTAATAATCATTTCCTTTATTGGTTAGATTTACAAATACATGTCATTTACCAATACAAAGTGCTGAAGTATGGTGTGAACAGTACTATGTAGATGTTCTCAGTAGTGTGTAGTACACACCAATAGGTAAATAATAGATGGTGTACTCCAGTGTAAGATCTTATCCTGTCTGGTACTTGGGATTGGTTGTAGGTCTTCATACCTCTTCTTCTACTTTCTACAGATGATGTCACGGCTTCCAGAGTCCAACTCACATTCATTATTTCCAATGAAGGGAACCAGAACTTGTTCGTCTTTCAGGCCAACCTTTGGCTGTACCTGAAGTGTCCTGAGGTTTTTGAAAAGAGTAGAAGACACAAAATCCGGATAAAACTTCATTTCCAAGATCCTGCTAACCCAGCCAAGATGAGCATGGTGGAGAAGAAAGTGGATATCAAGAAGAGCGGTTGGCACACGTTCCCCTTGACCGATGCCATCCAGGGCCTTTTTGAGAAGGGCGACCGTAGGCTTAACTTAGAAGTGCAGTGTGATGGCTGTGAGGAATGGTCTGTAGTCCCAGTATACGTGGATCCTGGAGAAGAATCCCACCGCCCTTTTCTGGTGGTTCGTGCAAGACTTGCTGACAACAAGCATCGGATACGTAAAAGAGGTCTTGAGTGCGATGGACGTACAAACCTGTGTTGTAGGCAACAATTTTTTATTGACTTCCGACACATTGGATGGAATGACTGGATCATAGCACCATCAGGTTACTTTGGTAATTATTGTGAGGGGAGCTGCCCTGCCTACTTGGCTGGTGTCCCAGGTTCGGCCTCGTCCTTTCACACCGCGGTGGTGAATCAGTACAGGATGAGAGGTCTGAATCCAGGGACGGTGAACTCCTGTTGTATCCCAACAAAATTAAGTACAATGTCCATGTTGTACTTCGATGACGAGTACAACATTGTCAAGAGGGACGTGCCTAACATGATCGTGGAGGAATGTGGATGCGCGTGATTGGAGTCACTAGACAATGACCAATTTCGCCGTACTTCAACCTGTGGGATATTGTGTCACAGTGACGCTAGGGGAAGAGTTAACTTGAGACAAGTGCCGGTCTGGGGACGTCTTATTGTCTTCACAGGCATCTATAAAACATGGCTTATGAGATTGTCAGCTCATATGTCCACTCACTGAGACATCCGTAAACACTGTGACAGCAGAGGAGAAAGCCAAGAGGTTTCCATAGACCTTTTGGTCAACTATAATGTGTCAAGGGATGAAAAATAGCACATTCCAGAACATCTTTCTTAAGTGACCAAATTGAGGAAGTGGATCCTCCAGGGCTTGGGTGGTTCCGGCTTTCTTCCAGCACTTGCAGCGAGGAATGTATAGTAACGTTGTTGCTGAACGATGGGCAGCCCAGCATTGGTCTTCCCTAATTAACTTCTTTTATGCATCTGACTGTGGAATAACTGCAGAATAATGACAAACTACATGTGGAAACCAGCAACAGCGCTGTGGAGCGTTTCTTCTTTTCTACTGTATGGACGTATGTGACTGTATTACCTTATGCACAAGCTGGCATGTACAGGAGACTATGGAAATGAATGGATATACAGATATATATACGTATAAATATATATTTATATATTATTTTTGTAACCCCCTTTGATAACACAATGGCCTGTTAAATCATTGTTCTGCAATTTCACCTTGCACTGAGGGGTTAACAGGGAGAATCCAGATGAAGGTACAGATGGATATAATGATCCCATTGTGTCGAATGACAGGGATGGGGTGGGGGACTCTAGGCAACACAGCACTTGCAAACCACTAGGTACCCACTACAACACAGCACTTGCTTTTTCTCACTACCTGTAATAATGGTACTTGACAGTGCACTTAATTTCACTTAACCCTTCCCACGCTGCAGGAGCCACTCACTGCAGTCCAGAAGGTTAAACACACAGCTACTTATTCTAACCTCTCCGCTCAAATACTCATTACATTATAATAAGCCCAGGATGTTAGAGAGGTGAAAATCTGCAAATACATATCCCTTCATAAGATAAAATAGTACTTATAAACTGAGGGCTCATGGGAAGCACAACAGTCCTGCAAGGTATATTGTAGCAAAACAAGCGATATATATTGCATCATAAGGACTAGGATTGTACTATAAATCCCAGGCAAGCGATATATTCTATGGAAGCTCAACTAAAAATGACTCCTGAGCTAATTGAACTAGCTCCTGAAGTCTTATTCGTTCATCCTTTACAATGTATAAGTGTGTACAGATGTAGCAGAATTGAGTTTGTCATGTATTTTCTACATCTCAACTCCTTATGATATGTACGGTCTTACATAGGACTGCAGGACGGTGCACAAGCATTGTAACCCCAAAGAGATAAATACTAAATGGATGCCTGCTACATCTGTAGATCTGTCGTATCATCTGATATTGTGCTATTTCAGAACTTGGACTGGTGTGTTACGTACCAGATCCAGGAGCGGTCTAAGATCTGATAGATGACATTACCGGTATGAAGGGCTCACACGTGAGCATCACATGACCTGCCGAAAACCAGTCGCAAACCCCATTGAGCTATGCATTTCAGTGACATCACACCGGGCACAATGGACTCCAGACAGAAGTTTTTATTTTATTTTCTAATATATATTTTTTTATACTTGAAATAAATTCATTCGCTTTTTCTTCTTTCTTTCGTAAGCGAAGGATTGTTTAACGTTTTGCACTGAACTGATGCATGATTAGCCACAACTGCCATTTGTAAGAAATAAAGAAATGGATATTTTTATAGCAACAGAATAAAGACATTTTCATTGTATTATACATCATTTTGGAACCAAAGAGGCCAACGTGATAGAGTAATGGCGAAGCTTTGAGGCTCATGTGTCCTGTAAATAACCAGCTGCCTCTCCGATGGGCCTACATCCCGTCACGGGAAACCAATGCATTTATTTTGTTTCATTCCGTGTCGTTGCTTTTTTTTTTTCCTCTGTACAAGGTGCACATGGAATATAGAGGGAAAATGACTATTGTAGTATACGAAATGCGCATTTCTAAATTCAATGTTTGTTTATTTAATAAGATGTTCACTTTAGGTTCTGTTACATAATAATTTAAAACCAAACGTTGTTCCAGTAGATTTGCCGCCACCGGCATCTCCTTGTTGTGTACAGTTTAAATAAAGAAACCCTTTTAAACAAAAATCTATTATTGTCGTCGATTCCATGTCAAATGGAAAAGAATGAATTCATGTAGATGTCGGCAGCGAGCGATTCACTAGTTATGTATTTAAAGGGTTGTTGCAGGTTTTTACTAAATCCATCCCTGTATTTGTAAGTACCCCACCTGCACTAAAGCCTCTCCTAGTAACTGTTAGGCCTCATGTCCACCGGGAAAATCAGGCCCGCTACGGATTCTACATGGAGAATCCGCAGCGGGTCCCTCCTGCCCCGCGGACATGAGCGCTGAAAATAGGAATTTAAAAGAATTTACCCATCCGGAGCGGACCGGGAAGGTCTTCTCTTCCTCACGGCCGGATCTTCTTTTTCAGCCGGCGGATGAACTCGTCATGTCGGCGGCACGTCGGCGGCGTGCCGCTCGCATGCGCCGGGCACATCCGCCGAGCCGGAGCAAGAAAGATCCGGCCGTGAGGAATAGAAGACCTTCCCGGTCCGTTTCGGATGGGTAAATTCTTTTAAATTCCTATTTTAGGTCTCCCGCAGATCCGGACGGCTTCCATAGGCTTCAATAGAAGCCCCCGGGAGCCGTCCCCGCAGGAGACCCGCACGAAAATGGAGCATGGTCCAGATTTTTTCATGCTCCATTTTTTTTAAAATCCCTTTTATTGACCATCCGCGGGTATTTATCTACCCGCGGGTGGTCAATGCATCCCTATGGGATGCGGATCCGCGCGCGGGAGAAGAGTTAAAATCCGCTGCGGATTTTAATTCTTCTTTTGCCCGTGGACATGAGGCCTTACAGTACTGTTTCTATATTGTAGCAACTTGAGTGTCCTGTAAAATATTCAATTTCCCACACAAGCAAATGTGTGTCAGATGAGACCCTCTTCTGTTAGTTCTCCTCTTTTGTCATGTGACAAATAAGGTCCGTCTAAAGTGCAAGACATTTACTGTGCTTTCCGATGTGACCAAAATTCCACCACAGATAAACCCCCACCAAAGAGGCATGCGGATTTTGATCTGCATTTGCCATGGAATTCCTTGCAGAATTGCTAAAGGTGAAATCTACAGCAATTCTGTAGCAAGTCTGTGTGCAAGGAATGCAGATTTTGGTGAAAGCACCCGTATAAGAGATGCTTCCTGGGTCATAACTAAGAATTTATGAAGTTGTTTTATCACATACATTAGTGCAGTGATTAAAGCCATTCCTGTGCTGTGCCATATCAGGGCTTCTTAAAGGGGTTGTAGCAGAATTCCACAGTATAGGCGATAACTTGCTGATCGGTGGGGGTCTCACCGCTGGAGTGCTGGCTGAGCATATGCAGTTAGCGCTTCATTCATTTTAATGGGGCTGTTGAAAATAGCCAACTGGGTATCTCTGCAGTAACATTCAAAGTGAATGGAGCGCTAGTGTGCTTGTGCAACCAGCACTCCATTCAGTAATCTCCTCACTGCGAGGGGTGCAGTAACCCTCTGGTGGGGACAGTAGACACAGGACCTCCATGCTAGAGAGCGTGGGGGGTCTCAGCAGTAAAACTACCACCGATCAACAAGTTATCCTTTATCCCTTTGATAGTTAAACACGGCAGCTTTCTTCCAGAAACAGCGCCACACCAGTCCATGGGTTGTGTCCAACACTGCAGCTCAGCTCTTTTCACTTTAAAGGCTTTCACCCACTGGTAGTTTTTTTTAGCGCTGTGATATATCGCTGCGTTTTTATTTCAATGGGACTTTCTAATGTTAAAATCGCATCGCACAAAAATCATAAGTTTGTACTTTTGTGATTTTTGTGCGATGCGATTTTAACATTAAAAAGTCCCATTGAAAAAAACGCAGCGATATTGCAGTATTTAAAAAAAAAAAACGCCCCTAATGGTGCTTCACAACCACACAAAGGATCTGTACAGGTGCAGCGCCATTTCTAGAAGGAAGCAGCCATGTTTTTCTAACCCTGTGTAACCCCTTTATGTCTCGTGTTGTGATGTACGATGCATCTTGCACAACTATTGTCCCTCACAGAACTCTATGTAGACATTGCACTATGGTAACAACTTCCATTGCCTTGTATGGAGAGGGACTGGTGCAAGAAAGTACTGTGAGTATATTGTGATGATTGCACCATGGATGTAATGAATCATGTATGAATCCTGGATGTTCTACCGCTCCAAGCAATTTAGGAAATGAAAGCTGAGTTTTGATTGGTTCTTATGGGTGACAGTTTTGATAAATGAGGCTCAATGGGTCATCCCTGGTCATATACACTGTACGACCTGCAGGGGTTTGCAATGAAAGAAACATGCAGTTCCACAAGATATTCTGGTCTATGTGATAGAGCCATATTTACTGTACATGTCTTATGGCACAGCACAGTGACGGTCCTGCCATGAGCTGAATAATGTCAGACAGAGTGGTTGCTAGAGACCTACTCCATGACAACCCTATATAAAAAGATTGTCAGTTAGGCATTGTCCCTAGCAACCAGTATGTCAGACAGCTGATCAGCTCAGAGCTGGATTGTCCCGATTCTGAACACTACAGTTGCAACATTAGTAATCCGATTATATTTTTTGGTGCAGAACCCTTTCACTGCAGTCCTCTGAGACGAGACACATTGCTTTATGGAAGAGAAGAGGGGCTCATAGTTTGTATTATAGGGCTGCTTTCACATCTGCATTGGGAGGTCCGTCATGGGAGCAGAAGAGGGGAATCCTCTGGCTGGCCTAACTGATCCACCTTATGACAGAACTGAACAGACTCCATTGACTATAATGGGGTCCGTTCGGTTTCCGCTCAGCTACTCGGCATTCTACCAGAAAAAAAAGTGCTGCATGTAGCCCCTTTTCTTCTGCCCAAAAGCTGGAAAGCTGGCGGACCCCATTAAAGTCAGTGGGTTCCGCCGGAGCTGTTTGGTTCAGTCCAGAGATGGAACTGTTTTGCCATGAGGATTCCCCTTTCCTGCTCCCCAGGCAAGTGAAATCCCCAACGCAAGGTAAACCCACCCAAGGCTCATTCACACCGGCTTATTGTCACCACGTATTATGCACGCACCACACAGTGAATGGAGGCAATGAAAGTCTATGGACTTTCCATTCACACCTTGATTGGAACTGCAAGGGGACGCCCGTATAAAAAGCAGGAGAAATAAATTGCAGCATCCTCTATTTCCCTGCGTTTCATACGGAGCCCTTGCAGGCCTGCATATTGAAACACTGCCCCCTCGCAATACCTGTGAAAGGATAGCATTGAATACAGAGCAGGGGATTTTGAAAAAAAAAAAGAAGTCACACTGTGCATGTCTGTGACATCATAATCCCGGGCATGTGCAGTGCATGATCTGCCTAATGGGGGTGGGGTGGGGGGGCACTTACCCGTCTCCCCAACTGACTGATAATGTAGGGCATCAAGGGAAGTATTATTTTGGACACAGCTCGGTGTTTAAGAGGTGGAAGTGGCTGGCTAGTATCTAACCTGGCCGTAAAGCATATCTTGGTCTTTTATTAGGTGGCACCATAACATCTCTTGTGGAACAATTTAAATCCCAAAATGTCCAACGAGTTAAACTGATAGAGAAGGAAGGTTATACGTTTGTGCTTCAAGGAGAGGATACGTCTTTAGTATTATTTGGCAGTGTCTGTCATAAAGGAATATAATGTACCTGGTATTTTGAGTCGTACAATTACATTCAGCCCTTTGAGGGCAACCATAAGGCAGATGGAGCCCTCGTTTAAAATGAATCTGACACCCCTGCATTAGTCGTCAGTGTGTTGTTTTGCAGCACCCTACTTACTGTGTTTTTTTCATTCAAGCTGCGCCCGTTTTCCTTGTTATTGAGCAGACATTGCGGTAAATAATCTCTTCTTGCCATCTGAATAAGCGGTACATTCACTAACTTGGCACACAGTTTCAAAACATTGCAACATAGTTTCAACACTTGGCAATCAGACTCAAGAATTTGGCAACACTGCTCCAGCTTGTCAGTCACAGTCTCTTTAGTTACTTTGGCTGGCATGGCTTCCTGGATACACGCTACAACTCTCCATAGTATGCGCTCACAGTCTCTGTGGTAGACTTCCTCTCCTCTCTTAGTACAGCAGGTCAACAACTGTAGCTCTCTGTTGTGTTCACATGCAGGTCTTATTCACCTGGCCTGCATGGAAGTAATATTATTTAGGGTGGAGGGAAGGATATACATATGATCGGACACTATTCACACCAAATGTGCACACAATAAAGGGAAAACAAGGACATAGACCTTTGACCAGTGATAGCAAACCTATGGCACGCGTGCCAGAGGAAGCACGCAGAGCCCTCCCTGCTGGCATGTGCCGCCGTCAGCTACTCATCACTTTAGTGAATACCGTTCGGGGTGCCGTGGCTCCCTTGCCGGTATTCACTCAACAGCGCTGCTAGCGGTGCTGATCCCGGCGCAAACACTGTGACGTCAGTCTGCAGCCGAGATCCTCCTGCCTCCTCCCCTGACGTCTCCTCTTTGGTTCCGCGAGAGCAGGGTAGGAGGCGTCCAGCAGCACACTGACGTCACAGTGTGCACCTGGGATCAGCGCCAAGCAGAGGAGGAGGGGTTAAGTATATGGGGGGGGGGGGGCGTCACTATTACTACTGGGGGCCTCTGCGGGATGTCACTATTACTACTGGGGGCTTCTGCGGGATGTCATTATTACTACTGGGGCCGCTGTGGAATGTCACTATTACTACTGGGGGCCGCTCTGGGATGTTACTATCACTACTGGGGGCCGCTGTTGGATGTCACGAATACTACTGGGGGCCGCTGTGGGATGTCATTATTACTGCTGAGGTCACTGTGGGATGTCACTGATACTACTGGGGCTGCTGTTGGATGTCACTATCACCACTGGGGGCCGCTGTGGGATGTCACTATTACTACTCGAGCCACTGTGGGATTTCACTAATACTACTGGGGGCCGCTGTGGGATATCATTATTACTACTGAGGCCGCTGTGGGATGTCACTATTACTACTTGGTCCTGCTGTGAGATGTCACTAATACTACTGGGGCTGCTGTTGGGTGTAACCAATACTACTGGGGCCGCTGTTGGGTGTCACTATTACTACTGGGAGCCACTGTGGGAGGCCACTATTACTACTGTGGGCCGCTGTGGGATGTCACTATCACTACTGGGGGCCGCTGTGGGAGGCCACTATTACTACTGTGGGCCGCTGTGGGATGTCACTATCACTACTGGGGGCCGCTGTGGAATGTCACTATTACTACTGGGGGCCATTATTGGGTGTCACTAATACTACTGGGGGCCGCTGTGGGATGTCACTATTACTACTGGCGCCACTGTGGGATTTCACTAATAGTACTGGGGGCCGCTGTGGGATGTCATTATTACTACTGAGGCCACTGTGGGATGTCACTATTACTACTGGGGGGGCTGCTCTGGGATGTCACTATCACTATTGGGGGCCGCTGTGGAATGTCACTATTACTACTGGGGGCCACTGTTGGGTGTCACTAATACTACTGGGGGCCGCTGTGGGATGTCACTATTACTACTGGGGCTGCTATGGGATGTCACTATTACTATTGGAGCTGCTGTGGGATGTCGCTATTACTACTGGGGCCATTGTGGGATGTCACTATTACAAATGGGGCCAATGTGGGATGTCACTATTACAAAAAGGGCCGCTGTAGGATGTCACTATTACTACTGGGGCCACTGTGGGATGTCATTATTACCGCTGGGGCCACTGTGGGATTTCACTATTGATACTGGGGCCACTGTGGGATGTCACTGTTACTACTGGGGCCACTGTGGGATGTCACTGTTACTACTGGGGCCACTGTGGGGTGTCACTATTACCACTGGGGCTGCTGTGTGGTGTCACTATTACCGCTGGGACCGCTCTTGGGGTCACTATTACTGCTGGGGTATATTAACACGCTGCAGAATGTCCTCAACGGAAATTTCCATGGCAAATTCCACAGCATTTCCGCATCCAAAAGCAATCAAAATCTGCACCCTGTCTATTTGAGCCCTTTTCTTTTAAGAACCATGGAGGTAAAAATCATGCGTTGTGATAAGCTCCGCCCCTTAAAGTATTGGCAGTTTGCGATAAATAAGTGGGTTTTGGGTTGTAGTTTGGCCACTCAGTCTCTAAAAGGTTCGCCATCACTGCCCTAGACCAACGCTAGACGGCAAGATATTACCAAATTGTACTAACACAACAAGACAGATGGGAATTTAAATAAGTACAAAGTATTAGTTTGTGTTTTGCTCAAAGTACCTAAGCTCACAGCCCACGTCAAAGGTCCTTGTTGTCCTGTGAGTCCCTACACTAACAAGACAAATAAACCGAGGAAAGGGAACTCTGCCTACAGGCAGGGCGATGCACTCAATAAGGATGGCCCCATGCTGGAACGTAGAGGCCACTTATCGCAACCTACAAGTCCACACGCCTACAGACGTAGGGGAACTCCAACATGAGACATAATACACACCAGACGTCTGCACATCTCTTGACAGATATTGAGCAAGTCATAGTTGGAGTGCTGACACTGAAGAAGTCATTGTACACACCAGGTGTCTGCACACCTACAGACACAGGGGAATCCCACGCAGAACTTCATGCATATATACACCGAAACAGACTAGTTTAAACATCCACACCCACACATGTGAGGGGCAGAACGTCAGACAGCACCCATCTGATGGATAAGGGACAAGGTGTCAGACCTCACCCATCTGACAGTGTAAAGGACATCCTGGAACCACACCTGACAAAGGGGTAACGGAGCAGGGACCCGCAAAACATGCAAACAGGGAAATCAGGTGTCAGTGCTCGAACCCAGGAGCTCCTGTGTTGCAGGCGACAGCTCTACCTGTTGATCTATGCAGCTCTCTGATAAGCTACTCTGCTAAACCTTGTCCTTGTTCTTTGTCCCTGCTACTGTCTTCCTGAGTAGATACCCTATATAACTTGGCCTAGCACCTCCCATCCTTGCAAGAATTTTGAGCTCCCAAGCTTGTAGTCAAGCTCCATCACCTGCCTGCTCCTCCATACTGCAAACGGATAGACTTGTGTACCGACCTCTGGCTTCACCCTGACTACGCTATCTGCTCCTTTATACAGCAACCGATACAACCTGTGAACCGACCTCTGGCTTCACTCTGACTATGCTACTGGCCTGTAATGGTCGCAACAAGAGGCTCCAAACCAGCACCTGACCAGGTGTCCAGACCATCTTCAGGGAGAGTGTGGGAGAACAATACAAACCAGCCTTACAGCATGCATGACTCCAAGCACTATTGTCCTGAGAGGGAAGTATGATGAGTGTATAATGACCCGCATCCTCTAGTAAGAGGAGCTGGTACTTATATATATAGATGCATGGTGATTGGTTAGCTGCAGAACTCCACACCATCAGCCAGCCAAATCAACGTCACATGCAGCAGTGTGCTTCTGGAAACCGTTAGAACTACAGGTCCCAGAACCAATGGGGTCCCGCATTACAAGCAACCCAGACCACCAGATTTGTGCTTGAAAAAGGAGCATGACTGGCTCTGAATCGCGTTGCACCCCATTGGTCTTTTCTTATACTATTGCCTGTGTCTGCATATGTTCGCTTTCTTACCAATAAACCAATTGAAATTGAAACCTCCCAGGACTCTCCCTGGCTCACTAAGGACGTACCTGGATTTAAAGGAGTCCTGTGTGTTCACCACAACTGGGATCAAGACTAATCACACAGTGTTTGAGCCCACGACAGTCTCTGTTACATCAATCACACCACACATTAGAACTTATGCAATAATAGCATTCACCCGGCTTCAGAAAGTTAACATTTTCATCCCCCCTTACAGACTTCCATAATAGCAGACTTTAGTGCATCGTGTGGACCATACATGCAAAAATGGCTGCGTGACAATCAGACAAGTTGTCACCCTCCGTGCAATGCAACAAAGACCAATGCATTATGGGATTTTTGCCAAGGCTGGATTTACACCTCATTTGGTCAGAAAATCTGGCAAACATACATTGAAAAAAAAAATGAACATCTGCTGTCAGGAAAGTCGCTGAACTCGAGCATTTTCAGCATCTGTTGAGGAAGGTGGTTTACTTTTTTTAAAGGGGGATTGAATATATTGTGCAAATATACATCCATTGATTTCCATAGTTAAAGGGGTTGTCCCGCGAAAGCAAGTGGGGTTCAG
This sequence comes from Eleutherodactylus coqui, assembly GCF_035609145.1. Taxonomy (NCBI): domain Eukaryota; kingdom Metazoa; phylum Chordata; class Amphibia; order Anura; family Eleutherodactylidae; genus Eleutherodactylus; species Eleutherodactylus coqui. The sequence continues at coordinate 26,138,398 of NC_089844.1, read as the reverse complement.
CACTTCTGTATGGCCATATTAATGCACTTTGTAATATACATTGTGCATTAATTATGAGCCATACAGAAGTTATTCACTTACCTGCTCCGTTGCTGGCGTCCCCCTCTCCATGGAGCCATCTAATTTCAGCGTCTAATCGCCCGATTAGACGCGCTTGCGCAGTCCGGTCTTCTCCCTTCTGAATGGGGCCGCTCGTGCCGGAGAGCTGCTCCTCGTAGCTCCGCCCCGTCACGTGTGCCGATTCCAGCCAATCAGGAGGCTGGAATCGGCAATGGAACGCACAGAGCCCACAGTGCACCATGGAAGAAGACCTGCGGTCCACCGTAGGTGAAGATCCCGGCGGCCATCTTCGCAAGGTAACTAAGAAGTCACCGGAGCGCGGGGATTCGGGTAAGTACTATCCGGTTTTTTTTTTTAAACCCCTGCATCGGTTTTGTCTCGCGCCGAACGGGGGGGCTATTGAAAAAAAAAAAAAACAGTTTCGGCACAACCCCTTTAAGATTGAATTGATAATGTTGTAAATGTGTGTCAGCACAGCACTGATGAATTTCAAGTAATTGTCTATTCGGCTCTGGATGTGAATGGAGTATCAGTTATGATATCACTGAAGCAAAGAGTAAGCAGTTACTCAACATCAATGTTACAGGTAAGGTTTTGCAGCACATAAAGAATAAAAGAACATCTCTGAGCACGACTTTTCAGGTACATATATGAACAGCGCCCTGTGCCATACTCCCGTCTGCTCATTCTGTCCAGGGTTTCCATCTTAAAGGCTGGGGAAGATAGCGGGTACATGACGCACTATTTTTTTCTGGTAAATGGACAGCCCAGAGAACTCTTACAAAGAAGGGTTCTGTCAGGTAGTTTCCGTCAGTTTGACAGATCTGGTGGCCTTGTTATTTTCGCTGTTCTGTTCCCTAACAGAACAGAAATGTGAACAGAGCCTAACCTGCAAGTGACAGCACCCAGAAGTCATTGGCAGCTGCAGAGCACTGGGAACCTGTCCTGAGTGCAGCCTCCATAGATACGGGGATCAGAGTCCTCTCAGCTCCCTCCATGCTAATGAGGATACTGTTTCCCTCTACTTTCTACTCAGCCAGATCTGATTGCAGCAAGTGACATCAGGAGAACAAAAGCTCCATTCTGATACATGCGACCTCACACTGCCCTGACATACGGATCCTGTTCCCAGATCTGCCTGACTCACTGCACATCCTTACACCGGGAGAACGTCACCCGCAAGCAAACAGATCACAGATCCCCTGGAACAATGCACCTGTCAACCGGAATATTAAATACATTCCTTTATGTGCATTATTCTGCAGAGCCATAGCAATGGAAGATATGGTAACTGCAGCCAGGCCCCACTGTTTCCACAGCAGCACAAAGGAGCAGCAGTATTGTACCTCTCAGCACTACACAGTTTATATATCCAATTAACCCCCAAGTGACCGGCCTATTTTGTGCCTTGAGGACCAAGCAATCATCGTCACATTGCAAGAGCCATAATTCGTTGGCATAGCTGTATGAGGGCTTGTTTTTTGGGGGGGGATGAGTTGTCTATTTTAATGGCACCATTGTGGGGTACTTATCATGTATTGTAGAACTGTTATTACATCTTTTCGGGGAAGATGGGAAAAACATTAAAAAAATTCCACCATTGTTTTGGGGGTTTATTTTTCTTCTCCCATCAGCATGATTACGGTGATACCAAGTTTGTAGAGTTTTTTTTTACTATAGCACAATACAAACATGTTTTTTTTTTTTTTTTTTTTTAACTATTGAATATTTAGCGCTGCATTCTAAAAATCCATAGCATTTTTATTTTTCTGTCATTGGAGCTCTGCGAGGACTTGTTTTTTGCAGGAAGAGTTGTAGTTTCCATTGGTACCATATTGAGGTACATTTTGATCTGCTTTTAATAACATTTTTTAGAAGACAAACAAAATTCACAAACCAATACTGGCATTTTTAAAAATTAATTTTACGATTCACCATCCGCGATAAATAAAGTGTTTTCTTTGTTTTTTAGGTCATTTTGAATGTGGTAATACCTGTTATATATTGTTTATTTTATTATTACTTATGTATTTAAGGGCTTATTCAGACGACCGTATATCTGCTGAGTTTTCACGCCCGGCCGATATACGGTGTCCCTCTCTGCAGGGGGGGCTGGAAGAGCCAGGAGCAGTGCACTGAGCTCCCACCCCTCGCCACTATTTGCAATGGGAGGGGATGAGACGGGGGCGGAGCTAAGTTCCGGAACTTAGCTCTGCCCCCTCCCATTGTGAAGTGTTTGTGCGCCGGGCTGTCATCTCTGCTTGAGAAGCCGCTGTGACTCTCACGGGCGGCCTTCCTGCAATGTTCCCCTCTGTCACTCTCACCCCCACCGTCCGCGGCTGTCCATGCTGTCAGTGTCACCGCGGCTCTGAGTGCCCTCCCGTCCGGCGCTGTGATTGGCACTGCTGGCCCCTATGCGTGCGTCTAATATGTAATGCGTCCACCCACGCTCCACTAGCCGACCACCGTCTGTGTGTCCCCAACTGGCCACAAGCCGGCACCGCTATCAGTTTCCCCCTTCCCAGCAAGGTGTCAGAGAGATCGGCTGGTGGGAAGAGCATACTCACAGTGCCTCAGCGACTGCAGATGGTAGGGGCACGGAGACCAAAAACCAGCAGGGAGCTGAGATGGGACGCCACTGGGGGAAGCAGGAAGAACACAGCCGCCGCATTCACTCTCTCCGTCTGCCTTAGCACGCACCGCTATAAGCAGTTCCATGGCAGGGCAGCCGGTCACTGTCCCCTGGAGTCGGAGGGGTGAGTGCAGCCAATCAGGCACTGGGGACATTATCTGGCTGTCAAGCAGCCTAACACTTCTCTCCACCCACCACTTCCGGTGGCGTCAAGATACAACAGTACCCGAGCTGTGCACCTTTCTCTATTTACGAGGGGATTTCTTTTAGATTTCGCCCTAATCCACTAAATGGGAAACTTTGATCTGACTCAGAGCAATCACGCAGAACATTGCAAATTACCTGGCAAATCCTATCTGTATAGCTTAGGTGATCCAGGCAGACAAACGGCGACAATGAGGTATCCTAAATTCTGTTCTTGTTTAGGATGGGTCAATTAGGTGAAGGGACTAAACACTGCCAATACTAGTCTGGCTCCACCCTTTCCTAATAAACTGTCAGTTTAGCTCCACCTCCTCTTATTACCAGCTCTAAGCCTTATCCTACCCTCTCCTCTTTAGGTGACCCGCCTTAGGTGGTACAAAACAACAGTGGAACCCTCTTTCGGATCAAACATTGCTAAAAGTTACATTTGGTGATAACCCAAACCTCAGGTGGTTTGTCTAGGCGGAACCTGCTGAAAGAAGAAGAAGGAAAAAAAAGAAAAAAGCATATTTTCCTTCTTCTTATATACATTTCTGGGTGAGCTAAGGATGTTACAGGGCTTTTATGGCTTGTTCACAGCAGTGTTGGAGGCTCCATACGGTACCTCCATTGCTGATTTCCACTAGAAAACAGGAGGAAATAGTGCAGCAAGCTGTGCTATTTCATCCTGTAGATTCTGACAAAATGCTGGACTGCTGGCTAGAAATTGAGCGGACCCCATTATAGCCATTAGGAGTCTGTTCAGTGCTGTTCGGTTCCATTATGAGGCAGAACCGTTTGGCCAGGGAGAGCCACTTTCCTCTTCCCCAAACAGAGCTGAAAGACATAATTCCCGAATGCTGATGTGAATGAGCCCTTAGACAGTGTTATTAGAGGTATCCGTGAACTTCTGGTTCGGTTCAAATTAATTTCGGACTGAACTGGACATTTTGCTGAAATTCGGCAAACTGACTTATCTGAACTTTTCATAAGTAATTTTAGTATGATGCAGATAATGGGAAGGTTGGTAGATAGAGACGAGGGAGGATATATGAGTATAAATTGTATTCTATAGTGGAAGGGCAACCATTGCCGAGATTGGCACAGAATGGAGGCATTGGTGCAGTGACTGGCATAGGGTGCAGGCATCAGTGTAGTAACTGGCACAGGGTCGCAGCATGGCTACAGAGACTGGCATAGGGTGGAAGCATGGATACAGAGACTGGCACAGGGTAGAGGCATCAGTGTAGTGACTGGCACAGGGTAGAAGCATGGGTATAGAGACAGGCACAGGGTGGAGGCATCCGTGTAGTGACTGGCACAGGGTGCAAGCATTGGTGCAGTGACTGGCACAGGGTGGAGGCATCAGTATAGGACAGAATGATAAGCCTGGCTGCTGCGTTCAGGATGAATTGTAGAAGGGAGAGTTTAGTGAAGGGTAAGACCGATTAGCATGGCGTTACAGGGGTCAAGGCAAGAATAAATCAGGGCAACAATAAGAAAAGGGCAGATTCTGGAGATTTCTTGAGGAGCGAGCAAGTGATTGTACAAAATGTAGTGTGTGTACAGAGTTATATGGAAGCATTGTTTCTAGAGTTCAGTAACATGTCATCATTACAGGTGCCGTTCCCAGCTATTCTTTAGACTGTGCCATATTGGGGTATCTATATGACAGCGGTGGTCGATAGTGGATTACCCCCTTACAGAGAGCTTCTTAGGCATCTGCAGAGTCAACGTGCATAACCTTTACACAGGGCTGCTAGGTGACAGTCAGATATATGCAGGAAGAACATGGTTCTGCCATTCACACCCACAGCTTTGTCACTTGTTACTTTTGGTACCTTGTCATGGAAAAGGAGTCATGTGCCCCGGGGCTGTCATATTATAAGGCTCAGGATACAATAAGCTGACATTTTGTGTTCCTATATTGCAGGTATAATCCGCACTCGGCTCCAAGAGATGCTGCACCAAATATGACGCCCCAGAATGGTATGAATAGCAGCTAACCTTCTATTCATACTGAGCAAAAAGGCCCGCAGGGATATTACTCATCATCTAATGGTTATTCCATCATCCAAGACCTGATTATACTTAGGCCACATTCAGCTCCCACCTGCTGCTATTGTGTGCAGAAAACCCAGGGCAGAAGATTCCAGGGGGCATCACCCAAAACAGGGCGGCAGATCTCTGCCAACCGGCTGTAATGTCACTGGAATTTTCCATAAGTTTTTGTGAAGTAGTTACAGTTGCAATCAAAATTATTCACCCCCACTACAAATTAAGTTTATTTGCCAAATTTATAAACTTTTAGCTGCAAAAAATCAATCACACAAGAACAATTTAAATGGCTGAACACAAGTAATATAACAAGCGGTCTCTCCAAATTCACCATAACGTTCCACTTTTAATGGCTACTTCAGCCTCAGCATTATACACCCCCTCAATGACAAGTGTCTTTAGTATTTAGGAAATCACCTTTTGCTGTTATGACCGGCTGCAGACGTGATGCTTAGCCAGACAGCAGCTTCTGACAGCCTTCCTGCGAGACCTTAGTCCGTTCATCATGGGCAATGGCCTCTTGGTCATTAATATTCATGGCTTTGCGTGCTGCAAATGTCTTGGTGGACTTCGAGGTCTGCTTGGAATCATTGTCCTGTTGGAAGGCCCAATGACTCCCAAACTTCAGCTTCCTCATAGAAGGAATTATGTTTTTTCCTAGGATTTCCTGATACTAGATTGAATCCATCTTGCTCTCCATACGCTGCAGGTTTCCAGTGCCGGAGGTAGCAAAGCAGCCCCGGAGCGTCACTGAGCCCCCACCATGCTTCACTGTAGGCCCGGGCTTATTTTGAGCATATGCTTCATTCTTCCTCCTCCAGAAATATTGCTGATCCATAACTCCGAAAAGTTGCCATTTTGTTTTATCACTGCACAGAACAGAATCCCCAAACTTCTGTAGCTTATATATTTGGTTTTATAAGGTCATTGGTTTTGGGTCAGTAGATTTGTACATCTAGGAGTTCTGGTATATAGGCCTTCAGTGTTTAGTATGAGCCTTAGGCCTCCTTCCCACGAGCGTGATATTACGCTGTGAAGCCCGTCACGGTGCCCCCCAGAGCCCCTATACTTACCTGCGGGAGATAGCGTGAAATCGCTTCCCCGCCCACCGCCGCCGCGTCACCGCCCGTCACCGCCCACCGCCGACGCGTCACCGAGCGTGTCACGTGACGCGGCCGGCCGTGTCACGTGACGCGGCCGGCAGCGTCATATGGCGTCATATGACGCGCGGCGGTGGGCGGGAAAGCGTTTTTTCACGCTATCTCCCGCTGGTTACAGCGGGAGATAGCGTGAACGGACGGCTTCCATTGACTGCAATGGAAGCCGTCAGTGCGTACAGCCCGTCCTCACCCGCAGAAAATAGAGCATGCTGCGGGTGAGGACGGGAGAAACCGCGGTGCGTAATTCCGCGCTGGAATTACGCATCGTGAGCATTGTGCTATTAGGTTCAATAGAACCTAATAGCTGCGGGCAACGCAGCGGATTTTCGCCGCGAATTACGCGGCGGAAATCCGTTCGTGGGAAGGAGGCCTTAGAGCTCCCGCACACTTGCATCACACAAAAATTGCAAAGCGCCAACTTGCCATGCGTTTTTAACATTAGAAAGTCCCATTGACAATCACATGAAAAAAACGCAGCGATATCGCGTGAAAAAAACGCGCAAGAAAAACGGAAGTGTGCAGGAGCCCTATCTGTGCAAACACAAACCTCAGTGCCTGCTGCCACCACATCTTGTTGCGGGTCTTTTGCAATCACTTGAGGGCTTTTGATGACCATCCTCTTCAGAAATCTGGTGGCAGCCGGTGACAGCTTCCTGCTTGTACCACGTCCAAGTAGTGTAGCAAGTTATCCTTTAACTTTGAATTTGCAAACTGCTTGTAAATGTATCTCTCCGAACATTCGCTGCCTTTGTATCTTACATGTTTGCAATAGGCAATGATCTCTTTTGGAGCACTCTCTTGACTTAAGGTACCTTTACACGGGGCGATAATTGCCTGAATTCGGGCGATAAAGGCCCGTGTGCATGCTATCGTCAACAGGGCCTTAAGCGAGAAATCACTCACTTGTCAGAGTCGCTTGATTTTTAACATAACTAAAAATCAAGCGAATGTCGGGTTGTATAAACTGGTGCTGTGAGGGGAGGTTCGGCCTTCTGCCTCCCTCCCACCGCTGAGGATCGTGGCTGCAGCGCAGGTAGCCCCTCTTTGCTTTTTTTCACAATTCTTTAGTGGTCTTGCAAGACCTGCTGGGCAGCAGCCTGTGCACTCAATCGGGGACAGGGGGCGTCACCCCGCTGTCAATCTTGGCTCCACCAGGAATACCTGGTGGCGTCAAGATAGACTAATACCAGGTACCCCTAGCTATATTTCTAACATGCAATCAAATGTCACAGTCAACAAAGCCCTGGCCACTCAAAGTACTTGATGTGTTTTATCTCAAGCACACCTGATGTAACTAATGAAGCCTTTGGTTAGTTACAACAGGTGTGTTTGAGACAACACCTGATTTGCAAATGTGTGGGATTCTGTTCAGAGGATCGAATGATTCTCACATTGCAGTAGTCAGTAAAAGTAACATTTTGTAATGAATTTGGAAAAACGACTTGTTGCATTAATTGTGTTGAGCTGTTTAAATTATTTTAGTTTGATTGTTTCTTACAACCAGCTGAATGTTTGCAAATGTGGCAAATAATCCAAATTTGCAGTGGAGGTGGAGGGGGGAGGGGGAGTGAATAGTTTTGATTGTAACTGTACGATGTAATATCTATCTGTGAAAAGACACATTCTGCATGCTTTATCTGTGTCTAGCCCCCTGGGATAATGTTCAGCAGGAGAATATGAATAGTGCCTGGGATATTCCCATATTTCTGAACATGATGAAGCTGATTCCATCAGTCATATAATGTTGTCTCGTCTCCTCCGGTCCGTACATCTGCCAGCTGTCTGGGGAGGCCACAACCTATTAGCCTATCTGTATGGGGTGGTCTCTGTAGAAATAATGCAGCAGCGTTCGATGGAATGCGGTGACAACATTAAATGCAGCCTGCAACAATGTATCACATCCCTGAGAAACAGAGATATGACGAGAAACTTAATGATCTGCAGATGTCCTACACAACAATGCAAAGCTACTCAGGTCTTATGTCCTATGCATCAGGATGAGCAGATCTGAACCTGGGATACGAGTGAGGGTCCTCAGCTATTTAGGCTTTTATTGTATATACATTCACAGGACCCCTTAGAGTTCCCCCAAATAGGAAAGTTATGATATACCTACCCCTGGTTGTTCTGTGTTAGGGATAATGAGCGAGGGCCCTGAAAAACTAAGTTTACTAAAAAGTTTATTTGTGGGAACTTTGATTGGTTCTCTGATTGTTGGAAAACCTCTTTAGATTTCCATGAGTCTAGCACAGGGTGGTTCCGAAATCTTTTTGGTCTGTTGCCCATCATAAATAGATGGTTTGACTTTGTTCACATCAGGCATAGATCTGGTAGAAAATCCTGGACATTATGTCGCTCCATTCCAGACAGTATATGTTGGACAGTATACCCCAAAGACCCCATTATAGTCAATAGGGTATGTTGGGCATCATTTATGCTCGTCATTTTCCAGATCCAGCCCTTCAGTTATTTTCGTTGTTCGGTTCCTATGTCAGAGGTGAACAATGAAAAGTCCTAGCACAGGAACGTCATGTTATAGTATGTTGCATTATGAAGCACTGTTGGATATGTTCATGTGATTGATATGGATTATATTTTGCACCATATTGTATTGTTTATGCCATGTACCCACAGACGTTCGGGCATCCCTTGGCATTTTGTAGTAGTCGGAGCTGGTGAGCTATTGTTTCAGTAATGACACCATTCATGTATTGATTGATGAGAGCAGCAAGGGTGTTTATGGATGTCGAAATGCAGGAGGAGGATGTATCCATCCGAAGGGATGTTACTTGGTGCTGTCTTGAATGTTAATGTTGTGGCGCTAGAGGTTTTGCACTTCAGGGCCTGTAGATAGTCCTGCACTTTTCACATGCACATATTATGTGCGTATTATGTACCATTGTCATAGTGCATACATTGTCACCGTGTATTACGCACGCGCATTTCCCGTACGTAACACACGGTGAATAAAGGCAATGAAAGTCTATGGATTTTCATTCTTCCATTCACACCTGCGATAGAACTGCCAGGGAACATACATATAAAACACCAGAAAAATAATTTGCAGCATGCTGTATTTGTCCCCGCTTTATACGGAGCCCTTGAAGGACTGCATATTGAAATGCCTCCCATTCACAATGCCTGCAACAGGGCAGCATTTAATATGGAGCCCCGCTATGCACAGAGGGGGGAGTTAAAAAACAAAATCTCAGACTGCGCATGTTCGTGACGCCATAATTCCGGGCATGTGCCTATCGCAGCTCGTACGCGATCTCTGCCGGCAGAGCGTAGGAGCAGCGATCAAGACTCGCAGCGTTGTACCCATATGTCCATGAGAAGGAGCCCTAATACTCAGGCTAAATACGCTTGTCTGAGTGAGCCCTTACTGTTCTACGCTGCGGACAGACAAGGCTTTGGCCTATTTTTAAAATGTGTTCAGAGAAGTGTGGGCTGAATGATAAGTCAGGAGAAGCATATATTTTAGTGAAGGCTTCTGTGCAGTTGCTGTGTAGATAACTAGCTTCTACAGGACTCGGGCAGACAGAGGCCGGATGCAGAATCCCAGCAGCTGCCAGTCTGAGTGAGAGGACCTGCATGGACGAGGACTGGAACTATTGGGAAGTGAGTTGCTAAATTCTGACTGGACCAGGCGTACACGGTGAAGGGCTGAATTGACACGTACCTTGCTGATGTCACACTAGAAGTGATGTACAGACCGATGTCCTATCATGTAGATTGTAAATAACCATTTGGATTCCAGTAAATGCTTAGTTGCTGTCACTAAAAAGAGAAGCTGTCATGTTCCCGCAGCAGTATAAACTAATTTGGTGCTGTTGGGGGAGCTGGGTAATGTGTTTTGTATACTCACCCGCTCCCTGGTTCCAGCGCTGTCACCTGGTGACTCTGTTCTCCTTCTGTCACCACCACGCCAACATAACATTCAGCATTTATACAATGAGACCTGCTGTGATGGAGAGTGGAAGTCTGTAGGAGCGGTCGGTGGACTGTCGGAGGCCAGAGGAGTGACTCGAGCCTGAGGAGGAGTAGAGACTCTAATGGAGGACGGCTTAAGAGGGTGTAAAACGGGTTCTGGAGATAAAAAACCCTCAGATGGGTCATTGCAGAGGATGGTGAGTCTGAGAGACTATTGTAAGGAGCCAGTGGCTGCAGATTATTCTCCATCATAATAAGACGAGTGACCTGGTCAGACCAAGAGAGTGTGCTGCCAGAGGAGGAAGCCAGGGAACGTGTCTGCAGGTGATCGCACCAGCGATAGACTGATACGGATCAGCGTCTGTAATTACTCTCCTCCTGCAAGTGGAGAATGCTGCAAGAGGCACTAAGAGATACGTGTTGTAAAGAGAAAGTTACTGTTGAGTTGAACTGGGTGCTAAAGTAAAAGTGGTACCCCATGAGAGGTGGTCTCCTGTGAGAGGTGGTCTCCTGTGAGAGGTGGTCTCCTGTGAAAGGTGTTGTTCCTGTGAGAGGTGGTCTCCTGTGAGAGGTGGTCCCCCTGTGAAGGACTGTGCTAAAAGCGGCAAGAATTGATGAAGTGCAATCTACTGGAACATAACCAGGTCAATTTTGGAAACAGGTAGGGTTATGGGCACCCCCTGATACACCTAGGTGCCATGCTGTGGTAGGGGGTAGCCTCCCTTGCACTCATAGCAACAACCATGTTAGGCACTGCATGACAATTAAGGTCTCAAAACAGACTCTAAGTTTTCTGTAACTGTTCTTCTGTTTAAGAGAACCGTGTCCACTGACTATGGGTGAAACCATCAAGTTTTGCACCTCATGAAGAGACTGTAACCATTACCAATGAAATGACAGTAACTACTAAGTGTGTTGCGCCTCTACGCATGCCTACTGTTTAAAGTAGAAAGTGTCTGCGACAGTCTAGCGGGCTGTAGTACGCCTTACAACTATCATAGTTAATGAACTGTCTGATAGCCGTAGATACACTGCTGCTTATCAGATAGCCGTAGATACACCATTTTATCAGACCGTATCATATACGTTAAGATTAGATACAGCAACTTAACAGATGTACACCATAGGATTAGATACAAGGTTTAGCATACAATATTACATTTCATAGACTTAAGGTCCTTTTACGATTGTTCGGATTTCCACGATCCAGGAAGAATCTAAACGATTATCGCTCAGTGTGAATGCGTGCGGCGGCTGAACGACAAAGGGGAATTCAATTGTCTCATATTTTGTTGTTCAGTATCTCGATGCAGGAAAACGGAACGACGGATCGGTCGTGTAAACAGGCCATATTATGTATGAACGACTGCCTGTTAACTGTGAATGGAAGCGGGTGGGGGGAACGATCCCCGACGAGCTCCACCTCCATTCCCTAGTGCTGATGGTTCCTGTGTAAAAGCATAGGAACGGTTATTGCTGGGACAACTTGTCCGGCATCTGTGGCCAACAGGTAAAAGCACCCTTAAGGCCCATTTAGACACAAGGATTATCGCTCAAAAGATGTCTTTTGAGCGATAATCGCTGTGTCATTTACAACGCAAGATGATCGCTCAAGATGAGCGATCGCCTTGCGCTGCGAGCGGATACAGAAGAGAAGCGGGGTGTCCAGATGTTTTCTGCACGGAGCGCCAGGCTGTTATACAGCTGAGCGCTCCGTGCGGGGTATGACCAGCGTGTCCTCAGGGAGCGGGATACAGCTGAAACAATAGTATCAGCTGTACCCCGCTGTGAATCCCTGATAAAGCTGATCGTCAGCACGCTGAAAGACAAGGATGGGCGACGGCTTAACGAAATCTGCACGATGTCAGTGCAGTTACACACAACGATTATCGCTCAAAAGACGGCTTTTGAGCGACTTTTGAGCGATAATCGTGTCTTAATGGGCCTTTAGATGCACAGCAGATCAATAGATAGCATCACACATGGTGAGCTTAGATATACTGCAGATCAGGTAGTATCACACATGATAAGCTTAGATAAAGCAGCTTTGCAGACAGGATCATACATAGGATTGGAGAAAGGGGCTTTGCATAAAAGATCATACTGGATAGACTTAGATACACAGCACATCAATAGACAGTATCACACATGATATGATTAGATACAGCAGTTCAGCAGACAGTATCACACATGATTGGCTTAGATACAGGGGGTTTGCATACAGTATTACACTGGATAGTCCTCGATACACAACAGATCAGTCGAGAGTATTTTACATGATAAGCTTAGATACATGGCAGATCAGTAGAGAGTATCACTAGTGACTGGGTAAGATAGGATCACACACGAAGAATATTTTATGGCCGCAGCACAGAACTGCTCCAAATGATGTACAGAGAAGCTGGAGGCGATGTACAGGGTGGCCTGAAGCTGCATTGTTGTCATGTGACCAGACCAGCTGGGGGGCGCAATTCTGATAAAATAAAAGAGAATGATTATTACAAATACATAAGAACTTTCTGCTGCGCTCTGTTATTTCTTCCAATAGAAGAGGAGGTCTGTTTCTCAGCAAGGACAGAGGAAACAAATCTGAAGAATGAAGCATCTTGGGAATAGACAGTGCATTGTTTTGCAATTTCGAACACATTGAAATAAGATTCCCAAGATGCAAAGACCTCCTTAACATCACCGCTTATGACTGATGATGAAGTTTTATTAACCTCCACACTCTCTTCCCTTTATCCCTCATGCCTGACATACGTACATATTGAGTACAAAAGACACATGTCCAATCTAGGGATAAGACGTACAAGTCAACGGGTGAAGAGCAGTTGGTTTCTTCCTACTGATCCAGAGGGAGGTAAAAAACTTGTAAGGCTTCATCTGTCCAAAAATCTCCCGTGGCGATCAGACTGGACGGACAGTCATAGCAGGAGTCCTATACATTTCCATAAGTGTCCATGTTAGTTTGTTCTAAGGAATCACTGAAGCCATCAATGAACCGCGCACGTCTGCATTACATTTGTGTGGTTTATGATCCCTTTTTCTTGACCCTCCAAAGTTGTCAAAACTGGAATGAACATTATCTAATACGAAGAATAAACTTGGCTCCACTTTTCGGGGCAATTTGTTTTATAAATCTCCCATAATGCAATCCCTCATTCATCTTCTCTCTTCTCCAGGGTCTGTTCATGGAGCCGGGGAACGATAAGAAGCTGGTGCCAGAGCAGCGAATCTTCAGACCTCCAGCTAGATCCTCATATGGGAGCCCTGGGTGCTCATCAATAAGACCGTACTGAGAGGCTCCTGTCTTGTAGCAGTCACTAGCCCAGCTCACTAGTGGAGTCTTACAGATGTTGGAGGATCACGGTACAGTAGACATTTGACTTAGACTGAGAATCATTATGATGCAGATAGTAGATAAGATAAGCTGGAGATTGTGATGTGATATCTGCAGGTAATTGATAGGACTGGTGTCATACAGAAGCCTGGCATGCACATTAGATTGCTGCCGATAGCTATTCCTCTGGTCCCCCCATGCACCCGCGGCTCGGGGAGACTCCTCTAACAGTATCTTATATACCCTGTAATCAAAAGGATCAGGCAGATTGAATTACCCGGATAGGGCATGTCAATCCTTCTTTTCCCCGACATTTGCTGTTGGGAAATAGTCAGGACATCTCCATAGAATTAGATGTTCCACCAGTCCCGCGACCAACATTAACCACTCCCCCCATAATGTACATGTACATTATGGCTGGAAGGAGTTCATACGAAATGCCATATATTTATTGCATATAGATGGTGTGGGCTCAGGGGCTGACAGCCACCGTCCCACTACAACAGCAGGGATTGGTGAGAACACTGATCCCCGTCATTAATCCCTTTCATGCTGCAATCAATGTTGGAAGCTCCCTCTATGATGTCATTGGACCTCTGCCATCAAATTGTGGAGGGCCAATAGCTTACCATTGCTTTTACTGTAAAAGAAGAGAGATGATACACAGCAGTACTGCAGTGTATTATTATCAGAACCGGCGGCTCACGGGTCCCTCGTGCCCTCACCGCCGATAATGTCATACGGGTTGCTGCCGTGCGGCGCAGGGGAGCCCCAGTCCTCGTCACCTTCCCTCACCGCCGGGCTCCTCCTCGCCGCCGGGTTGCTAGGGACGCGGTGGGTGTTGCCCCGCGCCGCGTCCTCGGTACCATGGCTACCTGGCATGCGTCTTGTTCTCTGCCTGTCCTGCAGGGCTGGGGGCGGGTTCCCCAGTGCTGCTGGGTACACTCAGCTGCTGTCAGACTCCCCTCCCCAATCAGCTTCTGGGGCAGGAGCTCTGACAGCATTTAAACCTGCTTGTGTCTGCATTTCAGTGCCAGTGTTAGTTTGGTCTTTCTACTACACCAGCGTACTTCTTATTGTGACTCCTGACTTTTGGCTCCCTGTTTTTTGGACCTAACGTTGCCTTTGCCTGACCCTCTTGTACCGCGTACCCTCTCGTTGCCGACCCGGAAAGCCCGGATAGTCTGACTCTCCTTGCTGTTGTTTGTTGCAGTGTCTGTCTGTTTGTTAGTCCCGGTGTTCCCCTTTCCTAGTGAGTGTAGGGACCGTCGCCCAGTTGTGGCCCTGGGGCCTAGCCCAGGGGGGCAAGTAGGTAGGGACAGGGGTTGCGGGTATTTGCAGGGACCTCCCGTTTCCCGCACCCTGAGTCCTGACAATTATCTGAGCAATTTTAAGATCATAGGTTCAAGTACCCTGTACGACCATAGAAAAAAAAACGTAAAATAAAATAAAAATTATAAAAAAAAGTCCAATTAAAAATATAGTAAAGATAAACCTTGCACACTTTTCCCTTTTTGTTTAAACCAAAATTCATGTTTGGTAATGCCACATCCGTTCTGTCACATACAATAAATTGAAGCCATTTTTTTTCAATGGCAAACACTATTAAAAAAAATAAAAAAACACAGCCAAAATTGTGTCTTTTTTTGTTAATTTCATTTCCAAAAAAAACCCCTTTATTTTGGAACTTTATTCTAATAAACTTTATTTATTCTTGATCAAAAAGGGATCAAGAAAGTCATACGTACCCCAAAATGCTACCAATAACAACTGCAGCTCGTCTTGTAAAACCGGAAAGAAAATATAGAATTTTGGAATCTTATCATATTGTTTACACCACATAGTAAGTGCCGTTAAAAAAGACAAGGGCTGAAATTATGTGTTTTCACCCTGCCCCCCTACCAAAACATAAATAAATAAAAGTTATACATTATAAGTACCCAAAATGGTGCCTATAAAAATTACAGCTTGTCACGCAAATAAGAAGCCCTCCTGCAGCTATGTCAACGGAAAAACCAAAAAGTTATGGCCTTTGATAAGTGAGATGAAAATTAAAAAAAAAATGCAGCATCCTTAATTACCAAACTATACGGGGTAAGGGTGGATTCAGACGACCGTATATCGGCTCGGTTTTCATGCCGAGCTGATATACGGTGTCCTTGTCTGTAGGGGGGAGGGGATGGAAGAGCCAGGAGCAGGAACTGAACTGCCGCCCCTTCCTCGCCACTATTTGCAATGGGAGGGGCGGAGCTAAGCGCCGGACTTAGCCCCGCCCCTGCCTCGCCCCCTCCTATTGCAAATAGTGGCAAGGGGCAGAGAGGGGGCGGGAGCTCAGCTCCTGCTCCTGTCTCTTCCACCCCCCCCTCCTGTAGACAAGGACACCGTATATCGGCTCGGCGTGAAAACCGAGCCGATATACGGTCGTCTGAATCCACCCTTAAAGTGGTTGTCCCATGAAATAAAGTAATTCCCTATCTACAGGATTAGGAAATAGCTAACTGATCAGCTGTGGCCTAACTACTGGGACCCCCACCAAATGGAGGATGGGGGTCTGGAGCATCCCTGAGTGATGGAGCAATGGTTGCACATGCACTCCGCTGCTCCATGAATTTCATTGGGACCACCAGAGACAGCCGAGCACCTCTATTCAGCTGAAGCAAGCAGAGATCCTGATAGGGTATGGAAGCACAATGTATACCATGGCAATCATTGCAAAAGTTTTCATTATTTGTTGATTAAACTTTTTTTTGCATAATACTGTATGACCTCTTAACAGTGTCAGCAAAAACATGTAAAGCTGAGTACGTTCCAGGAGTGCACATACCCCATATACAAGCTGCGGGCAAGGGACTCCTGCCATCTGTGTCTGCCCCTGGCACATCACTTTCCTTTGATTTATTTACTGCAAGTCAATATTGACAATATCACTTTACAAACTGCACACATCCCAATGCAAAGAGTAATTAGTGGATCAGCGTACGGTATTATGGATTGCACAACCCCGATCCTGGGGTGTACAGATAATAACAGCTCCGGCCTCCCCCCCATGATGAGCTGTGCACCGCTGCTGCATCAATCCTCACAGACACAAGGGGATCATAAATGAGGTTTTATTCCAACCTTGTCTGTTTACTGACCTGTAATGTCATCATCCCACCGGCTTTCTTTTCTACATACACGTAATGGACACTTTATTAGAGTTCCCCATCTAGTAGGACCTTGGACTCCTTTGGCTTTCAGATCTGCAGCAATTCATCGTGGCGTAGATTCCACTGGGCGATAAAATTGTTCTGCAGGAATATCGGCCCCTGCGGACAGGCAGCTTCTTGTAGTTGTCGCAGATTAGATGGAGGTGCTGACATGTTCTGACAGGAAGGGGTCAGCGATTCATGCTGCTTGCACCAAATTCTGACCTCCCATCTGCACGGAACAACAGAAATCTGGATCCATCTGACAGGAGATGTTTTTCTGCTGCTCAGTGATACAATTTCTGGGCTCTTTTGCCTCCCGCAGTCTCGCCTTTCTGTTTCCCTTAGACACAATGCAGCTTACTTACTATTCAAATACGACAGTTTTCTGGCGCAAATTACAACATAAAACGGTCTTACGTTCTTGCGCCGCATTTATTGTGCCTTTTTAGACACTTTCCATCAGTTTTTACAACTTGCCTGAAAAGGGGGCAAGTTGCAAATTGCACCAAAATTGTGGCACAATTTTTGGCGTAAACTAAGCCAACCAATGGTTGGTCTAAACTTACACTACCTTAAAATTCAACAGATTTATCATTCATTCACAATTCCGGCACATTTTAAGACTCTCTAGTCTACGTTTGCACCAACTTTTAGACAGTATTAGTAAATAAGCGCCAATGGTGCTGGACCTGTTCGCCTGCTGATCAAGCCCATCCGTGCTAAGGAACGGCAAGTTGCGCATTCAGAAACGTTAGTTGGAGCCCCAGCATCGTACTTCAGCTGCTCCTGATTGTGCAGCATCTGTTGTTCAGAATGATTCCTGACATCCTCCTCTGACCCCTTCGGTGACGATTTGTTTCCGTCCACATTTTCCCTTTGCGCTGGATGTTTATCCTCGCTCACGCCATTCTCGGTATATTCTCTACACCGTTACATGAGAAAACCCCAGGCAGTTGGCAGTGACATCCCGGCCGCGGCTAGTCCAGCACCGATGACCCGGCCTCATTGGAAGTCGCTCAGATCGTTGGATTTTCCCATCTAATGTGGATTCACACTGAAAATGATCCAAGGAAAACTTGTCATGTGATTTTATGCCGCACTCCGGGGTGAATTTCTGTAAATGAAAGTGCTAATCAAGAGGGGGCTAGAGCTCTAATAAAGTGGCCACTCAGTGTATTCGCTTTTGCTGTTATTGTTGTTGTTAGCCATTTAGTCGTTCACGACCCTCGGCGACCCTAAAGGTGAACTCCCTCCATGTTTTTCGGTTTTGCACTGTTTACGGCTGATGATTCATTACTCAGCACAGAAACACGCAGTCGGAAATACTTAAAAAACAGACGTTTTCATCATTCACTTGGACGCCCGTTCCTCAGCAGCGCCCGTATCTTTGGCTTCTTGGGTTGATGAATATTGATGATATGACAGTGTGTATGCACGTAAAACCCCTGCCAGAATGATACCCGCTTCTGGTGTCACCCAGCTTTCCCAAAGGTGCAGAAAAGTATTTGTAGACTCTTTTACACAAACTGATTCTGAAAATTGCCATGATTGCTCTAAATGCCTCTTCATTGTCAGTGTTTGGCCCATGATGCCGGCAGTGCGGACGTGGAGGGCGCCGCTAATACAGAACAACTTCCTCAATAGTTTCCTCATTGTGAGCAAATAAACGGCTCTATGGAGCCGCCACACAACATAACACCCGGGCAAACAACTCCTTCCTGCTCCATCAGAAGCAATAAACTAGCAGCATAATCACCTTCATAGTGGTTTCACGTATCCGCAGGAGTGTGCACAATGACCGCACCGTGTGCTTCACGCCTCCTTACCTGAACATTCAAGGGCTTGTCCACTCCTGTGTAAATAAACTTTCCTCACTGTAGAACACAAAGTTTTACAGCGTAACAATCACGGCCGCAAAACGGGACGAAAAAAAGCCAATCGCTAAAAGGGTTCGGTTTTAAATATATGTGCAAGAAAAGATGGGGCAGGAGCTATCTTCACACTTTTTTTTTCAAACTCGCGCGCAATACGGGTTCATTCGCTAATATCCTCCATAGTGGCGAGCATAGTAGCCCATGCGCCCATCTGTTACCTTCATACGGAATGACTGTCAGGCACATAAGCACCGAGCTGACGTCCTACTGACTATCGATCATGTGCTTTAGGGCTCATTCACACTGGGAGCTAGGTGTGCAAAAAGCACACGGCTATTAGAACCAATGGTTTCCTGTGGGAACACTCAGGTGAAGGAAGCGCGTGATTTTTGCTCGCCTAGCTCCCTGTGTGAATGAGCCCTTAAATAGGAGAGAGTCATTAGAGAATGCAGTGGGGCGGGTCGGAAATCATCTCCGGCCACCCGCCTCCATTCTCAGTAAACAGGCAGTCATTCATTACTGAATGACTGCCTGTTTACGCGGTCTGACAGTCGCTCGGCTTATATTTCTGCTTAAAACCAAGCGACTTCCGACAAGTGAGCGATTTGTCACTCAGTGCCCTGCTAAAGATGCAGCTTAGGGCTAATTCAGACTACTGTGATTTTGACGCATATTAAGCACGCAATGCGCGGCCACATAGACTTCCATTGATTCATTCACATTAGATATGCGTGTGAAAAAATCGCAGCATGCTCTATTTACCGCATATCACGCAGCGAGAGCCCTACTCTTTTCTATGGGCAGCGTATGCAACGCTATCCATCCACAACACATTGTATAGGGGCGGCGATACATATGCAACCTTGCCATGAAGCAGAGCGGGGAATTTAAAAGAAAGACAAGTCACACTGCGCATGACTGTGTGAGTGAGATCCACGGTGGTCTCTGCCGGCTGACACAGACCCGTAAAGCATTGTGTGACCCACACAGACTTTTACACACACAGTCATGTGAATTAGCCCTTAATTCGCTCTTGTAGCTTTCTGCTCCATAACCATGCAGGTTTTGGTGCAGAATTTTCTGTGTCTGTGGGCAAAAACACACGGGCGTATGCGCGACTACAGGATGTAACAAAGGATCAGTACCGGATAAGTAATGTATGTACACAGTGACTCCACCAGCAGAATAGTGAGTGCAGCTCTGGAGGATAATACAGGTTGTCACTCAGGATCAGTACAGGATAAGTAATGTATGTACACAGTGACTCCATCAGCATAATAGTGAGCGCAGCTCTGGAGTATAATACAGGATGTAACTCAGGATCAGTACAGGATTAATAATGTATGTACACAGTAACTCGACCAGCAGAATAGTGAGTGCAGCTCTGGAGTATAATACTGGATGTAACTCAGGATCAGTACAGGATTAGTAATGTATGTACACAGTAACTCTACCAGCAGAATAGTGAGTGCAGCTCTGGGGTATAATACAGGGTGTAACTCAGGATCAGTACAGGATAAGTAATGTATGTACACAGTGACTCCACCAGCAGAACAGTGAGTGCATCTCAGGAGTAGGTTGTGTCTTGGAGAGCTCTGCAGGAACCAGGGTGTGGTCAGGAGTCCCAGGTGGAGATCTTGCTGGGATCCCAGGAAGAGTGCACTTTCTGGGTGCGTGCTTGCTATGGAGTCCCGCACCTCCTCCCTCCGATCTCGGTCGGAGGGAGGGAGGGCAGTGATGGCGGCGGCATCAGCGACTGCAACATCTTCGCTACAGGTGCCAGAGAAACCAGCAGCAAAGAGGAGGCTTGGAGCTACAAGCAGCACGGTGAGGAGAGCGGGTTCTGGTCGTGGCTGCAGTGACACGGCCCGGGTTGACAGCGGGGCCACGACGGACGTCGCAGCAGGTGAGGTTGTGACCCGTAGTCAGGCCCGCAGGATAAAATGTGAGCCACAGACAGAGACAAAACTGTCTAAATGGAGTGATAGATGGGAGGAGGAATCTGTGATAGACCTGGCCTCCAGGTTGGCAAAATATATGCAGGATTACCAGACTGCGGGAAAGATGATCGTCCTGCAGAAGGGAAAACTGCAATCTGCTAGAATGATAAAAGAGCAGAAGTCATCCAAGGAGGATAAAGCAGTGGCCAGGAGGGCAATAAGAGACTGCAAAGACTGTATTAAAATGTGGCAGGAAGTCAGAGAGAAGATCTTGGAGGAGAGCGGCCCCTTTAAGGAGAAACTGATAAATGACGATCGGTTTGCAAAAATGGCGGCAGGGCGCAGTGGCCATGCGCAAACTGACACATCAGGTGATGGTGAGAGCTCGGATGAAGAGCAGTATGAGGATGTGCAGGAGAGTATGGGGGAGCAGCCTGTGTGCTTTGGTGAGCAATCACTAACCCAGAGCAGCACCACAAGTGCCAGAAGTCTCCTGCCTGAGGAGGTAGAACTGCCACCGACCTCAGAGGAGTCTGAGGTGGAGGGGAGAAGGAAGACAGGAGCACTACAAGTGCAGAAGACCCCACAGCTGGAAGCCCCTCCTGATATGGGGGGCTTCATGTTTGGCAATGATTTGCCAGAAAAAGACTCTGTAGTTCATAAAAGAAGGCAACAGAAGAAACCAGAGAAGGTGCAGGAGAGGTTGGTTTTTGTAGCAGTCCCTGAGAGCACTGGTCCAGCTGAAAAGTCGGATCAGGGCTCTGACCCCAAGAACCCCCCTAGCTCAGGCTCTGAGGTGGGCCGGGAGCGGGGCGTTGGGAAGAAAAGGGCCGAGCTGGTCAGACCCCCTGTCCCTGTGTTAGGTGGTAATGGGGACAGAGAGGTCAGAAAGAATGGTGCAGGAAAGGCCAGTACAGCTGGAGGTGACCGAGGTGATGGCAAGGAGAGCGCCAGCAGTGCCACTGGCAAGGAGAGCGCCAGCGGTGCCACTGGCAAGGAGAGCGGCAGCGGTGCCACAAGCAACATTGCAAGCGCGGCCTGTGATGCAGAGGGGGCTTCTGGCCAAGTAGGATCTCAGGCTTCCAGCGATGCGGAGGCCAAAAAGAAAAAAGGGAAAAACAAGAATAAGAATAAAAACAAAACTGATGAGGTCCTACCATCTACCTCCGGAAAGGCCAAGACCCAAAGATCAGATCCAGCTAGAGGAGTGAATGTGAGAGAGAATGCTGGTGATGGGAGAGAGGATGCTGGGGGTGCTGGTTGTGCCTCTGCTACATCTGGCAACGGTGATGCCACACAAGTGGATGCTGGTTTGGGTGGAGGTTTAAGAGAGGGTAATGCAGTAAGGCAAGAGGGGTTACAGGTTCCAGTCGCCCCTCCAGCGGCGACAACACCTGGTAGGAGTTATGCCAGTGTCGCCGCTGGAGGGAGTGGGTCCTCCTTGTCTCCAGGCTCTAGGGAGGGCGTTTTGCAACAGCGTCTCCTGGAGGCTTTACGGAAGGGGGAGAGTACAATCACAGTTGGAGGAAGAAAGGTGGATCTATCTCTCTGGAAAGAGAGACATGGCTTGGGTGCCTTCCGAGAGCAAAGGGGGGAGACCGCATGGTCCCTACCAACACCCGGGCAGGACGCAGGTCGTAGGAATGTGGTCCGTCTTCGTTGGAGAGGCAATGATGCATGCCCCCCGAGGGCAAGGGTAGTGGAGCTTCTGCTGAAGATGGGCTTCAGGGCGGTTGACATCTTTGCCCTGATCCATCCCTACGGCACGTCTGAGTTTGACATCAGCTTCGTTCGCCCAGAGGGCCTAGAAATCTTCTGGGGGAATTACGAGCTGGTGAAAAACAAGCCCGGCTGGCGAGACTTTGCCATCCAGGTGGTGTCTCGCCAGAACGGCATCAAGAAGGTGACCGTTTTGACTCGTAACGAGTCACTTTCTTGCTTTGACATCATGACGTGGCTCAGTAGGTATGGAGACGTGACGGAGATGCCCCAAAAGAACAGGGATAAGCACGGCATATGGTCTGGGGCCTGGACGTTTATGGTCAAGCTGAAGCGTTCAGGTAACTCAGTGGCACACATACCTTCTGCAGCCTTCCTCGGCAGGGATCGTATCTTGGCTTTTTACCAGGGGCAGCCGAAGCTCTGCCACAGGTGCGGCGACCCCTCACACTTGAGCGCCGCTTGTAAGACCTTGAAGTGCGCTCTGTGTGGGGGTCTGGGTTATCTAGCCGCCTCCTGTACAGAGATTAGGTGTAACCTGTGTGGTGACCTCGGTCACCCATTTAGTCGCTGTCCGCGCTCCTTTGCCAATGCGGTTTCAGCACCTACGGATGGGGGTCATGATGTGGCCTCCGGGGGTGAGGGGACCAGCAGAGGTGGAGGAGCTCAGGAGCCAGGGAAGAACCGGCAAAAGAGGCCTGCGGAGCAGAGGCGTCAGGAGAAACGCAGACGGAGCAGGGAGCTGACAGGAGCGCCCACAGCAGGTGGGTCGATGGTGGCCCCTGTTCCAGAAGCAAATCTCGCGGCTGAGGCTTTGACGGACAGCGATTTAGATGAGGAGGACAGGAGGATCCAGAGGGAGGAGACCAACTCTGCAGATTCCTCCCACTGTGAAAGTGTGGATGGGGAAGGCAAGAGATGGCTAGAGAAACGGCGTAAGCTAGGTGCCACGAGGAGGAAACGAAGGGGGGATTCAAGATCTTCTCCCACCCCGGGCCAAGTACTGGAAGGAAAAGTCTGCTCACCTCCAGTTGGACTCTCCAATAGGTTCCGAGCCCTCCAAGACATCTCTTCCTCCTCTTCTGAGGGGGAGGCGGAGGGCAAGGTTCCTAGGGCAAAGGAAGGGTCAACAGGGGGCGCTGAGTCTCCACCTCGTGAAGGCATAGTTCCTTCCGGGGTGGAGGCTACTCTGGAACCTGGAAACACGGATGATGGGGTCGGGGGATCCCCTGCTATGGACACATCTGTGTCCAAAAAAAGAGGCAAGGGGCTTTCCTCTGACCCCGAGGAAGCGGGTGTGAGGAAGAAAGCTGTCTAATTTAATCACTCATGATGGCGGCACCCACTCCGCTGACTCTGGCATCAATTAACGTTGCCAGCATTAAGTCGGATACGGCTAGATTTGCGGCCTTTGATTTTCTCGGCCGCGTTGAAGCCGACATTTTATTTTTGCAGGAGACCAGGCTGTCTGATTTGGCAGCCATATATAAGGCAAAAAGGGAGTGGAGGTCAGGCCCTTCCTACTGGTCTCTTGCGGCCGAGCCGTATAGCGGAGTGGCGGTACTTTTTACCGCAGCAGTTGAATGCCGACGAGTTATTGAATTAGAAATGGGAAGGTGCCTGATCTTAGATGCCCTCATGAAGGGACAAGAATTAAGACTTGTCAACATCTACGGTCCCCAGTCAAAAAAGGACAGGAAGAGTCTCTTTATGAGGATCAAGCCCTACCTTTTTACCAGCCGCCAAGTTGTCTTTGGAGGTGACTTTAATGCAGTCACAAGAGCCCGCGCTAGGGGAGGCTCTGGAGACAGGCGGTTGACTTTTGACAGCGTCGCACTTAATAGCATAGCTAGCGAGGCTCGCCTGGTGGATGTCCACATCCGGCACACCCCAGGCCACGAGGGGTTCACCTATTATAGAGGTCAGAGCAGGTCTAGAATAGACAGGTTTTATTTGAAGGAGGAAGCCATCTCTTCACCAGTGTCCGTTGTTGAGGTGGAATTCTCCGACCACTGTCTAATATTGTTTTCTCTGAATGTTGCAGAGACCCCCCGGATGGGCAGAGGTTTTTGGAGACTGAATTCATCACTCCTGGAGGAAGCAGAGATAAGACAGTCCTTTGAGGATTTTCTGCAGAGCCAGGTACCATTACAGTAAGTCAGAGTGGTGGGAGATGTTCAAGAGGAGGGCGGCGAGGTTCTTCCGAGAGCTCTCCAACCTCAGATGCCTGGACAGGTACCGCCTGTACAACGGCCTGAGGAGGAAACTCAAACATCTCGTTTCGACTGGAGGTAGCCGCGAGGAGATCTCCAGAGTGAAATCTTTGCTCAAGAAGTGCCAGTACGATAGACACGCATCCTTGGTTTTTGAGAGGGATTTCGGGAAGTACCGCTCGCCCGACCCTTACAGAAACTGTAGGATGTCAGTGAATAGTAAAGTGGTCACTGGACTGATTGATAGTACAGGATCCCTGAATCGATCCAGATCAGGGATTCTGGAGGTCGTCAGATCCTACTACTCGCAACTCTTGGGAAAGAGGGATCTAGATTCGGAAGTGATGTCGGCTTTCCTGGCTGAAACTGTCCCTGAGCCGGGGGTAGACACCTCTCTTGATGTTTTGACAGGAGAGATCAGAATAGAGGAAGTTAAATTGGCGATTGATGGGCTCCGGCTCAAAAAATCGCCAGGACCGGACGGACTAACATCAGAGTATTATAAGACCTTCAAGGACCTCTTGAGTCCCCTCTTGACGGAGGTATTAAATGAGTGTCTTTCCTCGGGCACTCTGCCAAAGTCAATGAGGAGGTCAGCTTTGATCCTTCTGTCAAAGGGTAAAGACTCGAGCCGTATTGAGAACTGGCGTCCCATAGCACTTCTCAATACGGACAGGAAGGTTCTGGCAAAAGTGCTGTTTACTCGGTTGGTCAAGTTTGCACCCCGGCTCCTCTCGGGCGCCCAGCATTGCTCTGTTCCAGGCCGTAGCACCTTTAGCGCTGTTCTTGGTGTCCGGGAGGCAGTGGAGCAGGGTAGGGCTGGTCACTGGGAGGGGTACTTGCTGTCCTTGGATCAGGCCAAAGCGTTTGATCGGGTTAACCACGAGTACCTCTGGTCAGTCCTTCTGAGATACGGCCTGCCAGTGGGGTTTGTTGATTGGCTGCGAACATTGTATGCAGGGGCTGAGACTTTCCCGCTGGTGAACGGTTGGCTGGGCCGCCCTTTCGAGGTGGGGTCCGGTGTCCGTCAGGGCTGTCCTCTAAGTCCCCTGTTGTATGTGTTTGCGATAGATCCCTTCCTCAGGAGGGTTGATCGTGGACCTATAGCAGGGGTCGGGATGGACCGGGCGGTGGCGGAGGCTACCCTGAGGGCAGTGGCATACGCCGATGATGTCACGCTCTTCGTATCCTCAAGGGAGGAGGCGGAGTTTGTGGTGTCGGAGGTGGATGGCTACTCGGAGGCATCCGGGTCCAGAGTCAACTGGGATAAGTGCGAAAGTCTCTGGTTAGGAAGGGGGGATCCTGTGTTTGATCTCCCGGACACTCTTCCGGTGCCCCAGACTTCAGCAAAAGTTCTTGGCATCAAATTTGGCCAGGGGGATTACCCCATGCAAAATTGGGTAGACAGGCTGGACGGTGCCACTCACAAGGTTAATCAGTGGAAGGGTTGGTCTTTAACCCTTCGGGAAAGAGTTAGCCTGATCAAAACATACCTGCTCCCTTTATTCATCTACCTGGGCAGCGTATGCATTTTGCCAGAGCCTCTCTGGACCCGGGTCTACAACCTGTTCTTCCTAATGTTGTGGGGGAATAGGTTGAACCTGATCAGGAGAAATGTTACATACCGCACGAGGAGACTATGGTCAACCCCGTGGTGTTTCTTGTAGACACCTTTTTTAAGATCAACATAGGCAACCTCTGGCAAGAGAGGGCTCCTCCGTGGGTCTACTCCTGCCGGGGATGGTTTCGGCCTTTCTTCCAGGAATGGGAGACAGGAGGGCGAGTGAAGGACCTTCGCACGCAGCATGGATATCTCCCGGCTTACGCTACCTTGGTTCTGAAGGTGATACGCCAGTGGGGTCTGGGGATGTGGGAGATCAGGACTCTGACAAGGAGGCTCCTCGACGAAAGAGTCCTGTTGACCCATTTCCAGAAGCCCCTGGCGCTCAAGGACTGCCCAATTCGGGACCTGGAGGGAGGGTTACGTTTACTGAATTCAACCTGGGTCCCCTTGAAGTTTTGGGACTTGGCTTGGCGCTGCTTTCACGGGAGACTGTTTGTAAGTGGTAACTTGAAGAGCAGGCCTCTGATTGACAGGGGTTGCCCCCGTCAGGAGTGCAGCGACGTGCTGGAAAGCATGGAGCATTTCCTGCTTCAGTGCCCCTTTAATACAGAGGTTTACCAACAGGTAGGGGTCTCCATAGGCTGGCGTCAGCTGGCATACCTCTCCTATGCGGAGTGGGCTTATGGAGCCTTCAGAGGTCTTGGTGGATGGGACCGCTGCACTTTATTTCTAGTTAGCCTAGTGGTCAGGTTCCACATCTGGAGTGCACGGTGTCTAGTCTCGACGGAGCTGAAAATCCTCCCCGTGGATACGGTATGTAGGAACATCCTGGGTGACCTGGTGAAGGTGCGTTCTTTGGAGTATGAGAGGCTGGGCACATCTAAGGCTTCTCTCCTATGGAGAGGGCTTGTATTTCGTTAGGGACAGTGTTTTCTTAATTTACTAGGGGCAGAGTAGGGAGAGAATAGGGACAGGATAGGGAGAGAGGAGGGATAGGGCAGGGACAGTTTTCTATGAAGGGTCAGACTGAGGGTCAGACTAAGGACAGTCTAGGGCAAATTAGGGGAAGAATAGGGAGACCTTTTTTAAAAAAAAAAGGGAAAGGGCATTGCCGTGTATGTGCCTGGTTTATCATCTCCAATCCCGGTGGTGGGCTGTGAGTGCACCATGAAGCCTTTTGTTTTGGCTTGGGCAAAATGAAAAGAAGTAGGGCTGCAGGTGAGCCAACCTTAGGCTTTCGGGTTGTATGAATATTGTATAGTATGTATATTGGTGTATGTCGGTGTATATTTTATTATGGTTTTGTATATATTGTATATATTCACATTTTGGGTGGTAGGTAGGTTGGGTGGGGAGTTGGGGGGAGTGGGGTTCACGCCTTGAGCCGTAGCCTGGCACGTCCCAAACAAACTCTGGGCACGGACTGGTGGAGTGGGCATGGCCCCCAGGCTGCGGCAGGGAAAAGTGTGGTATAACGTATATTAAAAAAAACAAAAAAAACCCTGGTGTGGCTTGGCACGTCCTGAACTTTGAACTCTGGGCACGGACTGGTGGAGCAGGCATGGCCCCCAAGCTGCACTGGGGACCCCAAAAAAAAAAAAAAAGAAGAAAAATTTGTTTGGTTATATGCCGGTTGGCTCAGTCTTTATGTTAGGATGGTTTGGTTAGTTATTTCTGTTATTGTTTAACGCTATTTCATTTCATTTGTGTGGTTTCAGGGGGTTCGGCTGGACCTGTAGTTCTAGTTTTCTGTAGTGATATGCTCTTTTAAGTATTTTTGTTATATATTGAGTATGAGTGGCTGTGTGAGTGTACAGTGGGGGGAGGGGGAATGGGTATAAAGTGACTTTTCTTTTGTTGATGGGTCATGGACCGGGGGAAAGGGCCTCATCTTGTTGTATACAGTTGTGTTATTGTTAATGTTTGGTTGTGTTTTATACTTTTCTAATAAAAGATCTACAGGGTGTAACTCCGGAGCAATACAGGATAAGTAATGTATGTACACAGTGACTCCACCAGCAGAATAGTGAGTGCAGCTCTGGAGTATAATACACGATGTAACTCAGGATCAGTACAGGATAAGTAATGTAGGTACACAGTGACTACAGCAGCAGTGACTACAGCAGCAGCTTTGTTAGTTATGCAGTCCCGCACCTCCTCCCTCCGATCTCGGTCGGAGGGAGGGAGGACGGAGATGGCCGCAAAGACCCCCGCAGTGGCATCGGTGGCTTCTGCAGCTCCAAGATGTTCTGCAGCAGCAGTGGCAAAATATAAGAAGCCAAGAACTGCAGGTGAGCCAGAGAAAAGGACGGTTCTAAGTCGTGGCAGCGGTGACACGGGCTCCAGTTGCAGGCACAGTAACGCGGGCCAGTCCATCAGTGCGGCTGCATCTGACAGCGCAAGCAGCGAGATGGTGATGCGTAGCCAGGCCCGGAGGAAGGCAGGTAAGCCACAGAAGCTGGCAAAGCTGGAAAAGTGGAGTGATAGGCCAGAGGGAGAGTCTGTGGTAAAGCTGGCCTCCCGGCTGGCAAGAAGCATGGCCGAGTATGAGACTGCAGGGAAGCAGATGGTTATGCAGATGGAAAAACTGCGGTCTGCCAGGCTGCAAAGAGACCAGGCCACCTCTAAAGGCAAAAAGGCCGAAGTCTCTAAAGTGATACAGAAGTGCAAAGAGTGCATTAAAGTGTGGAAAGATGTGAGAGAGCGGATCTTGGAGGAGAGCGGTCCCTTTAAAGAAAAGATCATGAATGATGATCGCTTTGCGAAGATGGCTGCAGGACGCAGCAACTCGCAGCAGACTGATCAGTCCAGTGATGGTGACGACAGCTCGGATGAGGACGACTATGAGGATGTACAGGAGAGTCTGGGGGAGCAGCCTGCGTGTTCGGCTGAACAAGCCCTAACCCAAGGCAGCACTACAAGCACCAGCAATCTCCAGCCAGAGCAAATTGGGCTACCAACAACCTCTGAGGAGTCTGATCTGGAGGAAGGAAATCATAAGGTGGGGGCTTTGGTGCTGCAAAAGTCGCAACTGCTGGAATCCCCTCCTCATATGGGGGGTCTTCATTTTGGTAAAGACATTCCCAAAGAGGATACAAAAATCAAGGATAAAAAAGGAAAACAAAGGAAGCCTCAGGAGAAATTTGTCTATGCGATGGGGGACGCTGGTCCGGCTGCAAAGCCAGAAAGAGGTACCCCCACCCTGGGACCCTGTGGTAAAGATGAGAAGGCTGAAGGCTATGGCGGTGATGGTGCCAGTAAGGCCAGTGATGCGGAGGGAGCAGCGGGATCAGCATCTGTGGTCTCCTGGGTGACAGGTCAGTCTGCGGGGATCTCTCGGTCCCAGGCACCCAGTGATGCGGAGGCTTCTGGCAAAGGTAAAAAGAAAGACACAAAAGCAAAAGCAAAGCTAAAAACATCTCTGCTATAACACAGAGTGCTGGCCGTGGGGGGAACATTGCGGTAGTTGCAGCTGCACAAGCTGGGGCAGCAATGTTGCCCCCTAGGTCTGCTAAGGCCCGCTTGGACCCTGGTCCTGACCCAAAATCTGGTCCGGATGGTGAGGTACTATTGTTAATGGGAAGATTTCCAGTTCAGCCCGGGTCTCTGATACTATTAAGAGCTCAGAGACCCAAGGAGCTCTTGGCGCCCCTAATATAGGGGCACCTGCTGCACAAGCAGGTACAGTTTGTTCAGGGGGTCAGGAAGTGTCACAGGTTCCAGTCGTCCCTCCTGGTAGGAGTTATGCCAGTGTCGCCGCTGGAGGGAGTGGGTCCTCCTTGTCTCCAGGCTCTAGGGAGGGCGTTTTGCAACAGCGCCTCTTGGAGGCTCTACGGAAAGGGGAGAGTTCAATTACAGATGGAGGAAGAGAGGTGGACCTATCTCTCTGGAAAGAGAGACATGGCTTGGGTGCCTTCCGAGAGCAAAAGGGGGAGACCGTATGGTCCCTACCAACACCCGGGCATGATGCAGGTCGTAGGAATGTGGTCCGTCTTCGTTGGAGGGGCAATGATGCATGTCCTGCAAGGGGGGAGGTAGTGGAGCTCCTACTGAAGATGGGCTTTAGGGCGGTTGACATCTTTTACCCTGATCCATCCCTTCGGCACGTCTGAGTTTGACATCAGCTTCGTTCGCCCAGAGGGTCTAAAACTTTTCTGGGGGAACTACGAGCTGATGAAAAACGAGCCCGACTGGCGAGACTTTGCCATCCAGGTGGTGTCTCACCAGAACGATATCAAGAAAGTGACCGTTTTGACTCGTAACGAGTCACTTTCTTGCTTTGACATTATGACGTGGCTCAGTAGGTACGGAGAGGTGACGGAGATGCCCAGAAAGAACCGGGATGAGCACGGCATATGGTCCGGGGCCTGGACGTTCATGGTCAAGCTGAAGCGTTCAGGAAACTTAGTGGCACACATACCATCTGCAGCCTTCCTCGGCAGGGATCGTATCTTGGCCTTTTACCAGGGGCAGCCGAAGCTCTGCCACAGGTGCGGTGATCCCTCACACTTGAGCGCTGCTCGTAAGATCTTGAAGTGCGCTCTGTGTGGGGGTCTGGGTCATCTTGCCGCCTCCTGTACAGAGATTAGGTGTAATCTGTGTGGTGATCTCGGTCACCCATTTAGCCGCTGTCCACGCTCCTTTGCCAATGCGGTCTCAGCCCCTACGGATGGGGGTCATGATGTGGCCTCCGGGGGTGAGGGGACCAGCAGAGGTGGGGGAGCTCAGGAGCCAGGGAAGAACCGGCAAAAGACGGCTGCTCAGCAGAGGCGTCAGGAGAAGCGCAGACGGAGCAGGGAGCTGATGGGAGCGCCCACAGCAGGTGGGTCGATGGTGGCCCCTGTTCCAGAAGCAAATCTCGCGGCTGAGGCTTGGAGGGACAGCGAGTTAGATGAAGAGGACAGGAGGATCCAGAGGGAGGAGACCAACTCTGCAGATTCCTCCCACTATGAAAGTGTGGATGAGGAAGGCAAGAGGTGGTTAGAAAAAAGGCGTAAGCTAGGTGCAGCGAGGAGGAAGCGAAGGGGGGATTCAAGATCTTCTCCCACCCCGGGCCAAGTACTGGAAGGGGAAGCCTGCTCACCTCCAGTTGGACACTCCAATAGGTTCCGAGCCCTTCAAGACATCTCTTCCTCCTCAGAGGGGGAAGGAAAGGGCAAGGTTCCTGGGGCAAAAAAAGGGTCAACAGGGGGCGCTGAGTCTCCTTCTCGTGGAGGCATAGTTCCTACAGGGGAGGAGGCGACTCTAGAGCCTGGAAACAAGGACGACGGGGTCAGGGGATCCCTTGCTATGGACACATCTATGTCCAAAAAAAGAAGCAAGGGACTTTCCTCTGACCCCGAGGAAAGGGGTGTGAGGAAGAAAGCCATCTAATTTAATCACTCATGATGGCGGCACCCACTCCGCTGACTCTGGCATCAATTAACGTTGCCAGCATTAAGTCTGATACGGCTAGATTTGCGGCCTTTGATTTTCTCAGCCGAGTTGAAGCTGACATTTTATTTTTGCAGGAGACCAGGCTGTCTGATTTGGCAGCTATACATAAGGCAAAAAGGGAGTGGAGGTCAGGCCCTTCCTACTGGTCTCTTGCGGCCGAGCCGTATAGTGGAGTGGTGGTACTTTTCACCGCAGCGTTTGAATGCCGACGAGTTATTGAATTAGAAATGGGAAGGTGCCTGATCCTAGATGTCCTCATGAAGGGACAAGAATTAAGACTTGTTAACATCTATGGTCCCCAGTCAAAAAAGGACAGGAAGAGTCTCTTTGAGGATCAAGCCCTACCTTTTTACCAGCCGCCAAGTTGTCTTTGGAGGTGACTTTAATGCAGTCACGAGAGCCCGTGATAGAGGAGGCTCTGGAGACAGGCGGTTGACTTTTGACAGCGTCGCACTGAATAGCATAGCTAGCGAGGCTCGCCTGGTGGATGTCCACATCCGGCACACCCCAGGCCACGAGGGATTCACCTATAGAGGTCAGAGCAGGTCCAGAATAGACAGGTTTTATTTGAAGGAGGAAGCCATCTCTTCACCAGTGTCCGTTGTTGAGGTGGAATTCTCCGACCACTGTCTAATATTGTTTTCTCTGAATATTGCAGAGACCCCCCGGATGGGCAGAGGCTTTTGGAGACTGAATTCGTCACTCCTGGAGGAAGCAGAGATAAGACAGTCCTTTGCGGATTTTCTGCAGAGCCAGGTACCATTACTGGATCTCTGTAGCAGTGAGTCAGAGTGGTGGGAGATGTTCAAGAAGAGGGCGGCGAGGTTCTTCCGAGAGCTCTCCAACCTCAGATGCCTGGACAGGTACCGCCTGTACAATGGCCTGGGGAGGAAACTCGAACATCTCGTTTCGACTGGAGGTAGCTGCGAGGAGATCTCCAGAGTGAAATCTTTGCTCAAGAAATGCCAGTACGATAGACACGCATCCTTGGTTTTTGAGAGGGATTTCGGGAAGTACCGCTCGCCCGACCCTTACAGAAACTGTAGGATGTCAGTGAATAGTAAAGTGGTCACTAGACTGATTGATAGTACGGGGTCCCTGAATCGATCCAGATCAGGGATTCTGGAGGTCGTCAGATCCTACTACTCGCAAATCTTGGGAAAGAGGGATCTAGATTCGGAAGTGATGTCGGCTTTCCTGGCTGAAACTGTCCCTGAGCCCGGGGTAGACACCTCTCTTGATGTTTTGACAGAGGAGATCAACATAGAGGAAGTTAAACTGGCGATTGATGGGCTCCGGCTCAAAAAATCGCCAGGACCGGATGGACTAACTTCTGAGTATTATAAGACCTTCAAGGACCTCTTGAGTCCCCTCTTGACTGAGGTATTAAATGAGTGTCTTTCCTCGGGCACTCTGCCTAGGTCAATGAGGAGGTCAGCTTTGATCCTTCTGTCAAAGGGTAAAGACTCGAGCCGTATTGAGAACTAGCGTCCCATAGCGCTTCTCAATACGGACAGGAAGGTTCTGGCAAAAGTGCTGTTTACTCGGTTGGTCAAGTTTGCACCCCGGCTCCTCTCGGGGACCCAGCATTGCTCTGTTCCAGGCCGTAGCACCTTTAGTGCTGTTCTCGGTGTCCGGGAGGCAGTGGAGCAGGGTAGGGCTGGTCACTGGGAGGGGTACTTGCTGTCCTTGGATCAGGCCAAAGCGTTTGATCGGGTTAATCACGAGTACCTCTGGTCAGTCCTTCTGAGGTACGGCCTGCCAGTGGGGTTTGTTGATTGGCTGCGAACAGTATATACAGGGGCTGAGACTTTCCCACTGGTGAACGGTTGGCTGGGCTGCCCTTTCGAGGTGGGGTCCGGTGTCCGTCAGGGCTGTCCTCTAAGTCCCCTGTTGTATGTGTTTGCGATAGATCCCTTCCTCAGGAGGGTTGATCGTGGACCTATAGTAGGGGTCGGGATGGACCGGGCGGTGCCGGAGGCTACCCTGAGGGCAGTGGTATACGCCGATGATGTCACGCTCTTCGTATCCTCAAGGGAGGAGGCGGAGTTTGTGGTGTCAGAGGTGGATGGCTACTCAGAGGCATCTGGGTCCAGGGTCAACTGGGATAAGTGCGAAAGTCTCTGGTTAGGAAGGGGGGATCCTGTGTTTGATCTGCCGGACACTCTTCCAGTGCCCCAGACTTCAGCAAAAGTTCTTGGCATCAAATTTGGCCAGGGGAATTACCCCAAATTGGGTAGACAGGCTGGACGGTGCCACTCACAAGGTTAATCAGTGGAAGGGTTGGTCTTTAACCCTTCGGGAAAGAGTTAGCCTGATCAAAACATACCTGCTCCCTTTATTCATCTACCTGGGCAGCGTATGTATTTTGCCAGAGCCTCTCTGGACCCGGGTCTACAACCTGTTCTTCCTAATGTTGTGGGGGAATAGGTTGAACCCTATTAGGAGAGATGTCACGTACCGCACGAGGAGACTAGGGGGGTTATCTATGGTCAACCCCGTGGTGTTTCTTGTAGACACCTTTTTTAAGATCAACATAGGCAACCTCTGGCAAGAGAGGGCTCCTCTGTGGGTCTACTC
Source organism: Eleutherodactylus coqui (assembly GCF_035609145.1). Lineage (NCBI taxonomy): Eukaryota > Metazoa > Chordata > Amphibia > Anura > Eleutherodactylidae > Eleutherodactylus > Eleutherodactylus coqui. The sequence continues at coordinate 26,104,515 of NC_089844.1, read as the reverse complement.
CTGCCGGGGATGGTTTCGGCCCTTCTTCCAGGAATGGGAGACAGGAGGGCGAGTGAAGGACCTTCGCACTCAGCACGGATATCTCCCGGCTTACGCTACCTTGGTTCTGAAGGTGATACGCCGGTAGGGTCTGGGGATGTGGGAGATCAGGACTCTGACGAGGAGGCTCCTCGGGACTTGGTGCTGCTTTCACAGGAGACTGTATGTAAGGGGTAACTTGAAGAGCAGGCCTCTGATTGACAGGGGTTGCCCCCTTCAGGAGTGCAGCGACGTGCTGGAAAGCATGGAGCATTTCCTGCTTCAGTGCCCCTTTAATACAGAGGTATACCAACAGGTAGGGGTCTCCATAGGCTGGCGTCAGCTGGCACACCTCTTCTATGCGGAGTGGGCTTATGGAGCCTTCAGAGGCCTTGGTGCCAGGGACCGCTGCACTTTATTCCTAGTTAGCCTAGTGGTCAGGTTCCGCATCTGGAGTGCACAGTGTTTAATCTCGACGGAACTGAAAGTCCTCCCCGTGGATACGGTATGTAGGAACATCCTGGGTGACCTGGTGAAGGTACGTTCTTTGGAGTATGAGAGGCTGGGCACATCTAAAGCTTCTCTCCTATGGAGAGGGCTTGTTTTTCGTTAGGGACAGTGTTTTCTTAATTTTCTAGGGGCAGAGTAGGGAGAGAGGAGGGACAGGATAGGGAGAGAGGAGGGATAGGGCAGGGACAGTTTTCCATGAAGGGTCAGACTGAGGGGCAGACTAAGGACAGTCTAGGGCAAATTAGGGAGAGAATAGGGAACCTTTTTTTTAAATTCAAGGGATAGTAAGTACATTGTGATGTCTGTGCCCGGCTTATCACCTCCAATCCCGGTGGGGGGCTGTGAGTGCACCATGAAGCTTTTTGTTTTGATTTGGGCAAAATGGAATGAAGTAGGGCTGCAGGAGAGCCGACCTTAGGCTTTCGGGTTATGTATATAGTATATATTATGTATGTTGGTATTGGAGTGTATTATGGTTTTGTATATATTGTATATATTCACGTTTTGGGTGGTAGGTAGGTTGGGTGGGGAGTTGGGGGAAGTGGGATTCACGCCTTGAGCCGTAGCCTGGCACGTCCCGAACATTGAACTCTGGGCATGGACTGGTGGAGCGGGCATAGCCCCCAGGCTGCGGCGGGCACAGTGTGGTATTTATTTAAAAAAAAACCAAAAAAAAAACAAAAACCCTGGTGTGGCTTGGCACGTCCTGAACTGAACTCTGGGCATGAACTGTTGGAGCAGGCTTGGCCCCCAAGCTGCACTGGGGACCCAAAAAAACCCAAAAAAAACCCCATATTCTTAGTTAGTTTTATGCCAGTTTGGCTCGGTCTTTCTGTTTGAATTTGCTTATTTATGTTGCTATTTCAGTTATTTATGCTGTTTATGTTATTGCTTACATTTGTGTTGTGTGGGTACAGTGCGGCACGGCTGGACCTGGAGTTATAGTTTACAGGCTTTTATGTAGTTATAGTTTCCTTAGTTTTATATTTTAGATATATACTTGTATATTGTGTTTATAGTTGTATATTGTGTATGTAGAGTGTGTATGTGTGTGGGTGTGTACGGCGGGGAGGAAGCCCGGATATGGACATTTACTTTGTTTATGGATCACGGACTGTCAGGGAAGGGCCTTATATTGCTTTATATGGTTATTCTTATTGTTACAGTTTGTCTTTGCTGTGTTTTTTACTTTTATAATAAAAGATCTACAGGATGTAACTCAGGAGCAGTACAGGATAAGTAATGTATGTACACAGTGACTCCACCAGCAGAATAGTGAGTGCAGCTCTGGAGTATAATACAGGATGTAACTCAGGATCCGTACAGGATAAGTAATGTATGTACACAGTGACTCCACCAGCAGAATAGTGAGTGCAGCTCTGGAGTATAATACAGGATGTAACTCAGGATCAGTACAGGATAAGTAATATATGTACACAGTGACTCCACCAGCAGAATAATGAGTGCAGCTCTGGAGTATAATACAGGATGTAACTCAGGATCAGTACAGGATAAGTAATGTATGTACACAGTGACTCCACCAGCAGAATAGTGAGTGCAGCTCTGCAGTATAATATAGGATGTAACTAAGGGTCAGTACAGAATAAGTAATGTATATACACAGTGACTCCACCAGCAGAATAGTGAGTGCAGCTCTGGAGTATAATATAGGATGTAACTAAGGGTCAGTACAGGATAAATAATATAATGTAATTTACTAATTGCTGTTACCTTCCCCCACGGATGGCAGAAAGACAGTGGAGATATGAAAATGTGAAAAAAAGTGTCATGGAGATAACAGCTGATACAATATAGAAACCAAACAGTAGCACAGAATGCTTAGACAACAGACAGTAGAATCCGCCGACATCATGTACCGCCTGCAGGAGGGACAAGTTGTCATTATCTCATATAACAATAAATCATCTAAAATCTCGCTGTGTTCGGACATGTTAGCTGGAGTACCAGTTGCATTCGGTGGCTCCTGACTGTGCAGCACCTGTTGGTTAGAATGATTCCTGACATCCTCCTCTGACCCCTTTCGGCAACGAGTTATTCCCATCCACAAGATCCCATTTCGCTGGATGTTTACCTCCATCACACCATTCTTGATATACTCTCAACACTATTACAGAAGAAAACCCCACGCGATTGGCAGTGATATCCTGGCCCCGGCTAGTCCAGCACCGATGGCCCCGCCTCATTGGAAGTTGCTCAGATCGCTGGATTTTCCCATCTAATGTGGATTCACACTGAAACTGATTCATGGAAAGCTTGCCAATAATGAGAGAACGGTGGCCTTTAATAAAGGAGCGAGTAAGGCTTCATCCACACCAAGGAAGCTCACAACCAATAGCAGCCTTCTAGTATACAATCCTGTATGCATCCTGGAGACATACGCTGCCTAATCCAGAAAGTAAGTTGTTTCCTGGACACGTTTCAATCACTTTGCTTCTCCACCTATAATCTCGGAAAGTCCTCGTGTACTTTGCTCCTCTGTTGCCGTATCCGCAGCCAACGCAAATGTTTATTTAAGGTGACAGAGAATGGAATCGTTCATAGAATGTCCCCCTCCCCCTCGCCATAAAACAGGCAAATTGTTTGAGGATAGATTTTAGTGACTTCATTGTGTTACTTGTTATGCAATGCAAACACTGAGGGCCATAGACTATTTTATAACTGATGTTATGTCAATAGTGAAGGAATGATGTCACCTTTCATTGGAACATGGGAAGAAGTCTCCACCTGAGAGTATAATCGGTATTAACCGTTGTGTGGTGGGTGAGAGTCGTGCGCTGACTCACAGAGGAGGAATGCACCCCAACCCTTTCCAGATATGTCCCAGGAATACTGGTCAAGGCCTCCTCAGGTGAGTTCAGAAGTCTTGGAATTGTCATAGATTTTTGGTGCAACCTTAAAGGTTTTCTACCAGAACGAACTTTTATCACCCATACCTAGGATAGGTGATAAACGTCTGATCGGTGGGGATCTTACCGCTGAACAGAATCCCAAGAACAGAAGCTACGTATCCCCTCTTGTCATCATTGCAGGGTTCCTTCTCCCACCCACTGTGAAATCAGATTGAATGGAGTCAAGACTGCTTATGCACAGCCAGAGCTCCATTCAAATTGCCAAGCACATGTTCTTGAATATCTCAAGCAGTCCCATTGAAGATGAATGGAGGGGCACCATGGATGCACGACTACTGCTCTATTCAATTTACTCCTCACTAGTGGGCTGTAGTAAGCCCGCAGTGAGTATGGGAATAGAGGGGGGGGGGGCATGGGACCCCCATTCTCAGGATTGGTGGGAGTCCAACATTGGGACCTCTGAGACCTCAACCAATCAGACTTTTAACGTTTATCCTAGGAATAAGTGGTAAATGTTGAGTCAGACATACAGATGTGGACCTGCCTTGCCACACATCGGTTTGGCTTAGGGCCAGCTGAGGTGGTAACACTTCGGAACCCAGGTTTTCATGCTTGACCCCTCCAAGTGGAATACCAGCTTTGTTGCGGGGTCCTCAAGGGATTACTTCGACAGGAGAGGACCCTGATAACCAAGGGTAGAAGACATATGGATGAGCAGTGGCTGAAGACACAGCAAAAAGGCCCTGATAACTGGGGACCAAACACACTGCAAAAGGACCTGATGACTGAGGAGCCAAACGTGCGACGAGCTACACAAGAAAGTCATCACTGTGGCTTTGACCATAATATGACCATCCAGACTTCTGTGCTATTGAACATAGGTTTTAAGGCCTTGTTAAAAGCCATTGTGCACACCATGAAAAGGACTTGTAGGCGGTTAGACAGTTTGGTGACTCTATGGGGACTTGTACCCGGATGCCACAGACTGTTTATTACTGTTTGTATTTTTCTGAGGGTTGGGGTTCCATTTCCTGATGTTAAAGTTTAACACTGTGTGAAGCTTATGATGTAAGGGCACAGTAAGTCACCTGACGCTGAAGTGTAACGGAGAGGTGTGACGAACTGGAGATGGAACCCTTGAGAGAGAGAGAGAAATTGTGCTGTCAGTATGACATCTATGACATCGGGCGTCTCAGGTGTAGAGACGCGACCCCTACGGGGTGGAAAAAGGTCTGGTCTGTATTTAATGGAGTGGCTGGCCGTTTAGTAAAGTTTTGGTTTCAGAAAGTGTGCTACCTGCGCCCCCGTCTGTCACCGCCCCACCATATATACCATCTTTACTGCTTCACAGGTAACATGTATCACTCTGCAGTTCAGGATGTTTACATCCCAGAGTATTGTCCAGACTAGATACAATGTAACAAACACAACTGTGAAAAAAATATTAGGTCTGTATGAGTTTTCAACCACTGTAAGCAAAAATGTTTCCATTTACCGATGGGAAGCAGAGATCTTGAAAATGGTGAGGAGCTGAATTATACAGAGGGGAATTAATAAAGCAGTTGCACCAGAATCATGGAGCAAAATAGTTGCACATTTTTGCGCAAATCTTGCACAAATTTTTACCACTGTTGGGCATTTTGCCGCCTTTGTAAAAAAAAAAAAGTGGGTGTGGCTCAGGGAAAGGGGTGGGACCACCCATGACCATTGAATTCACTATTATTAATGCTAGAAACTTGTGTAAATCATACTGAAAATCTACATAGAGTCTTACCTGGAGTAGATTTAAGGAAGAGACTTAAAAGGGTTGTCCAGGACTGAACGACTGATGATCTATCCTCAGCAGAGGTAATCAATAGTTGATCTGCCGCTCAGGATCTCCAGCGATCAGCTGATATCTGGCTTGCTGTCAGTGGGGACATTGCAGTGACCTGGCTTGGTAATACAGGCACAGCTACCCAGGTCGCTGCAATGTGTATGGAGCTGTCAGCTTCCGTCAACGTACATATGGACAGCGGGCTGAGTAACAGACAACTGCTGGGGTCCTGAGCATCGGACCACCACTGATCAACCAATGATGACCTATCCTGAGGATCATCTTGCACATCTTACTCCAGCAGAACTTCTCTTAGACCGGCGTATAAAACATGAGTCTTAGATAAATACGCCCCAAAGTAGTTTAGACAGTTGCAGAACTTTTCATTATCCAACGATCAAGCTTTATTTACATAAGACCAGAGAAGCCCTTAACCACGTCAAGCCCATGCCGTTGCTGTGGACAGGCTCAGAAGCTCCGATCTCCAGGAAAACTCAAGCAGAACATCTCGCAGAGTTGGTTTTATCCGCTCTGCTACGGGCAGCGTGGAAGGAAATTTACATGAGAAATACTGCGCTCAAAAAAAGCCATTTCGTCGCCATTGTTTCAGCCAGGCAGCTGTCATTTGTGCAACGTGATGCCTTCGCCGTTGTACCATGCTAATTTTTTTTGAGGGACAATTTTTCGACAATGAGCTCTCCGGCTTCTAACAGAAACGTCTTTATGGCCGCAGCCGCGGGGAGTTCCACAGCCTGCCAATGCAAACAAAGGCTCTGCAGTCACTGAGCATGTCTGTGTTCATAATATACCATGAAGAGCACGGACACAGCTTCCAATCTGCGAGGCGTTAACACCTGGTAGAACGCCTTCTGGAAATTAATCAAGATATCAATCAATTGCCGACAATAACATCGCTACCATTCCATGCAAAAAATAGCACTGCTATTGTCTCCATCGCTAATAGTATATTACATTTAACTAATGACCTCACTGATTGCTTGCGGAGAGCGTGAGGGGACAGAGCTCAAAAGCTGGAGGCTCGCTTCATGACCACAAATGCACAAGGGGAAAAGAGACAGGAAGTTGCCCGCCGAGGAGGTTATTGAATCACCCATATTGAGTCTCCTCTTCTGCTTTCGGGACTCCCAACTCTTCAATGGTGGAAAGCAAGATAAAAATCATGAAATTATTATTTCTGGAGCCTCCAAAGATCATTTCCAAAGATGTAGCATTGTTACTGAAGATGACAATCACCAAACCAAATACGTCTTAGGGGGACTCGGACACTGGAGGCGCTGTCACTGCGAAGTTACTGATAGTCATTACTCTGGTTTAGTTGATATGGACAAAAATAATGACCTTAGTGCTCCCTGGTACCTGCACCAAGCAACCCCAATGACCAACCTGCCCTCAGCACCTCTGCCTTGCCCTCAAGGCCCCCGCACACAATAGTCAAAAGTTATCCAAACCCTTCAATTTTGGCGGAACCAGACAACATTCATATGTATAGGATCCTCCCAACTTTTCCTCGACAGATGATATCAGAGAAACAAATGATCGGGGACACTGAATTTCAACGCCCAATTCTTTTGTTCCCTGGTTGATAAACCACTGTCAGAGCTGCGGCTTTCTCCACCATCTGTATTGAAAACACATGAAAGCTTGGCCAAAATAAATGTCCAGAGGTCCTGAGGAGGCAGAGAGATATAGCGGTCATCTGTTCATTCGGGCAACAGCTATCACAGGTGTATGGGCTCCTTAAAGGGAATCTGTCACATCTTTTGCCCCCCTCACTGAGAGCACCATAAGGTAGTGCCAGTCACACTGATTAGTGATATGTCTGCTGTATGTATCTGTGTGGTAGTTTGGATAAAATTTGCATTTTATTAGTAGCAGCCAGACACAGAACTAGTCCTGCATATTCATGAGCTGCAGCTAGCCACACCCACCCCACCCTCCAGCCAATGATTGGCAGCTCTCTCTATACACACAATCACAGTAGTCAATCATTGACTGGAGGCCGAATGTGTGCAGCTAGCCTGCAGCTCATGAATATCCAGGACTACTTCATGTAGTCCTCTATGTATGTGTTACTACTGATAAAAGGCAAAATTACTGCACCGATCCCTACACAGGGTTCTTCTTCAGGATTAAATGAAATCGATCCGACGAGGCATGCATATTTATACACACTTATGACACATATTTATGACAAGGCACAGACATGGATGGGATTGGTTCGCATTTAGAGGAATACTGCAATAGAAACATAAGTATTTTTAACTAGGCACTGATAAGGGAGTGAAAGTTTTATGGTCCATGAATTACTGTTGGGGAGGGGGGGGGGTTACTAGGCTAGTAGTCTTATCTGTGCTATAGATGTCTCATACCTGTCAGTCACACATAAATCCTCGGGAATAATTTAGTCCGCGTGCCTTGTCATAAGTATGTGTGTCATAAGTGTGTATAAATATACATGTCTCTTCGGATCGATTCCCTTTTTAGCCTGAAGAAGAACCCTGTGTTGCTTCAGAAGCTCGCATTAACATCATGTATTTTTGTTAGCCATTACAAGGTATCAGAGGGGGGTGCAAAAAGTTGATGACAGAGTCTCTTTAAGTGTCATAATAGCAAAGATGAGCACAGAGAGGGGTGACCTCCAGGTAAGACTCAGAGAATTACTTAAAGGGCTTGTACCAAAATTGACTGATTGGTGAGACGTCTCACCAGTGACACCCCCACTGGTCTCATGTCCCCCTCTCCTCCTCACTGCACCCATCCGCTGTGACGGATTAAATGGAGCAGCAGTCGCACATGTGCCATGCTACTCCTTTCACTAGAATGGAGAAGACAGAAATACAGTCCAAGTGTTTGGCTATCTCTGGTAGTCCCATGGAAGATGTGTAACTGCTGCTCCATTCAGTCTTCTACTTACGTTGGCACATTCAGTAAGCGTACTGTGAGGGGGACACGGCACTGCTGTTTTTGAGATCACTGTAAATCTCGTTGCTGAGACCCCCACCAATCAGACTGCTAGCACCTATCCTCTGGATAGGTGATAAAATTCCATTTTGGTACAGCATGGCGATTGCTTAGAAACTTGTGGAAAAGTGGTGTTCCATAGCACCATTTTTTTTAGGTAAATCATTGATAGACAGAAAAAACACATCAGAACCCCCTTCTGTATTTGTATCCTTTGTAGCACACAGTACGTGATGTGGACTTTCGTAATTGGGCTCCTACCCTTGATTCCCAACTTGAATTGATCAGTAGTAAATAGCTCTGCTATTTATTGCTGAGCTTCTCTTCAGCAGTCCCATGGAGATAAATGGGGGGGGGGGGGGGGGCAGCGGGCATACTTGGCCGCTGTGCCATTCATATAATGGGGCTCGTCTGGCATTTTACCAGCCAAAATAGCACTTCTTGCTGCGCCATTTTATCCAGGATTGCTTGAGACTCTGAACGGACTACCCAACGCAGATGTGAATGGGCCCTGACATGTATCCCACTGAGATCCAGGCTGTTTAGCTCATACAAGATTACATGCTTTGAGGGGAAGGCGCAGTTAAATTACCCGCTGTTGGTCTTCTTTGCTGATGTCCCTCCGATCTGCAGGTTCTGGGACTCCTTTCCGGTCATCCAAGATGGCAGACGCACTCTTCACACTGCCGAATCCCCACAATGCATTGATAGTGTTAAGGTGCCTCCACATCTTGCTGATTTTTTGCAGATTTTGTCGTGGATTTTGATGCAGATCTGCAGCAGATTTCACTCTTTCAATTTGAATTCAATTACAGGGTGAAATCTACAGTGCAACAACAAAATGTGCAGCTACATGTGAATGTATCCTTCTGCTACCGTATGGACACATGGGGCGGGTTCACCACAGATTTTCCATACAGACCCTCTGCATGGATAATACGCAGCATTTACAATGGCAGCAGAGTGCATGAGATTCTCAAAAATCTGCATAAGGCTTCATTCTCACAAGCGTATATTGGCCCGCCGTTTTCACGGTCGGCCGATATACGCTGTGATCTGATGCATTGGATTCCAATGCATCAGATCATATGGCCGTATTTTCGTGATGTACAAGCACCTGCCAAGCCAATATAGCGCCAGGAGCTTTTACATCGGGCCCAAAAGATAGTCCTGGAACTATATTTTGGGCCACAATACGTCGGCCGCTGCATGGGCTCCTTTGGGAGCCCATGACAGTGGCCAGAGGTGGGAGGGAGTTTAGCAGGCCCCAGTCGCAGGCTCACCTCTGCTTTCTTCTCTATCTCTGCCCTGCCCCCTCCCATTGCAAAGAGTAAGCCAAGAGGAGAGCAGAGGTGAACCTGCGAGGGGGAGGGAGGGGAAAGGGGCAACGGCATGGTAGCCTCGCCGTATATGCATCGGGGCCCCTGCCGTGTGAACGGGTGCACAAACGTTAGATTTGTGCGCCCATTCAGGAGCTTTAACGCCCCAGATGGTAGCGTATATCGGCCGACTGTGAAAACGGCGGCCGATATACGCTCGTGGGAAAGAAGCCTAGAAGCCTAAAACCCATGCGGAAATTGACATGTGGTGTGAAACCTAAATGCAGAGTATGTCAATTATAGATGCGCTGCGAATTTTGGCCAATAGACTGGCATGGAGAGGCTGAAATCTGCAGTAAATCTGCATAGTTGTGGATTTGTTGCAGATTTTCTGCATGGAAAATAAGCAGATAGTCTGCAGCAAAATCTGCACCAAATCTGCAACAGTTGCAGCAGATTTCGGGCGAATTCAGAACAATGTGTATTTCCCCGTTATGTGGCAGTGATAATCAGGGCCGCATAACAGGACAAAACGAAAGCACTGATATCACTGGATTTTAGCGGTGTTGTTTTCACTATCGGGACTCTCGGCCGTTAATTGTACGGACTAGAAAAGATAGGACCTGCTCTATCTTTCCTGCATGTAGTAAATACTACGGCAGCACCTATCTACCCCCGTTTTTTCCAAACTCCTGCGCTCTAGTGCAGAGTTTGCAAAGTTGGTGAAGGGGAAGAAATTACTCTCGTTCAGGTGCATCTACACTCCATGCCGGCAAGCGTAGTTAGGCCTATGGCCATCTGAGTCAGCCCTTAAAAAGCAGATTTTTTTTGTGCAGAAAATCTGTACAAAATCTGCAGCATAGCCGCACAATGCAAACATGGCCTTAGCCTACCACCATATCTGTTCTCTAAGTGACTAGCACTGCTCATGTGATCAGTGCTGGCCATTTAGAAAGCAGCGCATCGTGTGTATTACACAGTTAGAAAATTTGGGGATGGCCATCTTGGACAGCCCAAAACGGGGCTTAGAATTGGTAGATTGGGAGGGACAATGGTAGAGAAAAAACAAGAGCAGGTAGTATAACCCCTTGAGTCCTGGGATAGAATGTTGTCCTGCGACTGGATGGTCGCTTTAATAAACCAAGACAACTGCAGCGATTTTCAGACATTTTATCTGATTTTAAGCAATATATTTCCCCAATTCAGAATTTATCCAGAAACGCCATCCAGCCTCCATCCTCAGATGAGATCCTGTACGTGACGCCATGTTGCTTTAGTTTCACAGCGATCCATCTCTCTTCATCTTCTCCATGCAATGACCCTTTTGAAGAAGAAGTAGATAAGTGACAACGATGTTTAATTTCCATCAGTAAATATTTTCAGGAGAATGCTATATACAACGACGTCAGATACGGCTCCAGGAGCAACGAAGATGACGAGGACTTGGCAGGAGGCCTGTGTGAAGCCGTCCGTGGAGAGAATTTCCCAGTAAGCAGGTAACTTTCCCAAGTGGAACAACTTAAAAGACCCTGAAGTACATTACGGGCCTCGCTTCTCATTCACCTACGGAGAGGTCTCCTCACTAATCTGGACATCAAGGCTTTGATGTGGAAACCTTTTTAGAAACAGTTTGCCCTCGCAGGCTGCGGTTTGAAAACAAGAGAAATCAATCACGGGTATTAACCAGAGAATTATTTGACGCCATCAATGGAAACTCTTAAGAGGTGTCTTTCCTGCAGGTTTCTCCATAAGCCAACGTCTTCAGATCAAGAGGTGTGACATTGTAAGCCCGGGCTTGTGCTTGCACTTATTATTTCAAGGGAAGAGAAAAAAAAGAAACTATTAAAATCCCAGTCCTTCCATTCCCTTTCAGCAAGATAATTAGCTACTCTTTGATGTTGGAAATAAAAAGGGGGTTTCATTGCTGCAGGAACAGTAAGTGGAGGACTCATGTCATAGCTGCACTGCAAGGACTCTGCGTACAAATATATCACAACCCCCAGTCTCTATCCTTTCAAAGGCAATTATTCTATTACTGATATTAAAAGAGGTAAATTCCAGTTCATTAAAGGGGAATTCCACCTTAAACTTTGACATGGAGATTCCGGGATAAGTCGGCTGTGAAACTCTGTAATGTACCCAGACCCCTCCAGGGCTGGATGGAAACTTCTGTAGCGTAAAATATTCAGTATAGCCTTACTTGGATATTAGTAGGAATGCTTCATGCTGGTGGGATCCAGAACTTGTGACATCAGGGTCCCGTCCAAAGAATCACTGTGGGGGGAGACTGTGATGAAAACTTTCTAACCATGACCAAAGTGGTTAACAGAGAAGTTTGTTTCAGGATTCAGTAAACACAATCAGCCACTCCCAGGTGCTTCTTTCTGGCATTTTTCTGTTGGAGATAACTTTTTAAACATACTGTAAAGTGATCACCCTTACATCCAGTATTATACTTCAGAGCTGCACTCACTATTCTGCTGCTGGAGTCACTGTGTACATACATTACTTATCCTGTACTGATCCTGAGTTACATCCTGTATTATACTCCAGAGCTGCACTCACTATTCTGCTGGTGGAATCACTGTGTACATACATTACTTATCCTGTACTGATCCTGAGTTACATCCAGTATTATACTTCAGAGCTGCACTCACTATTCTGCTGCTGGAGTCACTGTGTACATACATTACTTATCCTGTACTGATCCTGAGTTACATCCTGTAGATCTTTTTATTATAAAAGTGAAAAACATAACAATAAACAGAACATAAATATCGCTCACTTGGCATAAGACAAACATAAAACCAAAACAAATCATCACTTGCGTTATCCGTACTTTGCCTTACTGCAGGACAAAGGGGACAAAAGCAAAAGGTCCATCTGGTCCAAATAATACACACCGCACACTACACCAACCTGCACTCCAAAACTACACTCACTCATCCTCACCAATACATATACACTACATACTACATATAACAATATACACACATGTAAGAAAACATCCCTAACTCACAGGATCCAGCCAGAAATCCCAAAAAAGAAGAAAGAAAACGACTAATAACCAAAGTAATTATATAATAACAATAATGCAAATAACAAAAGTAGTAACAATAAGAACAACCCAATACCTTATTTTTTTTTTTTTTTTATAAATATTTAAATTTTTTTTTTTTTTTTATGCCCACCACCTAAAAAATAAAACCTTACATAATCCTAAACTAACCCTATATCCAGACCAAACCACCACACACCCCAAACAACCCCCTACGGTGCAGCCTGGGAGCCACGCCTGCATCCTAAGTCCGTGCTCAATGTCTATGTCCAGGATGAGCCGAGCTGCACCGCATACACACACCCTGCCCGCCGCAGCCTGAGGGCCACGCCCGCACCAACAGTCCGTGCCCAGTGTTCATTGTCCGGGACGTGTCAAGCTACGGCTGAGGCATAAATCCCCCCCCCCCCTCCCCCCAATAAACCCCCACCCAACCTATCTATAACCCCTAACCCTATATACAAAACAAAACATAACATAACATATAACATCTCTTATACTACACAACTACAACCCAACACTACATATTAGTACCCGAAAGCCTAAGGTTCAGTTACCTGCAGCCGTACATACCTGATCTTTGACCGAAAACAAAAACTCTACTAGTGTCACACACAGCCCTCCACCAGGACTGGATATGATAAGCCGGGCACCGACCAGGTAGAGAAAAACTATCCCTATAGTTAATCTGTCCCTACAATGTCCCTACTCCTTCCCTAAAACTTACCCTCAGAGAAACTGTCCCTACCTCTCCCTATTCTGTCCCTACAAAGACCCTAACAATAAGAAGACTGTCCCTAACGAAATACAAACCCTCTCCATAGGAGAGAGGCCTTAGTCGTGCCCAACCTCTCATAATCCAGAGAGCGCACCTTCACCAGGTCACCCAGGATGTTTCTATTCACCTCATCCACGGGGAGGATTTTCTCTTCCGTCGAAACTAGACACCGTGCGTTCCAAATGTGAAACCTAACCACTAGGCTGACTAAGAATAAAGTGCACCGGTCCCTGCGACCAAGGTCCCCAAATGCCCCATAGACCCATTCCGCATACGAGAGGCGTGCCAACCTGGGCCAACCAATGGAGGCTCCCACCCGTTTGTACACCTCTGTATTAAAGGGACACTGAAGCAGGAAATGCTCCATGCTTTCCAGTACGTCGCTACACTCCTGGCGGGGGCAACCCCTATCCACCAGTGGCCTGCTCTTCAAGTTGCCCCTTACATACAGTCTCCCGTGGAAACAGCGCCAAGTCAAGTCCCAAAACTTCAAGGGGATCCTGTCAGAATTCAATAAACGTAACCCTCCCTCCAGGTCCCGACTTGGGCAGTCCTTGAGCGCCAGGGGCTTCTGGAAATGGGTCAACAGAACCCTCTTATCGAGGAGTTTCCTCGACAGAGTTCTGATCTCCCACATCCCCAGACCCCACCGACGTATCATCTTCAGAACCACGGTAGCGTAAGCCGGAAGATGCCCGTGCGGCGTGCGAAGATCCTTTACTCGCCCTCCTGTCTCCCATTCCTGGAAGAAAGGCCGAAGCCATCCCCAACAGGAGAATACCCACGGAGGAGCCCTCTCTTGCCAGAGGTTGCCTATATTGATCTTAACAAAGGTGTTTACGAGAAACACCACGGGGTTGACCATAGATAACCCCCCTAGTCTCCTCGTGCGATATGTGACATCTCTCCTAATTAGTTTCAACCTGTTCCCCCACAACATTAGGAAGAACAGGTTGTAGATCCGGGTCCAGAGAGGTTCTGGCAAAATGCATACGCTGCCCAGGTAGATGAATAAAGGGAGCAGGTATGTTTTGATCAGGTTAACCCTTTCCCGAAGGGTCAAAGACCAACCCTTCCACTGGGCCACCTTCTGAGTGGCACCATCGAGCCTGACCACCCAATTTTGCATGGGGTAATCTCCCCGGCCAAATTTGATGCCGAGAACTTTAGCCGAGTCCTGGGGCACTGGAAGGGTGTCCGGGAGACCAAATGTAGGATCTCCCCTTCCTAACCAGAGACTTTCGCACTTATCCCAGTTGATGCCGGACCCGGATGCTTCCGAGTAGCGATCCACCTCTGCCATCACGTACTCTGCCTCCCCCCTCGAGGACACAAAGACGGTGACGTCATCAGCGTACGCTGCCACCCTGAGGGCGGCTTCCGGCACCGCCCGATCCATCCCGACCCCCGCCATAGGCCCACCATCAATCATCCTAAGGAAAGGATCAATGGCAAACACATACAGCAAGGGGCTCAGAGGACAACCCTGACGGACGCCAGACCCAACCTCAAATGGGTGGCCGACCCAACCGTTCACTAGCGGGAAAGTCTCAGCCCCCGCGTACAATGTCTTGAGCCAATTGACAAACCCCACTGGCAGGCCATATCTCAGAAGAACAGACCAGAGGTACTCGTGATTAACCCGATCAAACGCTTTGGCCTGATCCAAGGACAGCAGGTACCCCTCCCAGTGACCAGCCCTACCCTGCTCCACTGCCTCCCGGACACCTAGAACAGCACTAAAGGTGCTACGGCCTGGAACAGAGCAATGCTGGGCGCCCGAGAGGAGCCGGGGTGCAAACTTGACCAGCCGATTAAACAGCACTTTTGCCAGAACCTTCCTGTCCGTATTGAGAAGCGCTATGGGACGCCAGTTCTCAATACGGCTCGAGTCTTTACCCTTTGACAGAAGGATCAAAGCCGACCTCCTCATTGACTTTGGGAGAGTGTCCGAGGAAAGACACTCATTGAAAACCTCAGTCAAGAGGGGACTCAAGAGGTCCTTAAAGGTCTTATAGTACTCAGATGTTAAGCCATCCGGTCCTGGCCATTTTTTGAGCGCAAGCCCATCAATCGCCAGTTTAACTTCCTCTATGTTGATCTCCTCTGTCAAAACATTAAGGGAGAGGTCATCCCCTGGCTCAGGAACAGCTTCAGCCAGGAAAGCCGACATCACATCTCGATCTAGATCCCTCTTCCTCAAAAGGTGCGAGTAGAAGGATCTGATGACTTCCAGAATCCCTGATCTGGACCTGTTCAGAGATCCCGTACCGTCGATCAGTCCAGTGACAACTTTACGATTCACTGACATCTTGCAGTTTCTGTAAGGGTCAGGTGAGTGGTACTTCCCGAAGTCCCTCTCAAAAACCAAAGATGCGTGCCTATTATACTGGCACCCTTTGAGCAAAGACTTCACTCTGGAGATCTCCTCGCGGCTACCTCCAGTCGAGACGAGATGTTCGAGTTTCCTCCTCAGGCCCTGATAAAGACGATACTTACTCAGGCTCCTGAGGCTAGAGAGCTGGCGGAAGAACCTCGCAGCCCTGATCTTGAACATCTCCCACCACTCTGACTTACTGCTACAAAGATCCAGTAATGGTACCTGGCTCTGCAGAAAATCCTCAAAGGACTGTCTTATCTCTGCTTCCTCCAGGAGTGATGAATTCAGCCTCCATAAGCCTCTACCCATCCGGGGGGTCTCTGCAACATTCAGGGAAAACAAAATCAGACAGTGGTCGGAGAATTCCACCTCAACAACAGAAACTGGTGAAGAGATGGCTTCCTCCTTCAAATAAAACCTATCTATTCTAGACCTGCACTCGCCTCTATAATAGGTGAAACCCGCGTGGCCTGGGGTGTGCCGGATGTGGACATCCACCAGGCGAGCTTCGCTAGCTATGCTATTAAGCACGACGCTATCATAAGTCAGCTTGCCTAGGGAGCCTCCCCTGTCACGGGTCCTCGTGACTGCGTTAAAGTCACCCCCAAAGATCACCTGCCGACTAGTAAAAAGGTACGGCTTGATCCTCATAAAGAGATCCTTGCGGTCCCGCTTGGTTTGGGGACCATAGATGTTGATTAGCCGAAGCTCTTGTCCCTTCATGAGAACATCCAGGATCAGGCACCTCCCTATTTCTAACTCAATAACCCGTCGGCATTCAACTGCTGCGGTAAAAAGTACCGCCACTCCGCTATATGGCTCGGCCGCAAGAGACCAATAAGATGGACCAGACCTCCATTCCCTCCTTGCCTTGTGCACAGCTGCCAAATTTGGCAGCCTGGTCTCTTGCAAAAACAAAATGTCGGCTTCAACGCGGCCGAGAAAATCAAAGGCCGCAAATCTAGCCATATCAGACTTAATGCTGGCAACATTAATGGATGCCAGCGTCAACGGAGCGGGTGCCGCCATCATTGGTGATTGAGTTAGATGGCTTTCTTCTTCCCACCCCCCTTCTCATCAGGGTCTGAGGATGACCCCTTGCCACGTTTCTTGGACACTGAAAGGTCCATGGCAAGGGGCTCCTCAACCTCGTCCTCCTTGCCACTGGGCTCTGGGCCAGCCCTCCCCCTGGATGTCACCAAACCCCCACAAGAGGAAGGCTCAGCACCCCCTGTAGGCCTCACGCTTGTCCTAGGCACCTCTCCCTCCGAGGACGAGAGAGCTTGGTACCTGTTGGAGAGCCCAACAAGAGGAGAGTTTGGATTGCCTTCCTGCACCTGGCCCGTTGCAGGGGAAGATTTCCCTTCCCTTTTTTTCATTTTCTTGGAGCCCTGCTTGCGCTTTTTCTTTTGCCACTCATCCTTGCCCTCACCCACACTTTCATAGTGGGAAGAATCTGAGTAAGTGGCATCCTCTTCCCTTTGGATCCTCCTGACCTCCTCATCCAGCTCCCTGTCCCCTGGAGCCTCAGCCACATGATTTGCGTCCGGAGCAGGGGCCAGCATTGACCCACCTGCCACCTGGGTTTCTACCAGCTCCCTGCCCCTTCCGCGCTTCTCTTGGCGCCTTAGCTTGGCTGCCCCAGCATGTTTGTTCTTCCTTGGCTCCTGGGCTCCATCGCCTCTGCTGGTCCCCTCCCCTGCAGAAGCAACCTCACGGCTCTCCTCCGCTGGGGCCATGACCGCATTGGCGAAAGAGCGCGGACAGCGACTGAATGGGTGACCGAGGTCACCACACAGGTGACACCTAATCTCTGCACAAGATGCCGCAAGATGACCTACCTCGCCACACAGAGCGCACTTGATGACGTTACAGGCTGCACTCAAATGTGTGGGGTCGCCGCACTTGTGACAGAGCTTCGGCTGCCCCTGGTAGAAGGCCAAGATACGATCCCTGCCAAGGAAGGCCGCGGATGGTATGTGGGCCACCGAATTCCCTGAACGCTTAAGTTTTACCATAAACGTCCAGGCTCCGGACCAGATGCCGTGTTCGTCCCGGTTCTTATTGGGCATATCCACCACCTCTCCGTACCGACTTATCCAAGTCATGATATCATAACAAGAGAGGGACTCGTTACGAGTCAAAACGGTCACTCTCTTGACTCCAGTCTGGCGGGTTACCACTTGTGCAGCGAAACCGCGCCAGCCGGGCTCGTCCTTCATCAGCTCATAATTCCCCCAGAAGAGCTCCAGGCCCTCCGGGCGAGCAAAGCTGATGTCGAACTCAGACGTGCCATGAGGATGGATCAGGGCATAGATGTCATTTGCCCTGAAACCCATCTTCAGCAGAAGCTCCACCACCTTACTCCTGGATGGGCACGCGTCATTGCCTCTCCACTGAAGACGAGCCACATTCCTACGGCCAATGTCCTGCCCGGTTGTCGGCAGGGACCAGACAGTCTCCCCCCTTTGTTCTCGGAAGGCACCAAGACCATGTCTCTCCACCCAGAGAGACAAATCCACAACTCTGCCCCCTACATTCATCGAGCTCTCCCCCCTCCTCAAGGCCTCCAGGAGGCGCTGTTGCAAAACGCCGTCCCCAGAGCCCAAAGACAAGGAGGACGCCTCTCCCCTCCCTCCAGCGGCGACACTGGCATAACTTCTACCAGATGTTGTCGCCGCTGGAGGGGCGACTGGATCCTGACCCACGCCCTGACTACCCTCCGAAGCCCCACCCACCCGTAAACAAGGTGGCATACTTGCCGGGGAACCGGGGACAGCTGTTCCTGCAGGAACAGGGGCAGCAGGAACAGGGGCAGCAGGGGTACCAACAGCCGCATCCGTTACCTCACTCACTTCTCCATTCGCTGCTGGACCAGGACCCATGTAATCTTTACCATTAACTTTCCCTTTATGCCCTGAGGGCAAGTCCATGGCACTTCCGGTGGGTGGCTGAAGATGCACTTCAACATTTCTCTGGACATTGGTGGCTGTAGCTCCGCCCACCTTAGCCACTCTAGGAGTTGTAGTTCCTCCAACTTTCCTTGCAGGATCTTTACCATGTGTGGGAGGGTCGGCAGACCCAGCCACCACCCCCTGCGCCCCCTCCGTACCGGAAAGGCGCTTTAGGGACACAGGGGGGGCAGCTAAGCCACCACCGGTGGGACCTGGTGCCGGATCACGCCCCCCTCCCACTGGGACGTGACCAACAGCGCCAGCACCTCTGGACTGGTCGCGACTCTTCGCTTTCCCAATGCTCTTCTCCACCTCCTTTACTCCTCCATTCCCACTACTAGCACAAGCGGGCTTGGAGTTTTGGGCCGCATTAACCCTCTCTTCTCCAGTCCCCTGCACCGGACCCACCACAGAGCCCGGGACTAGGAGCTCAGGGTTACCACCCTGGTTTGACTTTGCAGCCAAACCAGAGTGCTTGGTGACATAAACAAACTTTTCTTCAATATACGTTTTTTCCTTTTTCCTCCTCTTTTTGCTTGAGGTCTCCGGGGGTAAATCATTCCCGAAATAGCAAGACTGCAGCCTCTCTGGGGACTCTTGCAGCTGTATCTGCCGCATTATCAGCGCCCCCTCTCCACTACTGCTGCAGCTATCATCAGTGTCCTCTGAATCAGACTCGCCTGATGTGGAGGGCAGGCTGACCTGTTCAGCTGGGATGCTGGGCCCTGTAGTCCCACCTGGCAGTGCTGATTGCTGCTCTCCAGAGCACCCAGCTCGACCATCCTGAGCAGCATCGGATTCCACCGAGCTGCTGCTGCTGGAGTGCCTGGCAGAGTGCTCTTTAATAGCACCGCTGCTCACAGACGCCATTTTGATAAACCTCTCGTCATTTAACAGTTTTTCTTTGAAAGGTCCACTTCTTTCCAGGATCCTTTCCCTCTCCTCTGCATAAAACTCAATGGCCTCCTCACAGGCTTCAATCTGCCGTGATATGGCCAGTTTCCTGGTACGGGATTTTGCCCGCTTCGCATCATGTCGGGCAGCGTGCAGCTCCTGCGTATATTTATTCAGCTGCCTCCCGACATGTCCATAGTCCTTCATATATTTGGCGATACGGGTTGCCACATCCGTTACAGACTCGCCCTCCCTGCGATCAGCCCAACTTGCCTGCAAACGTTGTTTTGCCGCATGGTCCTCCACTCTCTTCCTCTGGCTGCGGGTCCTCTTGGGCTCCTCCAGGGGAGTCAGGGTGACATTGCTGCCACTCCGACCAGGTGTTCTCCCCTCCTGGGGTGCAGTCCTCCCTCCCCCTGACCGAAGCCAGAGGGAGGAGGTCCGGGACTCCATGGCTGGAGCAAGCCCAGCACCTGTAGACTTTTCTGGGTAAGATTCCTCTCACTGGTGACCACACCCTGGTTCCTGCAGAGCTCTCACACACCCAACCTTCTCCAGAGCTGCACTCACTATTCTGCTGCTGGAGTCACTGTGTACATACATTACTTATCCTGTACTGATCCTGAGTTACATCCTGTATTATACTCCAGAGCTGCACTCACTGTGTACATACATTACTTATCCTGTACTGATGCTGAATTACATCCTGTAGATCTTTTTTATTATAAAATTAAAAAACATAACAAGAGCACAAACATCTCAGAAAACATAAACATATAACAAAACAAAACTGAAACCCGCCTTAATTCAGGGAAAACAAAAGGGTCCATCTGATCCAAACTAATCCCCACACCACACTACAGACCGCACCTCACTCACACTTAGCAATACACAGAATATAACACCCCCTGACAGAAATAATATATACAGAACCATAAACACAACCCACAGGAACCAGTCAGAAATGAAACAAGGACCCGAGAAACAACTGAAACTCCAATACCAATTACCTAACACTAATAATAAACGTAATTTTTAATTTTTTTTTTTAATTTCAAATTTTTATAATTTTTTTTAAATTTATTTATTTTTTTAAATATTTTTTTTTTAAATTTTACATACAAACCAAAGCACACCCCACCCCTACAGTGCAGCCTGGGAGCCACGCCTGCATCCCAAGTCCGTGCTCAATGTCTATGTGCAGGATGAGACAAGCTGCACCGTATACACACACCCTGCCCGCCGCAGCCTGAGGGCCACGCCCGCACCAACAGTCCGTGCCCAGTGTTCATTGTCCGGGACGTGTCAAGCTACGGCTGAGGCATAAATCCCCCCTCCCCCCAATAACCCACCACCCAACCTATCTATCTATAACCTGTTATACCAACCTTATAATACAGTACCTCACAACAAGAACTATACAAAAACACACAATACCACCCGAAAGCCTGAGGTTCAGTTACCTGCAGCCGTACTACTTCATCTTAGACCGAGAACAAAACTCTACTAGTGTCACACACAGCCCTCCACCAGGAGCGGATATGATAAGTCAGGCATTGATAAATAAAGAAATCTATCTCTAGGATTACTCTATCCCTAACATTTCCCTACTCTTTCCCTTAAACTTGCCCTCAGAAAAACTGTCCCTACCTCTCCCTATTCTGCCCCTAAAGTTACCCTAACAATAGAAAAAGAAACTGTCCCTAACGAAAGACAAACCCTCTCCATAGGAGAGAGGCCTTAGTCGTGCCCAACCTCTCATAATCCAGAGAGCGCACCTTCACCAGGTCACCCAAGATGTTCCTATTCACCTCATCCGCGGGGAGGATTTTCTCTTCCGTCGACACTAAACACCATGCATTCCAAATGTGAAACCTGACCACTAAGCTGACTAAGAATAAAGTGCACCGGTCCCTGCCACCAAGGTCCCTGAATGCCCCATAAACCCATTCCGCATAGGAAAGGCTCGCCAACCTGATCCAACCAATGGAGGCTCCCACCCGATTGTACACCTCTGTATTGAAGGGGCACTGAAGCAGGAAATGCTCCATGCTTTCCAGCACGTTGCTGCACTCTCGAGGGGGGGCAACCCCTATCCACCAGCGGCCTGCTCTTCAAGTTCCCCCTCACATACAGTCTCCCGTGGAAACAGCGCCAAAAGTCAAGTCCCAAAACTTCAAGGGGATCCTGTCAGAATTCAATAAACGCAACCCTACCACCAGGTCCCGACTTGGGCAGTCCTTGAGCGCCAGAGGCTTTTGGAAATGGGTCAACAGAACCCTCTTGTCGAGGAGCTTCCTCGACATCCCCAGACCCCACCGTTGTATCAACTTCAGAGCCAAGGTAGCATAAGCCGGAAGATGCCCATGCGGTGTGCGAAGGTCCTTCACTTGCCCTCCTGTCTCCCATTCCTGGAAGAAAGGCTGAAGCCATCCCCTACAGGAGAATACCCACGGAGGAGCCTTCTCCTGCCAGAGGTTGCCTATATTGATCTTAACAAAAGTGTTTACGAGAAACACCACGGGGTTGACCATAGATAACCCCCCTAGTCTCCTCGTGCGGTACGTGACATCTCTCCTAATAAGGTTCAACCTATTCCCCCACAACATTAGGAAGAACAGGTTGTAGACCCGGGTCATGAGAGGCTCTGGCAAAATGCATACACTGTCCAGGTAGATTAATACAGGGAGCAGGTATGTTATGATCAGATTAACCCTTTCCCGAAGGGTTAAAGACCAACCTTTCCACTGGGCCACCTACTGAGTGGCACCATCAAGCCTGACCACCCAAATTTTGCATGGGGTAATCTCCCCGGCCAAATTTGATGCCGAGAACTTTAGCTGAGTCCTGGGGCACTGGAAGGGTGTCCGGGAGACCAAAAGTAGGATCGCCCCTTCCTAACCAGAGACTTTCGCACTTATCCCGGTTGATGCCAGATCCAGATGCTTCCGAATAGCGATCCACCTCCGCCATCACGTACTCTGCCTCCCCCTTGAGGACACAAAGACGGTGACGTCATCAGCGTACGCTGCCACCCTGAGAGTGGCTTCTGGCGATCCATCCCGACCCCCGCCATAGGCCCACCATCGATCCTCCTAAGGAAAGGATCAATGGCAAACACGTATAGCAAGCGGCTCCGAGGACAACCCTGATGGACGCCAGACCCAACCTCAAATGGGTGGCCGACCCAACCGTTCACCAGCGGGAAAGTCTCAGCCCCCGCGTACAATGTCCTGAGCCAATAGACAAACCCCACTGGCAGGCCATACCTCAGAAGAACAGACCAGAGGTACTCGTGGTTAACCCGATCAAACGCTTTGGCCTGATCCAGGGACAGCAAGTACCCCTCCCAGTGACCAGCCCTACCCTGCTCAACTGCCTCCCGGACACCGAGAACAGCACTAAAGGTGCTACGACCTGGAACAGAGCAATGCTGGGCGCCCGAGAGGAGCCGGGGTGCAAACTTGACCAGCCGATTAAACAGCACTTTTGCCAGAACCTTCCTATCCGTATTGAGAAGCGCTATGGGACGCCAGTTCTCAACACAGCTCGAGTCTTTACCGTTTGACAGAAGGATCAGAGCTGACCTCCTCATTGGCCCAAGCAGAGTGCCCGAGGAAAGACACTCATTTAATACCTCCGTCAAGAGGGGACTCAAGAGGTCCTTGAAGGTCTTATAATTAGAGATGAGCGAACGTACTCGTTTCGAGTAATTACTCGATTGAGCATCGCTGTTTTCGAGTACCTGGCTACAAGGGTGCAAAGATTCGGGGGGCGCCAGGGAGCGGGGGATGGCGTGGTGGAGCGGGAGGTAGCAGTGGGGAACAGGGGGAGCTCTCTCTAACTCCCCCCCCCACTCCCCTCTGCAACCCCCCGCTCACCCACGGCGCCCCTCGAATCTTTTCACCCGAGTAGAGAAGTACTCGAAAATCGCGGTGCTCGAGTGAAAAAGGGGCGTGGCCGAGTACGTTCGCTCATCTCTACTTATAATACCCTGATGTTAGGCCATCCGGTCCTGGCGATTTTTTGAGCCCAAGCCCATCAATCGCCAGTTTAACTTCCTCTACGTTGATCTCCTCTATCAAAACATTAAGAGAGATGTCATCCCCTGGCTCAGGGACAACTTCAGCCAGGAAAGCCGACATCACATCTCAATCTAGATCCCTCTTTCTCAAAAGGTGCGAGTAAAAGGATCTGACGA
Source organism: Eleutherodactylus coqui (assembly GCF_035609145.1). Lineage (NCBI taxonomy): Eukaryota > Metazoa > Chordata > Amphibia > Anura > Eleutherodactylidae > Eleutherodactylus > Eleutherodactylus coqui. Next base: position 26,080,735 of record NC_089844.1, on the reverse strand, counting down.
CTTCCAGAATCGCTGATCTGGACCTGTTCAGAGATCCCGTACTGTCGATCAGTCCAGTGACAACTTTACGATTCACTGACATCTTGCAGTTTCTGTAAGGGTCGGGCGAGTGGTACTTCTCAAAATCCCTCTCAAAAACCAAAGATGCGTGCCTATTATACTGGCACCCTTTGAGGAAAGACTTCACTCTGGAGATCTCCTCGCGGCTACCTCCAGTCGAGACAAGATGTTCGAGTTTCCTCCTCAGGCCCTGATAAAGACGGTACTTACTCAGGCTCCTGAGGCTAGAGAGCTGGCGGAAGAACCTCACCGCCACTCTCTCACAGAGGCAACCTCACGGCTCTCCTCCACTGGGGCGACAACCGCATTGGCGAAAGAGCGTGGACAGCGACTGAATGGGTGACCGAGGTCACCACACAGGGGTCACCTAATCTCTGCACAGGATGCCGCAAGATGACCTACCTCGCCACACAGAGCGCACTTGATGACTTTACAGGCGGCACTCAAATGTGTGGGGTCGCCGCACTTGTGACAAAGCTTTGGTTGCCCCTGGTAGAAGGCCAAGATACGATGCCGACCGAGGAAGGCCGCAGATGGTATGTGGGCCACTGAGTTCCCCGAATGCTTTAGTTTCACCATAAACGTCCAGGCTCCAGACCAGATGCCGTGTTCGTCCCGGTTCTTAATGGGCATGTCTACCACCTCACCGTACCGACTGAGCCATTTCATGATGTCATAGCAAGAGAGGGACTCGTTACGAGTCAAAACGGTCACTCTCTTGACTCCAGTCTGGCAGGTTACCACTTGTGCAGCGAAACCGCGCCAGCCGGGCTCGTCCCTCATCAACTCGTAGTTCCCCCAAAAGAGCTCGAGGCCCTCTGGGCGAACAAAGCTAATGTCGAACTCAGACGTCCCATAAGGATGGATCAGGGCATAGATGTCATTCGCCCTGAAGCCCATCTTCAGCAGCAGCTCTACCACCTTACTCCTTGAGGGGCATGCATCATCGCCTCTCCACTGAAGACGGGCCACATTCCTACGGCCAATGTCCTGCCCGGTTGTTGGCAGGGACCAGACGGTCTCCCCCTTTGCTCTCAGAAGGCACCGAGTCCATGTCTCTCTATCCATAGAGACAAATCCACTACTCTTCCCCCTACATTCATCGAGCTTTCCCCCCTCCTCAAGGCCTCCAGGAGGCGCTACTGCAAAACGCCGTCCCCAGAGCCCAAAGACAAGGAGGACGCCTCTCCCCTCCCTCCAGCTGTGACACTGGCATAACTTCTACCAGATGTTGTCGCCGCTGGAGGGGCGACTGGATCCTGACCCACCCCCTGACTACCCTCGGAAGCCCCACCCACCTGTACACAAGATGGCATACTAACTGGGGAACCAGGGACACCTGGAGTTCCCAGGGTCCTTGCAGGAACAGGGGCCACAGGGACAGGGGCAACAGGGGTACCAACAGCCACATCCATTACCTCAATCGCCTCTCCATTAGCTGCTGGACCAGGACCCTTATTATTTTTACCCTCCTTTTTCCCTTTTTGCCCAGAGGGCAAGTCCGTGGCACCTCCAGTGGGTGGCTGGAGATGCACTTCAGAGGATTCGGTGTCTGGCCTTTTAACATTTTTCCTTACTTTGGTGGATGTAGCTCCGCCCACCTTAGCCACTCTGGGAGTTGTAGTTCCTTCAACTTCCCTTCCAGGAACAGGAGCATGTTTACCACGGGTGTGAAGATCGGTAGACCCGGCCACCACCCACTGCTCCCCCTTTGCACCGGAAAGGCGCTTTAGGGACACAGGGGGGACAGCCAGGCCACCACAGGTGGGACCTGGTGCCAGATCACGCCCCCCTCCCACTGGGACGTGACCCAGAGCACCAGCACCTCTGGACTGGCCGCGACGCTTTGCTTTCCCAACACTCTTCTCTACCTCCTTTACTCCTCCATTCCCACTACTGGCACAAGCGGACTTGGAGTTTTGGGCCGCATTAACCCTCTCTTCCCCAGTCCCCTGCACTGGACTCACCACAGAGCCCGGGACTAGGAGCTCAGGGTTACCACCCTGGTCTGACTTTGCAGCCAAACCAGAGTGCTTGGTGACATAAACAAATTTTTCTTGTATATATTTTTTTTCCTTGCTTGAGGTCTCCGGGGGACAATCATTCCCAAAATAGAAGGACTGCAGCCTCTCTGGGGACTCTTGCAGCTGAATCTGACGCATTATCAGCGCCCCCTCTCCACTGCTGCTGCAGCTGTCATCACTGTCCTCCAGGTCAGATTCACCCAACGTGAGGGGCAGGCTCACCTGTTCAGCTGGGATGCTGGGCCCTGTATTCCCACCTGGCAGTGACAATTGCTGCTCACCAGAGCACCCAGCTCGCCCATCCTGAGCACCGTCAGATTCGCCCGTGCTGCTGCTTGAGTGCCTGGCAGAGCGCTCTTTAATGCCACCACTGCTCTCCGACGCCGTTTTGCTGAACCTTTCATCATTTAACAGTTTTTCTTTGAAAGGCCCACTTCTTTCCACAATCCTTTCCCTCTCCTCCTCATAAAAGTCTATAGCCTCCTTACAGGCTTTAATCTGCCGCGATATGGCCTATTTTCTGGTATGGGATCTGGCCCGCTCCGCATCATAGCGGGCAACGCGCAGCTCCTGCCTATATTTAGTCAGCTGCCTCCCGACATGCCAAAAGTCCTTCATATATTTGGCAATACAGGTTGCCACATCCGTCACCGACTCGCCCTCCTTGCGATCAGCCCAACTTGCCTGCATACGTTGTTTTTCAGCATGGTCCTCTACTCTCTTCCTGTCGTTGCAAGTCATCTTGCGCTCCTCCAGGGGAGTCAGGGTGACATTGCTGCTACTCTGACCAGATGTTCTCCCCTCCTGGGGTGCAGTCCCCCCCCCCCCGACCGAAGCCGGAGGGAGGAGGTCCGGGACTCCATGGCTGGAGCAAGCCCAGCACCTGTAGCCTTTGCTGGGTAGGTTTTTCTCCTGGTTCCTGCAGAGCTCTCACACACCCAACCTTCTCCAGAGCTGCACTCACTATTCTGCGGGTGGAGTCACTGTGTACATACATTACTTATCCTGTACTGATCCTGAGTTACATCCTGTATTATTGTCAGGTCCGGCGGCTCTCGGGGTCTTTGTGCCCGTACGACTGGTCCTATTTCCTGAGCTGTCAGGGTGTGGCGTAGGGGAGCCCTGGTTTTAGTGACATCCCTTGGCCACTATGATCTGGGGCGCACGCTCCTGTGCGCAGGGGGCTTGCGCCAAGTTAGCCAGGTTCTGGGGATGCGGGGAGTTACCGCCTCGTGACGCGTTCCTGTTACCATGACAACCTGGTGCGCCTGCTCTCTATTCGCTGCTTGTTGTCTGGATCTCTGATTTGCATTCGTTGCGCTATGTCTGGATCCTTGCTCTGGACTCTCTGAGTGATGTCTGGGCCTCTGCCTGTCGTTTGCAGGCACTGGGGGCTGTCCTCCCAGCACCCTGGGATTGGCTCCTGCTGCTGTCAGGCTCCCTGCCCCAATCAGTTGCATTTAAACGTTCAGTGTTTCTTTCCCCAGTGCATGTTTGGTCTTCCTGTTACACCTGTGTATCATGTATTTGATGTTTTTTGACTATGGCTTGGACCTGACTTCTCTTTGGCCTGACCCTTGTACTGCATTTTCTCCAGTTGCCGACCCGGATTTCCTGAGCTGTTTTGTGTCTGTTTGTTAGTCTGACTCCTGCCCCGCATCCCTAGTGAGCGTAGGGACCATCACCCAGTTGTCGCCCAGGGGGGCAAGTAGGTAGGGACAGGGGTTGCAGGGAGTTTCTCAGGGACTTCCCATATGCGGACCCCAGTCCTTGACAGATACACTGGCCCAAAAAAAAAATCTGACTTTTATCCGACCTGCCACGTTTGCTCCTTCTATGGAGACTGTGTTCGCCTTGGCAAACCAGGTCCAAGCCCTGACGGGCCTGGTGCAGGACCTGACCACCCGTCTGCAGCATCAGGAACAGGCGTTGTCTACGAACCAGGGTCAGCATCCCACTGTTCCAGTGTCAGTTTCTGAGCCTCGGGCTACACTGCCGGATTTCTTCACTAGTGAGAGAAGACAGTTCTTTGCCTTTCGTGAAGGCTGCAAGCTGTATTTCGACCTGCGACCCCTCTCATCTGGCGCAGAGTACCAGAGAGTGTGAATCGTTATTTCCCGTCTGAGAGGAGACCCTCAAAATTGGGCTCTCTCTCAACCCTCTGACTCTCCCACCCGACAGTCTTTACACGCTTTTTTCTCCGCTCTGGGTCAGATCTATGACGAACCCGACCGAGTGGCTTACACTGTTTCTAGATTGTTATCCTTGCTCCAGGGCCGGAAGGTGGCTGAGGACTATTGCTCCCAGTTCAGACAACACTGCACGGAGTCAGGCTGGAACGACTCAGCCCTTAAGGAATTGTTCCTGGCTGGCCTATCCAAAAGCCTTAGGCCCCCTGTCCACGGCAGTAATTTCGCCGGCGGTAAACCGCCGGTGAATCACGCCGGCCGACGCTTCCCATAGCATTGCTATGGAAAGCGCTGCCACCTGTCCATGAGCCGAGAAACATTGCTATGCTCCGCTCACGGCAGGCAATTCGCAGCATGCTGCGAATGGCCCCAATTCTCCGCGGACAGCCTATCTATTAGATAGGGCTGACTGGCGGAGATTTGGCGGTGGCTCCCACGGTGGAGCACCGCATCGCCCATGGACAGCCGGCCTTAAAGGGGTTGTCTCGCGAAATCAAGTGGGGTTATACACTTCTGTATGGCCATATTAATGCACTTTGTAATATACATCGTGCATTAAATATGAGCCATACAGAAGTTATTCACTTACCTGCTCCGTTGCTAGCGTCCTCGTCTCCATGGTTCCGTCTAAATTCGCTGGCAGCTTGCTTTTTTAGACGCGCTTGCGCAGTCCGGTCTTCTCCTTTCAGCACGAGCCGCTTCAGTGTGCTCCCCGCTACAGCTCTTCTGCGCATGCGCAGACGAGCTGTCACTGCTCGGGAGCGCGCTGGAGCGGCCATTCTGTACCATCCTCTGTTAGAGGAAGGTGCAGAGCCGCTCAGCTGTCCCAAGAAGCCGCCCAGCTGTCCCGCCGTCCTGCCGCCCAGGTAAGTGATGGGCCGGGGGGGCTGCCGCTGTGCCGGGGGGGGGGGGGGGCTGCTCCGGGGGTCGGGGGGCTGTCGCTGTGATGGGGGGGCTGTCGCTGTGCCGGGGGGGCTGCCGCTGTGATGGGGGGGCTGTCGTTGTGCCGGGGGGGGGGGCTGCCGCTGTGATGGGGGGGCTGTCGCTGTGCCGGGGGGGGGGGGGCTGCCGCTGTGATGGGGGGGCTGTCGCTGTGCCGGGGGGGGGGGGGCTGCCGCTGTGATGGGGGGGCTGTCGCTGTGCCGGGGGGGGGGGGGGGGGGCTGCGCCGGTTACCTGCTGCCTGGCGGTGGGTGACTGTGTGCCGTGGTCGGCCATGTTCAATCCAGGGGTCCGGTCGGCGGCTGCGGGGCGTCTGGTTGTCAGGGAGACACAGCTGGTAGCGTCTCGGGAGCGCGCACGTCGGGCTACAGCAAGCGACGGGAAAAGAGCCGGCGGCCATCTTGGGAACATTTTTATAAGTTGCTGAAACGCTGGAACTGTAAGTAAAAACCAGCTAGAAAAGTCATTTACAGGGGGGCTTAGTAATGTTTGCTTAATTAGGGGGACTGGGCAAAAAAAAAAATTCAGTGCTTCCTCGAGACAACCCCTTTAAGGATCTGCTGGTTGCGCATCCTGAGCCTCAAACCCTGGAGCAAGCGATGTCGCTAGCTATTCGAGCTGATCGTCGACTGGGATGATCCGCCAGATGATCCGCTAGAACCAGCCCGGTCCATCCAGCCACCTCCTCTGGAAGCCAGACTGCTTCACCTCCCTCCGCTGAACCCATGGAACTGGGAATGATGTCACCTCCACAGCAAAGGGAATACCGACTAAGGCCTCATGTCCACGGGCAAAATAATAATTAATATCGTACGCGGATCTGCACCCCATAGGGATGCATTGACCACCCGCGGGTAGATAAATACCCGTGGATGGTCAATAAAAGGGATTTAAAAAAAATATGGAGCATGAAAAAAAATGGACATGCTCCATTTAGGGGACGGCTCCCGCAGGCTTCTATTGAAGCCTATGGAAGCCGCCCGGATCCGCGGGAGACCTAAAATAAGAATATACTCACCTGCTCCGGATCTTCCCTTCTTCGCGGCTTGATCTTCTTTCCGTCACGGACGGATCTTTTTTCTTCAGGCCGGCGCATGAGTGCGGCACGCAACCGGCATGCCATGCACATCTGCCGGACCGAAGAAAGAAGATCCGGACGCGGCAGAGAGAAGATCAAGCCGCGAAGAAGGGAAGATCCGGAGCGTGCAAGAGGTGAGTAATTGCTATTTTCAGCCCTCATGTCCCCGGGGCAGGAGGGACCCGCTACGGATTCTCCATGGAGAATCCGTAGCGGGCCTGATTTTCCCCGTGGACATGAGGCCTAAAAAGAAACCTCTCTTTGTATTGTGAAGAGTCTGGTCATCGGATTGCTACCTGCGGAAAGAAGCCTTGGCAGGAAAGACTTCTGCTCCTAGGCAGTTGTTGGGAGGACTGTTTAGGAGCTAAGGTACTCCCAGTAGTGTCTAAAATGTTCTTGCCCTGCACCTTAGAATTCCGTTCCTTCTCTCGGGCAGGGCAGGCCTTTGTTGATTCCAGGGCTGCAGCGAATTTTGTTAATTTTGAGTTTGTGGGTCAGATTTCGAGTCCCTTGGTAAGCTTAGACGCCCCGATTCAGGTGTCTGGGGTAGACTGCACTCCATTGTTGGCAGGTCTCATCAATTTAGTTACCTCAGAGGTAAAGTTTTCTATAGGAGCCTTACATATTGAGTCTTGCACATTCCTCGTCATGAAAGACTTGTCGGTGGATATAGTCTTAGGGCTCCCTTGGTTAAGGGAACACAATCCCATTATTAATTGGGACATGCTGGAAGTGGTCAAGTGGGGGTCCTGCTGTACCAATCACATGAATCCGGTGAATTTGGATACTTCTGTTTTGGAGGGTGTTGAGTTACCAGACTATATCTCTGAATTTGCTGATGTTTTTTCCAAAAAGGCTATCTTACATTTTGGCTCCTCATAGAGAGTTTGACTGTAAAATTGATCTGGTCCCTGATGCCAAACTTCCTAAGGGTCGGATCTACAACATTACTGTCCCAGAGAGGGAGTCCAAGAAGGACTATATTGAGGACAGTCTGGCCAAGGGGCACATCTGACCCTCGGAGTCTCCTACTGGTGCCGGGTTTTTCTTTGCGAGAAGAAAGATGGGGGCTTTCTACCCTATATTGACTACAGGGAGCTCAATAAGATTACCATCAGAAACCAATACGCGCTTCCTCTCATCCCAGACCTCCTCAATCTGGTATCCGAAGTACTCAGGATCTACTATCCAGAATTTATTGGTGACCACATATGGCCAGAGATGTCTGATCATTTGTATCCGTATGCCCGTTTTGCGCAAGGGGGAAGAATCTCAGGAGACGTCCTGAGGGTCCTCTTCTCCCTTAGCCTGTTCCTTCTAGGCAATGGTCCCATTTGTCCATTGATTTTATAACTTGATTTGCCTCCCTCGCTTGGGAACACGGTCGTTTGGGTTGTAGTCGATTATGTCACATTTTGTTCCTCCATCCAAGCTGCCTAACGCCAAATTGTTACCTGAAATGTTTATTAAGGGGGTTGTTCGGCTAAATGGGATTCCAGAGGATATTGTCTCGGATAGAGGGGTACAGTTCGTCGCCCAGTTCTGGTGCGCTTTCTGCCAAAACCTAAATGTTAACTTGTCTTTTTCTTCTGCCTTTCATTCCAAGTCTAATGGTCAAACTGAACGTATGAATCAAGAGTTAATCCTGTACCTACGACTTTTTGTTTCTGATAACCAGTTTCAGTGGGCCAACTACTTACGAATAATCATGTAACTTCATCGTCCCAAGTCTCACCGTTTTTCTGTAATTATGGTTTTCATCCCCGGTTTACTTTCTCTGCCCCTTCGGTTTCTGACACCCCATATACGGATACATCTACTAATGAACCATGCACAGTTTGGGCCCAGGTTTGTAAGAACCTTCAGGGTTCCCAGGGGAAACTGCTCAGGCAGGCAAATAAAAGACGCACTTTCTCTGCTCCTTTTGTGGTTGGAGAGGGGGTACTGTCAGGTCCGCTGGCTCTCAGGGTCTGCAAGCTCGCACCACCGGTCCTAGTTCCCGAGCTGTAGGGGTGTGGCGTAGAGGAGCCCCGGTTTTAGTCACATCCCCTGGCCGCCGTGATCCGAGGCGCCGGCTCCAGGCGCGCGCTCTTGTGCGCAGGGGGTGTGCGCCTAGTTATCCGGGCTCTGGGGACACGGCAGGTTATTGCCCCGCACTGCGTTCCCGTTACCTGGTGTGCCTGCTCTGCATTCGCTGTTTGTTGTCTGGATCTCCGATCTGCACTCGCTGCGCTATGTCTGAATCCTTGCTCTGGACTCTCTGGGTGATGTCTAGGCCTCTGCCTGTCGTTTGCAGGCACTGGAGGCTGTTCTCCAAGCTCCCTGGGATTGGCTCCTGTTGCTGTCAGGCTCCCCGCCCCAATTAGCTGCTGGGGCGGGAGTTCTGACAGCATTTAAACATTCAGTGTTCCTTTCCCCAGTACCAGTGCATGTTTGGTCTTCCTACTACACCCGCATATCCTGTATTTGATACTGTGTTTTTTGACTACTGCTTAGACCTGACTTCTCTTTTGCCTGACCCTTGTACTGCATTCTCTCCAGTTGCCGACCCGGATTTCCTGACCTGTTTTGTGTCTGTTTGTTTCCCCGTTGTCCGTTAGTCTGACTCCTGCCCCGCATCCCTAGTGAGCGTAGGGACCGTTGCACAGTTGTCGCCCTGGGGTATAGCCCAGGGGGGCAAGTAGGTAGGGACAGGGGTTTCGGGCAGTTTCTCAGGGACTTTCCGTACCCGGACCCAAGTACTTAACAATTATACTCCAGAGCTGCACTCATTATTCTGCTGATGGAGTCACTGTGGATACTGGTGCATCTTGCCTCCACTGGAACTGTGGGTGAAGACAATAGTTTGTCCTGGTGGAGTGCAAAGGATTGGCTAAACTGCTGACAGTGTCTTACTCCAGGCATCCGCCATACAGCAGGGGAGGTGGAGTCCAAGAGCGTGGCCGGTTACGTTGATGCCGGCAGAACACACTGACTGACAGCCATCTGGGGATGCGGACATAGACAGTATGTCCAGCTGCAGCGATGGCCCACCCGCACAGAAGCTGATATAGCAGCAGTAGCAGGGAGATTTACAGTGGGGGACGGACAGCGCTGGAGCATGGAGGGGAGAAGGCAGAGCCCCGGGGAGATAGCTGAGGGGCTTTTGGACCGCTGGAGATGGGGGAGACTAACAGCGCCGCAAACAGTGCGTTGCTGATGTGAGGCTGGCGGGGGGAGTGACAGGGGGGATGGACAGCGCTGAAGGCAGAGCGGTAGGGACACTAACAGCAGATGGGAGGCTGCGAGCGGGAATGGCAGCGGCCAAGCTGGCAGGAATGTGAGGTAGCTGATCCTGGGATACATCCTCTATTATACTCCAGAGCTGCACTCACTATTCTGCTGGTGAAATGAAAAAAACGAGGCAGCATCCATGGATGTGAAGTGCTTTATTCTCCCATAGCATCAACAGAAAAAGGCAATGTTTCGGCCCCCAATTGGGCCTTTGTCAAGCTCAACCATTAGTCAGACCATTACTATTCTGCTGGTGAAGTCACTGTGTACATACATTATCTATCTAGTACTGATCCTGAGTTACATCCTGTATTATACTGCAGAGCTGCACTCACTATTCTGCTGGGGGAGTCACTGTGTATATACATTACTTATCCTGTACTGATCCTGAGTTACATCCTGTATTATACCCCAGAGCTGCACTCACTATTCTGCTGCTGGAGTCACTGTGTACATACATTACTTATCCTGTACTGATACTGAGTTACATCCTATATAATACTCCAGAGCTGCGCTCACTATTCTGCTTCTGGAGTCATTGTGTGAATGCAATACTGTGTCATGAACATGGTATTTGATCCCACCTGTCTGCTACTCTGTTCCCCGCTTTTGCTGTTTCATTTACCGGCTCTGCTACATCATATCTCCATTCCAGAAACAGACAATCCTTCCCTTTCTTGGATTTTACCATTTATCTCCTGTTTGCAGTTTTTACTCAGGTTCTGCTATATCTACTCTGTTAGTTTTCCTCACTCATTGCTTGATGGTCAGTGTCTATGCAAACCTTCGCTTCTTGCCAGTGCCCTATTCCTACCCGTGCCTGCTTATGCCCAAATTCTGTGTCCTGTTCCTGTATGTATTCCTTTGTTTTACCAAGATCCTGCCTGTTGCTGTTATTACTGCAAGATCTCACCCACGAGTGACCCACATTAGTTCCTGGGGGACCCACGTCCTCCCCACATGACACTGAGGTGTATCCTGTGTTATGCTCTAGAGCTGCACTCACTATTCTATGGGAGGAGTTACTGTACAATACTGTGCATTATATTATCCTACCAGCAGAATAGTGAGTGCAGCTCTGGAATATAATACAGGATGTAACTCAGGAGCAGTACAGGATAAGTAATGTATGTACACAGTGACTCCACCAGCAGAATAGTGAGTGCATCTCAGGAGTAGGTTGTGTCTTGGAGAGCTCTGCTGGAACCAGGGTGTGGTCAGGAGTCCCAGGTGAAGATCTAGCTGGGATCCCAGGAAGAGTGCACTCTCTTGGGTGCGTGCTTGTTATGGAGTCCCGCACCTCCTCCCTCCGATCTCGGTTGGAGGGAGGGAGGGCAGTGATGGCGGCGGCATCAGCGATATCAGCAACAGCAACATCTTCGCTACAGGTGCCAGAGAAACCAGCAATGTCAGCAGCGAAGAGGAGGCTTGGATCTACAAGCAATACGGTGAGGAGAGCGGGTTCTGGTCGTGGGTGCAGTGACACGGCCCGGGTTGACAGCGCGGCCACAATGTACGTCGCAGCAGGTGAGGTTGTGACCCGCAGTCAGGCCCGCAGGATAAAATGTGAGCCACAGACAGAGGCGAAACTGTCTAAATGGAGTGATAGACGGGAGGAGGAATCTATAATAGACATGGCCTCCAGGTTGGCAAAATATATGCAGGATTACCAGACTGCAGGGAAAATGATTGTCCTGCAGAAGGGAAAACTGCAATCTGTTAGGATGATGAAGGAGCAGAAGTCATCCAAGGAGGACAAAGCAGTGGCCAGGAGGGCAATAAGAGACTGCAAAGACTGTATTAAAATGTGGCAGGAAGTCAGAGAGAAGATCTTGGAGGAGAGCAGCCCCTTTAAGGAGAAACTGATGAATGACGATCGGTTTGCAAAAATGGCGGCAGGGCGCAGTGGCCATGCGCAAACTGACACATCAGGTGAGGGGGAGAGTTCGGATGAAGAGGAGTATGAGGATGTGCAGGAGAGTCTGGGGGAGCAGCCTGTGTGCTCTGGTGAGCAATCACTAACCCAGAGCAGCACCACGAGTGCCAGAAGTCTCCAGCCTGAGGAGGTAGAACTGCCACCGACATCAGAGGAGTCTGAGGTGGAGGGGAAAAGGATTACAGGAGCGCTACAAGTGCAGAAGACCCCACAGCTGGAAGCCCCTCCAGATATGGGGGGCTTCATGTTTGGTAATGATTTGCCAGAAAAGGACTCTGTAGTTCATAAAAGAAGGCAACAGAAGAAACCAGAGAAGGTGCAGGAGAGGCTGGTTTTTGTGTCGGTTTCTGAGAGCACTGGTCCAGCTGAAAAGTCGGATCAGGGCTCTGACCCCAAGAACCCCCCTAACCCAGGCTCTGAGGTGGGCCGGGAGCGGGGCGTTGGGAGGAAAAGCACTGAGCTGGTCAGACCCCCTGTCCCTGTGTTAGGTGGTAATCGGGACAGAGAGGTCAGAAAGAATGGCGCAGGAAAGGCCAGTACAGCTGGAGGTGACCAAGGTGACAGAAAGGAGAGTGGCAGCGGTGCCACAAGCAACATTGCAAGCGGGGCCTGTGATGCGGAGGGGGCTCCTGACCAAGCAGGATCTCGGGCTTCCAGCGATGCGGAGGCCAAAAAGAAAAACGGGAAAAACAAGAAAAAGAATAAAAACAAAACTGATGAGGTGCTCCCATCTACCTCTGGAAAGGCCAAAACCCAAAGTCCAGATCCAGCTAAAGGAGTGAATGTGAGAGAGAATGCTGGTGATGGGAGAGAGGATGCTGGGGGTGCTGGTTGTACCTCTGCTGTTGCTGTGTCTGCGGGCATCTCAGGTACATCTGGCAACAGTGATGCCACACAAGTGGATGCTGGTTTGGGTGGAGGTTCAAAGGATAGTACTGCAGTAAGGCAAGAGGGGTTACAGGTTCCATTCGCCCCTCCAGCGGCGACAACAACTGGTAGGAGTTATGCCAGTGTCGCCGCTGGAGGGAGTGGGTCCTCCTTGTCTCCAGGCTCTAGAGAGGGCGTTTTGCAACAGCGTCTCCTGGAGGCTTTACGGAAGGGGGAGAGTACAATCACAGTTGGAGGAAGAGAGGTGGACCTATCTCTCTGGAAAGAGAGACATGGCTTGGGTGCCTTCCGAGAGCAAAAGGGGGAGACCGTATGGTCCCTACCGACACCCGGGCAGGATGCAGGTCGTAGGAATGTGGTCCGTCTTCGTTGGAGAGGCAATGATGCATGCCCCCCGAGGGCAAGGGTAGTGGAGCTTCTGCTGAAGATGGGCTTCAGGGCAGTTGACATCTTTGCCCTGATCCATCCTTACGGCACGTCTGAGTTTGACATCAGCTTCATTCGCCCAGAGGCCCTAGAAATCTTCTGGGGGAATTACGAGCTGGTGAAAAACGAGCCTGGCTGGCGAGACTTTGCCATCCAAGTGGTGTCTCGCCAGAACGGTATCAAGAAGGTGACCGTTTTGACTCGCAACGAGTCACTTTCTTGCTTTGACATCATGACGTGGCTCAGTAGGTACGGAGAGGTGACGGAGATGCCCCAAAAGAACAGGAATGAGCACGGTATATGGTCCGGGGCCTGAACGTTCATGGTCAAGCTGAAGCGATCAGGTAACTCAGTGGCACATATACCTTCTGCAGCCTTCCTCGGCAGGGATCGTATCTTGGCCTTTTACCAGGGGCAGTCAAAGCTCTGCCACAGGTGCGGCGACCCCTCACACTTGAGCGCCGCTTGTAAGACCTTGAAGTGCGCTCTGTGTGGGGGTCTGGGTCATCTAGCCGCCTCCTGTGCGGAGATTAGGTGTAACCTGTGTGGTGACCTTGGTCACCCATTTAGTCGCTGTCCGCGCTCCTTTGCCAATGCGGTCTCAGCACATACGGATGGGGGTCATGATGTGGCCTCCGGGGGTGAGGGGACCAGCAGAGGTGAAGGAGCTCAGGAGCCAGGGAAGAACCGGCAAAAGACGGCTGCTCAGCAGAGGCGTCAGGAGAAGCGCAGACGGAGCAGGGAGCTGATGGGAGCGCCCACAGCAGGTGGGTCGATGGTGGCCCCTGTTCCAGAAGCAAATCTCGCGGCTGAGGCTTTGAGCAACAGCGAGTTAGATGAAGAGGACAGGAGGATCCAGAGGGAGGAGACCAACTCTGCAGATTCCTCCCACTGTGAAAGTGTGGATGGGGAAGGCAAGAGGTGGCTAGAGAAACGGTGTAAGCTAGGTGCCACAAGAAGGAAACAAAGGGGGGATTCAAGATCTTCTCCCATCCCGGGCCAAGTACAGGAAGGAAAAGCCTGCTCACCTCCAGTTGGACTCTCCAATAGGTTCCGAGCCCTCTGAGACATCTCTTCCTCCTCTTCTGAGGGGGAGGCGGAGGGCAAGGTTCCTAGGGAAAAGAAAGGGTCAACAGGGGGCGCTGAGCCTCCACCTCGTGAAGGCATAGTTCCTTCTGGGGTGGAGGCTACTCTGGAGCCTGGAAACAAGGACGACGGGGTCTGGGGATCCCTTGCTATGGACACATCTGTGTCCAAAAAAAGAGGCAAGGGGCTTTCCTCTGACCCCGAGGAAGCGGGTGTGAGGAAGAAAGCCGTCTAATTTAATCACTCATGATGGCGGCACCCACTCCGCTGACTCTGGCATCAATTAACGTTGCCAGCATTAAGTCTGATACGGCTAGATTTGCGGCCTTTGATTTTCTCAGCCGCGTTGAAGCCGACATTTTACTTTTGCAGGAGACCAGGCTGTCCGATTTGGCAGCCATACATAAGGCAAAAAGGGAGTGGAGGTCAGGCCCTTCCTACTGGTCTCTTCCGGCCGAGCCGTATAGTGGAGTGGCGGTACTTTTTACCGCAGCGGTTGAATGCCGACGAGTTATTGAATTAGAAATGGGAAGGTGCCTGATCTTAGATGTCCTCATGAAGGGACAAGAATTAAGACTTGTCAACATCTACGGTCCCCAGTCAAAAAAGGACAGGAAGAGTCTCTTTATGAGGATCAAGCCCTACCTTTTTACCAGCCGCCAAGTTGTCTTTGGAGGTGACTTTAATGCAGTCACAAGAGCCCGTGATAGGGGAGGCTCTGGAGACAGGCAGTTGACTTTTGACAGCGTCGCACTGAATAGCGTAGCTAGCGAGGCTCGCCTGGTGGATGTCCACATCCGGCACACCCCAGGCCACGAGGGGTTCACCTATTATAGAGGTCAGAGCAGGTCTAGAATAGGCAGGTTTTATTTGAAGGAGGAAGCCATCTCTTCACCAGTGTCCGTTGTTGAGGTGGAATTCTCCGATCACTGTCTAATATTGTTTTCTCTGAATGTTGCAGAGACCCCCCCGGATAGGCAGAGGTTTTTGGAGACTGAATTCATCACTTCTGGAGGAAGCAGAGATAAGACAGTCCTTTGAGGATTTTCTGCAGAGCCAGGTACCATTACTGGATCTCTGTAGCAGTAAGTCAGAGTGGTGGGAGATGTTCAAGAGGAGGGCGGCAAGGTTCTTCTGAGAGCTCTCCAACCTCAGATGCCTGGACAGGTACCGCCTGTACAACGGCCTGAGGAGGAAACTCGAACATCTCGTTTCGACTGGAGGTAGCCGCGAGGAGATCTCCAGAGTGAAATCTTTGCTCAAGAAGTGCCAGTACGATAGACACGCATCCTTGGTTTTTGAGAGGGATTTCGGGAAGTACCGCTCGCCCGACCCTTACAGAAACTGTAGGATGTCAGTGAATAGTAAAATGGTCACTGGACTGATCGATTGTACAGGATCCCTGAATCGATCCAGATCAGGGATTCTGGAGGTCGTCAGATCCTACTACTCACAACTCTTGGGAAAGAGGGATCTAGATTCGGAAGTGATGTCGGCTTTCCTGGCTGAAACTGTCCCTGAGCCGGGGGTAGACACCTCTCTTGATGTTTTGACAGGAGAAATCAGAATAGAGGAAGTTAAACTGGCGATTGATGGGCTCCGGCTCAAAAAATCGACAGGACCGGATGGACTAACATCCGAGTATTATAAGACCTTCAAGGACCTCTTGAGTCCCCACTTGACGGAGGATTTAAATGAGTGTCTTTCCTCGGGCACTCTGCCAAAGTCAATGAGGAGGTCAGCTTTGATCCTTCTGTCAAAGGGTAAAGACTCAAGCCATATTGAGAACTGGCGTCCCATAGCACTTCTCAATACGGACAGGAAGGTTCTGGCAAAAGTGCTGTTTAATCGGTTGGTCAAGTTTGCACCCCGGCTCCTCTCGGGGGCCCAGCATTGCTGTGTTCCAGGCCATAGCACCTTTAGCGCTGTTCTTGGTGTCCGGGAGGCAGTGGAGCAGGGTAGGGCTGGTCACTGGGAGGGGTACTTGCTGTCCTTGGATCAGGCCAAAGCGTTTGATCGGGTTAATCACGAATACCTCTGGTCAGTCCTTCTGAGATACGGCCTGCCAGTGGGGTTTGTTGATTGGCTGCGAACATTGTATGCAGGGGCTGAGACTTTCCCGCTGGTGAACGGTTGGCTTGGCCGCCCTTTTGAGGTGGGTTCCGGTGTCCATCAGGGCTGTCCTCTAAATCCCCTGTTGTATGTGTTTGCGATAGATCCCTTTCTTAGGATGGTTGATCGTGGACCTATAGCAGGGGTCGGGATGGCATACGCTGATGATGTCACGCTCTTCGTATCCTCAAGGGAGGAGGCAGAGTTTGTGGTATCAGAGGTGGATGGCTACTCAGAGGCATCTGGGTCCAGGGTCAACTGGGAAAAGTGTGAAAGTCTCTGGTTAGGAAGGGGGGATCCTGTGTTTTATCTCCCGGACACTCTTCCGGTGCCCCAGACTTCAGGAAAAGTTCTTGGCATCAAATTTGGCCAGGGGGATTACCCCATGCAAAATTGGGTAGACAGGCTGGATGGTGCCACTCAGAAGGTAAACCAGTGGAAGGGTTGGTCTTTGACCCTTCGGGAAAGAGTTAGCCAGATCAAAACATACCTGCTCCCTTTTATTCATCTACCTGGGCAGCGTATGCATTTTGCCAGAGCCTCTCTGGACCCGGGTCTACAACCTGTTCTTCCTAATGTTGTGGGGGAACAGGTTGAACCTGATCAGGAGAGATGTTACATACCGCACGAGGAGACTAGGGGGGTTGTCTATGGTCAACCCCGTGGTGTTTCTTTTAGACACCTTTTTTAAGATCAACATAGGCAACCTCTGGCAAGAGAGGGCTCCACCGTGGGTCTACTCCTGCCGGGGATGGTTTTGGCCCTTCTTCCAGGAATGGGAGACAGGAGGGCGAGTGAAGGACCTTCGCACGCAGCACGGATATCTCCCGGCTTACGTTACCTTGGTTCTGAAGGTGATACGCCGGTGGGGTCTGGGGATGTGGGAGATCAGGACTCTGACGAGGAGGCTCCGTGACGAAAGAGTCCTGTTGACCCGTTTCCAGAAGCCCCTGGCGCTCAAGGACTGCCCAAGTCGGGACCTGGAGGGAGGGTTACGTTTACTGAATTCAAACCGGGTCCCCGTGAAGTTTTGGGACTTGGCTTGGAGCTACTTTCACGGGAGACTGTATGTAAGGGGTAACTTGAAGAGCAGGCCTCTGATTGACAGGGGCTGCCCCCGTCAGGAGTGCAGCGATGTGCTGGAAAGCATGGAGCATTTCCTGCTTCAGTGCCTCTTTAATACAGAGGTATACCAACGGGTAGGCGTCTCCATAGGCTGGCCTCAGATGGCACACCTCTCCTATGCGGAGTGGGCTTATGGAGCCTTCAGAGGTCTTGGTGGCAGGGACCGCTGCACTTTATTCCTAGTTAGCCTAGTGGTCAGGTTCCACATCTGGAGTGCACGGTGTTTAATCTCGACGGAACTGAAAATCCTCCCCGTGGATACGGTATGTAGGAACATCCTGGGTGACCTGGTGAAGGTGCGTTCTTTGGAGTATGAGAGGCTGGGCACATCTAAAGCTTCTCTCCTATGGAGAGGGCTTGTATTTCGTTAGGGACAGTGTTTTCTTAATTTTCTAGGGGCAGAGTAGGGAGAGAGGAAGGACAGGATAGGGAGAGAGGAGGGATAGGGCAGGGACAGTTTTCATGAAGGGTCAGACTGAGGGGCAGACTAAGGACAGTCTAGGGCAAATTAGGAGAGAATAGGGAGACCTTTTTTAAATTCAAGGGATAGTACATTGTGATATCTGTGCCCGGCTTATCACCTCCAATCCCGGTGGGGGGCTGTGAGTGCACCATGAAGCTTTTTGTTTTGAATTGGGCAAAATGGAATGAAGTAGGGCTGCAGGAGAGCCGACCTTAGGCTTTCGGGTTATGTATATAGTATATATTATGTATGTTGGTATTGGAGTGTATTATGGTTTTGTATATATTGTATATATTCACGTTTTGGGTGGTAGTTAGGTTGGATGGGGAGTTGGGGGGAGTGGGATTCACGCCTTGAGCCGTAGCCTGGCACGTCCCGAACATTGAACTCTGGGCATGGACTGGTGGAGCGGGCATGGCCCCCAGGCTGCGGCGGGCACAGTGTGGTATTTATTTTAAAAAAAAAACCCTGGTGTGGCTTGGCACATCCTGAGCTGAACTCTGGGCACGGACTGGTGGAGCAGGCTTGGCCCCCAAGCTGCACTGGGGACCCAAAAAAAAAAACCAAAAACATATTCTTAGTTAGTTTTTATGCCAGTTTGGCTCGGTCTTTCTGTTTGAATTTGGTTATTTATGTTGCTATTTCAGTTCTTTATGTTGTGTTTATGTTATTACTTACATTTGTTTTGTGTGGGTAGTGCGGCACGGCTGGACCTGGAGTTATAGTTTACAAGGTGTTATGTAGTTATAGTTTCCTTAGTTTTATATCTTAGGTATAAACTTATATATTGTGTTATAGTTGTATATTGTGTTATATGATGAGTGTGTATGTGTGTGGGTGTGTACGGCGGGAAGGGGGGGGGGCGGAACCCGGATATGGACATTTACTTTGTTTATGGATCACGGGCTGTGGGGGAAGGGCCTTATATTGCTTTATATGGTTATTGTTATTGTTACAGTTTGTCTTTGTTGTGTTTTTTTACTTTTATAATAAAAGATATACAGGATGTAACTCAGGATCGGTACAGGATAAGTAATGTATGTACACAGTGACTCCACCAGCAGAATAGTGAGTGCAGCTCTGGAGTATAATACAGGATGTAACTCAGGATCAGTACAGGATAAGTAATGTATGTACACAGTGACTCCACCAGCAGAATAGTGAATACAGCTCTGGAGTATAATACAGGATGTAACTCAGGATCAGTACAGGATAAGTAATGTATGTACACAGTGACTCCGCCAGCAGAATAGTGAGTGCAGCTCTGGAGTATAATATAGGATGTAACTCAGGATCAGTACAGGATAAGTAATGTATGTACACAGTGACTCCACCAGCAGAATCGTGAGTGCAGCTCTGGAGTATAATACAGGATGTAACTCAGGATCAGTACAGGATAAGTAATGTATGTACACAGTGACTCCACCAGCAGAATAGTGAGTGCAGCTCTGGAATATAATACAGGATGTAACTCAGGAGCAGTACAGGATAAGTAATGTATGTACACAGTGACTCCAGCAGCAGAATAGTGAATACAGCTCTGGAATATAATACAGGATGTAAGTGAGGATCAGTACAGGAAAAGTAATGTAATGTATACTGAAAGGCCCCTTTATTATAGACTCTTTCATAATTGAAGCTTTCCTGTATACAAGTAGATCCGTCACCCTGAAGTGCAGCATAAAATCACATTTTCCGTGTATCTTTTTCAATGTTAATCCATACTAGAATGGGAAAATCCAGTGAAAGAGGATCCTGTGGGTGGAAACAACTCATTGCTGAAAGGGGTCTGAGGAGGATGTGAAGAATCTGATGAACAGATGCTGCACAGTCAAGTAAATTACAGCCGGATACAACTCTAATGCTGCTTCTAACCTGTTTGAAAGTACAACACATCGTTTCTTATCACGGATGGGTTTTAACAGCAGACGACCAATTCCAACACCATTGTATGTAAGAGAAATAGAAAGGTGAGACTCCAGGGAGCAAAAGAGCTCAAAAACTGGTCAAATGAATCTAGATTTTTGTTGCACCATGCTGATGAGAGGTCAGAATTAGGTGCAAGCAGCATGAATCGATGGCCCCTTCCTGTCAGGCTGATAGGGGTGGAGAAATGGTGTGGTGGGAAAGGCTTTCTTGGCGCACCATGCATCCTCTGACACCTTTGGGTGGACGCTGCGACTTATTGAGGAGGTTCTGAAATCTAAAGGAGGTCCAACAAGTTACTAGATAGGGGTCTCAGTGTATGGGCATTGCTCAGTGTAATTATGTGGGCTTTTAGCCTATCAAGAGGATATTATATACATATATATATATACACACTTGGAGGAAAAGTGTTTGGCTGAACTAAGATCACAGAAGAAACCCTGCACAACCCAATAAGTCCCATAGATCAGCAAGGAAGGGGCCAATATCCATTTGACTATGGGGCCCTTCCTCTGGAATGTTTTCCCGTCCCCTGACATAATAATTACATTAATAATACCCAAACATGATATTTGTGTCCAGATGCTAGGCTCCTGTGAATTCTCCATAATGCCGCACTAATTCATTCATAATGCACATACTTTCTGAACAGAACAGGTATTTAACCAATCAAGCCTCGTGCCCTTTGATCCTGTTATGTTCACAAACCTCAGCGCATTCTTGATAACTGAGGACAAAGACACTAATGCAGTTGGTAAAAAAGCATCAATCAGGGAGTCAAAAGCCCAAGGAATTCCCATAAATGTAATCCGATAAAATGAGCAGTAATCCATCCTTCTTTCAAGAGGTATCAAAGAGAAAGGGAATTCTTATTTAAGGGGGCAGCGCCAATCCTTCACTGCTCAGCGGAGGCTCAAAACAAACATCAGACACATTAGGATGAGAAGAAGAGTACACCAGATATTCATCTGCAGTCATTCCCTTGTAAAGCTCATCAATATTACAGGACCAAGATGCTTCACGGGCTCTTAATCAAAGTCCTGAGGCAGTAAGATTGATGGTAACCTGCTGAATGTTCTTCCCTCTCACTTGCTGCAGGTGTGAACCTGAGACCTTGGTGACACCCGCAGTCACAGCTTATATGCACATCACTGATTTCTGTTGTATCCCTTATTTGTTAAAACAGGAACGTATTGTTAGAAAAAGCTACAATTAAGAGAAATGTGTCAATAATTATAAGAAATCATCGCTGTAGAATACAAATATAATTCAATAATAAGCAAAGTGTCCCATATGAGGTCAGGTAGACTGTTATATATTGTATTCCTGAGCCTTTATTCAAAAGCAGTAAAAACCAGTGATGTCACAGAGAATGCAGCCTATCCTTTCAATAGAGAGCAGCGATGACATCACTGAAAATGCAGCTTTTCCATTCACTAGAGAGCAGCAGTGACATCACTGAGAAATGCAGCCTATCCATCCACTAAAGAGCAGCAGTGACATCCCTGAGAATGCAGCCTATCCATTCACTAGAGAGCAGCGATGACATCACTGAGAATGCGGCCTATCCATTTACTAGAGAGCAGCGGTAACATCACTGAGAAATGCAGCCTATCCATCCACTAGAGAGCAGCTGTGACATCACTGAGAATGCTGCTTATCCATTCACTAGAGAGCAGCAGTGAGATCTTTGAGAATGCCGCCTATCCATTCACTAGAGAGCAGCGATGACATCACTGAAAATGCCGCCTCTCCATTCACTAGAGAGCAGCGATGACATCACTGAAAATGCAGCCTATCCATCCACTAGAGAGCAGCAGTAACATCACTGAGAATGCAACCTATACGTCCACAATAGAGCAGCTGTGATATTACTGAGAATGCCACATATCCATCCACTAGAGAGCAGGGGTGACAACACTGAGAATACGGCCTATCCATTCACTAGAGAGCAGCGGTGACATCACTGAAAATGCAGCTTATCCATTCACTAGAGAGCAGCAGTGATATCACTGAGAAATGCAGCCTATCCATCCACTAGAGAGCAACAGTGACATCTTTGAGAATGCCGCCTATCTATTCACTAGAGAGCAGCGGTGACATCACTGAGAATGCAGCCTATCCATTCACTAAAGAGCAGCGATGACCTCACTGAGAATGTGGCCTATCCATTCACTAGAAAGCAGGGGTGACATCACTAAAAATGCAACTTATCCATTCACTAGAGAGCAGCGATGATATGACTGAAAATGCAGCCTACATGTTCACTAGAGAGCAGCTGTGACATCACTGAGAATGCCGCCTATCTATCCACTAAAGAGCAGCAGTGACATCACTGAGAATGCAGCCTATCCATTCACTAGAGAGCAGCGATGACATGACTGAAAATGCAGCTTATCCATTCACTAGAGAGCAGCAGTGATATTGCTGAGAAATGCAGCCTATCCATCCACTAGAGAGCAGCGATGACATCACTGAAAATGCAGGCTATATGTTCACTAGAGAGCAGCTGTGACATCACTCAGAATGCCACCTATCCATTTACTAGAGAGCAGCAATGACATCCCTGAGAATGCAGCCTATCCATTCACTAGAGAGCAGCGATGACATCACTGAAAAGGCAGCCTATACGTTCACTAGAGAGCAGCTGTGACATCACTAAGAATGCAGCTTATCCATTCACTAGAGAACAGCAGTGACATTCCTGAGAATGCAACCTATCCATTCACTAGAGAGCAGCAATGACATCACTGAAAATGCAACCTATACGTTCACTAGAGAGCAGCTGTGATATCACTGAGAATGCCGCCTATCCATCTACTAGAGGGCAGCAATGACATCCCTGAGAATGCAGCCTATCTATTCACTAGAGAGCAGTGATGACATCACTGAAAATGCAGCCTATCCATTCACTAAAGAGCAGTAATGACCTCACTGAGAATGTGGCCTATCCATTCACTAGAAAGCAGGGGTGACATCACTAAAAATGCAACTTATCCATTCACTAGAGAGCAGCGATGACATCACTGAAAATGCAGCCTACATGTTCACTAGAGAGCAGCTGTGACATCACTGAGAATGCCGCCTATCCATCTACTAGAGAGCAGCAATGACATCCCTGAGAATGCAGCCTATCCATTCACTAGAGAGCAGCGATGACATGACTGAAAATGCAGCTTATCCATTCACTATAGATCAGCAGTGACATCACTAAGACTGCAGCCTATCTATTCACAAAAGAGCAGTGGTGACATCACTGAAAAGCGAGCCTATCCATTCACTAGAGAGCAGTGGTGACATCACTGAGAATGCAACATATTCATTTAGTAGACAGCAGCGGTAACATCACTGAGAAGCCAGCCTATCCATTCACTAGAGAGCAGCGGTGACATCACTGAGAATGCAGCCTATCCATTCAATAGAGAGCAGCGATGACATCACTGAGAATGCGGCCTATCCATTCACTAGAGAGCAGCGATGACATCACTGAAAATGCTGCCTACATGTTCACTAGAGAGCAGCTGTGACATCACTCAGAATGCCGCCTATCCATCTACTAGAGAGCAGCAATGACATCCCTGAGAATGCAGCCTATCTATTCACTAGAGAACAGCGATGACATCACTGAAAATGCAGCCTATGCGTTCGCTATAGATCAGCAGTGACATCACTGAGACTGCAGCCTATCCATTCACAAAAGAGCAGTGGTGACATCACCGAAAAGCCAGCCTATCCATTCACTAGAGAGCAGTGGTGACATCACTGAGAATGCAACATATTCATTTAGTAGACAGCAGCGGTAACATCACTGAGAAGCCAGCCTATCCATTCACTAGACAGCAGAGGTGACATCACTGAGAATGCAGCCTATCCATTCACTAGAGAGCAGCGATGACATCACTGAGAATGTGGCCTATCCATTCACTAGAGAGCAGGGGTGACATCACTGAGAATGCAGGCTATACGTCCACAATAGAGCAGCTGTGATATTACTGAGAATGCCACCTATTCATCCACTAGAGAGCAGGTGTGACATCACTGAGAATGCAGCCTATCCATTCACTAGAGAGCAGCAGTGACATCCCTGAGAACGAAGCCTATCCATCCACTGGAGAGCAGCAGTGACATCACTGACAAATGCAGCCTATCCATCCACTAAAGAGCAGCATTGACATCTTCGAGAATGCAGCCTATCCATTCACTAGAGAGCAGCGATGACATCACTGAAAATGCGGCCTATCCATTCACTAGAGAGCAGCGGTGACATCACTGAAAATGCCGCTTATCCATTCACTAGAGAGCAGCAGTGATATTGCTGAGAAATGCAGCCTATCCATCCACTAGAGAGCAGCGATGACATCACTGAAAATGCAGCCTATATGTTCACTAGAGAGCAGCTGTGACATCACTCAGAATGCCACCTATCCATCTACTAGAGAGCAGCAATGACATCCCTGAGAATGCAGCCTATCCATTCACTAGAGAGCAGCGATGACATCACTGAAAAGGCAGCCTATACGTTCACTAGAGAGCAGCTGTGACATCACTAAGAATGCAGCTTATCCATTCACTAGAGAACAGCAGTGACATTCCCGAGAATGCAACCTATCCATTCACTAGAGAGCAGCAATGACATCACTGAAAATGCAACCTATACGTTCACTAGAGAGCAACTGTGATATCACTGAGAATGCCGCCTATCCATCTACTAGAGAGCAGCAATGACATCCCGGAGAATGCAGCCTATCTATTCACTAGAGAGCAGTGATGACATTACTGAAAATGCAGCCTATATGTTCACTAGAGAGCAGCAGTGACATCACTGAGAATGCATCCTATCCATTCACTAGAGAGCAGCGATGACATCACTGAGAATGCAGCCTATCCATTCACTAGAGAGCAGCGACGACATCACTGAAGATACAGCTTATCCATTCACTAGATAGCAGCAATGACACCACTGAGGATATAGCTTATGCATTTACAAAAGAGCAGCAGTGACATCATGGACAATGCTTCTATCCATTCCATAGAGACCAGCAGTGACATCAGTGAGAATGACGCTTATCCATTCATTAGGGATAATAGGGGTGTACTACTGATCCAAAACAAAGAGGGGCCTATGTAGATAGCCTACCTATGACCAAAACAACAGGAGGCCGGTCCCCTGGGATTACTACTAGGACTATTACTGGGGCTACCACTGACCAAAACATAAGGGGGCCTTTCCACTGGGACTACCACTGGTCTCAGATACAAGGGGGAGGGGGCTGCCCAATGGGGCTACCACTGACCCAAACGGGAGAGGGCCTATCTACTGGGACTACCACTGGTCTCAGATACAAGGGGGAGGGGGCTGCCCAATGGGGCTACCACTGACCCAAACGGTAGAGGGCCTATCTACTGGGACTACCACTGGTCTCAGATACAAGGGGGAGGGGGCTGCCCAATGGGGTTACCACTGACCCAAACGGGAGAGGGCCTATCTACTGGGACTACCACTGCTCCAACACAAGGGGGCCCTTGTCTCTGTTTTTGGTTGAGATGTGTTTGTATATTGAAATTAAAAGACTCCCCCATTCATTTCTATGGAGAGTGACCCCAAAATCCTGGGGACATGGAGGTTGCAGCCATACAAATTCACTGCAGTAGAAACCCCTTACGGATACAACGTGATGGAATTACATGAAGTTACTGTTCCTGTATGTTCTGCTTTTACACCACGGCACATGACTGAGCTCATTAATAGGTACAAATACTGAAAGATGGCCGCACTCCAGGAAGCTTTAAGGACAAAGGAGCAGAAGATTGACAAGGATACAGTGTTAATGCCGCATGCTACCATCAAGCTAAGAAGTCACCCACCGTGTCCTGCACTGTTGCAATATGGTATTTAATTATAAGCACATTTTACAACATGCCAGTCAATCACTTATACACGTCACCCTCAGCAAACAACCTCGGAAAGTGCTTCATATCTGCTGCCCATAGGCATAGAATGGCCACTTTATTAGAGAGCCTGGCCCATTTCTAGAGGCAGCAGCCCAGTCACGATTGGTGCTTTCCTGTATAGAAATTAGCATAGCATCACGTGGCATGTTTTCCGAGGATCAGTTTCAGTGTGAATCCACATCAGGTAGGAAGATCCAGCGATCTGAGCGACTTTCAACAAGGCCGATCATCGGTGCTAGACTAGCCGGGCCGGGATATCATTCTTGTGTAACGGTGTGAAAAGAACGGCGTGATTGAGGAACGGCATCCAGCGAAAGGGGATCCTGTAGACAGAGACAATTTGTCACTTAAAGGGGTCAGAGGAGGATGTCAGGAATCATTCTGGTCAACAGGCAAAGATGTTAACCTGGAAGAGTCTTCCACAAGGTGATATTTGAGCAGCAGGACATGGAAAAATGGGAGTGGCCTTCCCAAGTGGTATGGCTTGTATAAAAGGGCTACATATATTAAAGAACTCCTATAATAATATCAGACCCTTAAATTAATTTTACACCCCTCAAATATATGCAGACTCCCTACGTATATTCAAACTCCTTTTACAGTATTAATGGAACCTCATAATGCACACCTTTAGGTCCTGTAGAAGTCCATAATGTACACCCCAACTACTGCAGAACATCACACTGCAGCTGCTGCAGAACATCGTAACACAACTGCTGCAAAATCTCATAATGCACACAACTGCTGCAGAACCTCATAATACACACCCCAGCTGATACAGAGCATCATGAACTATTACAAGCATCATAATACCTCAGCTGCTACAAAACATCATAAAACACCCCCAGATGCTATAAAGTGTCATAATACATGCCTGAACTGCTCCAAAACATTAAAATACATACCTTAGCTACTGCAGAGCCTCAGAATAGACATCTCAGTTGCTGCAGAACCTCATATTACGCAGTTCCGCTGCAGCAAAACATTTTAATACACACCACAGCTGCTGCAGAACATCATATTACATGCTGCAGCTGAACATTATAATACACAGCACAGCTGCTGCAGAACATCATATTACATGCTGCAGCTTATCATTATAATACACACCACAGCTGCTGCAGAACATCATATTACATACTTCCTCTGCTGCTGGAAATGATAATACATACCACAGCTGCAGCAATTATAATTCTATCCGTTCAGTCATGTCGGACTCTTGGATACGCTGTAGGCCGGTCCTCTCCATGCTTCTCTATTCTCTACAGCAGCTTTCAGTGGCCTGATGTCCATTCCCGTGTCCTTCTTGATGTCCAGCCAACGTGTCTTGTCTTCCACTTCCTTTTACCACTGACCATCCCAAGTAGCATCTCTTTTTCCAGTGAATTCGCGCTCATCAGTCTCTGGTGATCCTGTCTTCCCTGGACCCCCCTGGGCCGCACGACCTAGTGCTAATTGACGCTTTATCCCACTTGTCGAACTTCCACTATGAGGGACCCAAAGAATACGAAGCTATTAACCACTTTGATTTCCTCGTTGTTGTTGCAGAAAATCATAATGCCAGAGCTGCTGCAGAAGCTCCTTTATGCAAAGGATGAGGGAATTTAATATCAATAATGAACAAATACATTATGTTGACAAAAGAATAGGGACCCCCACCAATCCTGTACTCTTATGAGAAGGGGATATGCAAATTGGATGTGTAGGTATAAAGGAGAGTATTTCACAGGTATAGCCCAGTACAGAAACCATCAGATGCCCCCAAGTGTAGATCTGACAACAGGGTCTGGCGGGGGGATGTCACCAGGTGTAGAGCTGACAACAGGGTCTGGCGGTGGGATGTCACCAGGTGTAGAGCTGACAACGGGGTCTGGCGGTGGGATGTCACCAGGTGTAGAGCTGACAACGGGGTCTGGTGGAGGGATGTCACCAGGTGTAGAGCTGATGACGGAGTCTGGCGGTGGGATGTCACCAGGTGTAGAGCTGACAACGGGGTCTAGCGGTGGAATGCCACCAGGTATAGAGCTGACAACAGGGTCTAGCGGTGGGATGTCACCAGGTGTAGAGCTAACAACGGGGTCTGGCGGGGGGATGTCACCAGGTGTAGAGCTGACAATGGGGTCTGGCGTTTGGATGTCACCAGGTCTAGAGCTGACAATGGGGTCTGGCGGTGGGATGTCACCAGGTGTAGAGCTGACAACGGGGTATGGTGGTGAAATGTCACCAGGTGTAAAGCTGACAATGGGATCTGGCGGGGGGATGTCACCAGGTGTAGAGCTGACAACGGGGTCTGGCGCTGGGATGTCACCAGGTGTAGAGCTGACAACGGGGTCCGGTGGGGGGATGTCACCAGGTGTAGAGCTGACAACGGGGTCTGGTGGTGGGGGGATGTCACTAGTTGTAGAGCTGACAATGGGGTCTGGTGGGGGGATGTCACCAGGTCTATAGCTGACAACGGGGTCCGGTGGGGGGATGTCACCTGGTGTAGAGCTGACAACGGGGTCTGGCGGTGGGATGTCACCAACCAATCAGTATAGGTCATCACCACACTTTTCGACCTTCCGGAGTCCGCTGTTGGCCATGTTATTGGGGGATGGATACCATCCGGTGTGTGCGGTTCCGCCACGTTCATGGAGACCTCGTAAACTGACAGAACGTGGACAACAAAGCCTTGTAGGATCTGTGAAGACATCACACAGATCGTCTGCCCTCACTCATGGTAGTCTCACTGGCCATTGAGACATCCATTAACACCAGAACCATCCATATGGACCGGCATGTGAAGGGTTACCATGGACGAGCGGCTGCATACAGCATCACAGCAGTGACTGCACAGCGGCGCCTGTGATGGGGCTTGGAGCATCGGACTGCAAGTGAGTGGAAGCTGAATCATGGTAACCATCTTCCGGTCGGACGGCCGCACTTGGGTGTGGCGGTTACCTGCAGGGCGGTTTCTACATGACTGCATCGTCCCAACAGTGAGGTTTGGAGGAGGTTCTGTTATGGTGTAGAGGGGGTTCTGCTGGGAAGGACCATTGGTTATAGTGAAGACCACCCTCAGCACCAACAGGTACAGAGGCATCCGGCAATGTGGCATCCCCTACCCTGTGGCAATACTTGGGTACAGCTCTGTGTCTTTACA
Source organism: Eleutherodactylus coqui (assembly GCF_035609145.1). Classification (NCBI taxonomy): domain Eukaryota; kingdom Metazoa; phylum Chordata; class Amphibia; order Anura; family Eleutherodactylidae; genus Eleutherodactylus; species Eleutherodactylus coqui. The sequence continues at coordinate 26,052,114 of NC_089844.1, read as the reverse complement.
ACATGACCGAGCGCCATGTCATACGGTACGCAGGGTTCAGGTTTGTGGGGAGCAGAACGTCTGCAGACTTCATTGCCGCCCAAAGTCCGAATTTCAATCCCATCGAGTGTCTTCAGGGGAACTAGAATGCCGCATCCGTGCGCCCAACATCCCTGCATCATTAGGTGAAGCTCCTTAAGGGAATGGAGGAAAATCCCTCCACACATCTAGGGGAACTTGGTGAAAAGCGTCCGCAGAGGGGGACTGCAGTCATGGAGGCCCAACACCGAAGTGAAAAATGTAACTTTCTTCCAATTGTATGACCTTTAATGTGGGTCCAATACTTTTGTCAACATAGTGTATCTGTACATTAGTCTTCAAAAAGAGCTTCAGAAGTGCTGTATAATATAAGAAATATTGTATTCCCCTGTGGTAAATTGCAAGAATTTATCTTAGACCTTTCTATTTTTTTGATCACAGGACTTTACTATGACGACTTATAGGGAGGCATCATCTATCTATCTCATATCTATCTATCTATCTATCTATCTATCTATCTATCTATCTATCTATCTATCTCATATCTATCTATCTATCTATCTCATATCTATCTATCTATCTATCTCATATCTATCTATCTCTTCTATCTGTCTATCCATCTCATATCTATCTATCTATCTATCTATCTATCTATCTCATATCTATCTATCTATCTATCTATCTATCTCATATCTATCTATCTCATATCTATCTATCTCTTCTATCTGTCTATCCATCTCATATCTATCTATTATCTATATATCTTATATCTCTCTCTCATATCTATCTATCTATCTATCTATCTATCTCATATCTATCTATTATCTATATATCTTATATCTCTCTCTCATATCTATCTATCTATCTATCTATCTATCTATCTATCTCATATCTATCCATCCATATCATATCTATCTATCTCTCTCATATCTATCTATCTATCTCATATCTATCTATTATCTATATATCTTATATCTCTCTCATATCTATCTATCTCTCTCATATCTATCTATCTATCTCATAGCTATCTATTATCTATATATCTTATATCTCTCTCATATCTATCTATCTATCTCATATCTCTCTATCTATCTCATATCTATCTATCTCTCTATCTATTATCTATCTATCTATTATATTTTTATATGTCTATATATAGGCTTTCATTTTCTGACGTTAAACTTGCCCATTTTCTGTTTGTTCCGCAGTGAGGGGGGGTCTGACCGCACCTGGGGGATGAGTAAAGCCTTTGTGTGTCATGTGTTTAGACAAGGATTAAGGCGTCAGGTAAGAACATTCCCCCTTTTAAGGTCTGCAGTCGAGCGATTCTCTTTGATGTCATTGGCTGGCGTTCCTAGGATGTCATTTTCCCCATTGTTGGCTTTACATTTTTGATCAGAGGGCTGAAGCGTCCATCAGCTGGTGACAGTATCTTCAACAGAAGAGACCAGTATTCTTTGACTTGGATTGCATTTTTAAGCCATTGTAGTCGTATCTCCTGCATGCTAAGCTGAAATAATCGTCCTTCGCAGCTGCCAGGTAGAACGTAAATCGCCTGTGAACAGCCGAAGCTTCAGCAAAACAAACTTCTCAGAAGGCGCTTTGCTACTTATTTTATCGAATACGCGGAGTCTTAGGAGACACTAATTGCAAATTGACTGAAAAAAGCCGCAGGTTTTCACTTCTCTCTTGTTCGGCGATCTCCATTTAACCAGCTTATTGACAAATGAAAACATTTGCGTGTAGCACAACTCAAGAGATGGAGAGGGGCAGAGAATGTAGGAGCGTAAACATGAAGTCAGGTGGGCTGAAAGAAACAATGTGTACGAAAGGTCCTAAAAGGATACTCCAAGGTTACACTCTTAGCTAGCAGAGCAGAGCATGGAGCCAGAGGGGACAGCTGAGGCCTCTTGGTCTCTAATAGTATTTTACTTTTCTAACTACCCATCAGCAATTGTGAGCTATCAAATTGTTTAATAATCTAATAGACAGTAGGTAGCTATTCATATGCCCTATGACCCATTCCCCCATGACACAGAAAGTAGAGCTGCTCTTTAAGAGGGGCTCACATTCTGGCACACTGTGTCATCCAGAGCTGCACTCACTGTGTACATACATTACTTATCCTGTACTGATCCTGAGTTACATCCTGTATTATACTCCAGAGCTGCACTCACTATTCTGCTGCTGGAGTCACTATGTACATACATTACTTATCCTCTACTGCTCCTGAGTTACAGCCTGTGTTATACTCCAGAGCTGCACTCACTATTCTGCTGGTTGAGTCACTGTGTACATACATTACTTATCCTGTACTGATCCTGAGCTACATCCTGTATTATACTCCTGAGCTGCACTCACTATTCTGCTGGTGGAGTCACTGTGTATATACATTACTTATCCTGTACTGATCCTGAGTTACATCCTGTATTATACTCCAGAGCTGCACTCACTATTCTGCTGGTGGAGTCACTGTGTACATACATTACTTATCCTGTACTGATCCGGAGTTACATCCTGTATTATACTCCAGAGCTGCACTCACTATTCTGCTGGTGGAGTCACTGTGTACATACATTACTTATTCTGTACTGATCCGGAGTTACATCCTGTATTACACTCCAGAGCTGCACTCAACATTCTGCTGGTGGAGTCACTGTGTATATACATTACTTATTCTGTACTGCTCCTGAGTTACATCCAGTATTATACTTCAGAGCTGTACTCACTATTCTGCTGGTGGAGTCACTGTGTGCATATATTACTTATCGTGTACTGAACCAGAGTAACATCCTGTATTATACTCCAGAGCTGCACTCAACATTCTGCTGGTGAAAGTCACTGTGTACATACATTACTTATCCTCTACTGCTCCTGAGTTACAGCCTGTGTTATACTCCAGAGCTGCACTCACTATTCTGCTGGTGGAGTCACTGTGTACATATATTACTTATCTTGTACTGATACTGAGTAAAGGCCCATTTACATGGAGCGATGATCGCTAAAAGATCGCTCAAATGATAGTTTAAGTGACAGCTTTGAGCGATCATTTTGCATAAACTATTAAGTAGCTACTTAACAGCAATTAAGTGTGCAAATAAAGCCTTAGCTGAAAGCAGTGAATAGCCGGAGGGCTCTTATCAGCTTTGAGTTCCTTTGTTCTCCAGTGGGAAACAATGCTATTAGCACTCCCTGCAGAAAACTGCTGATAAGGCTGAAGGCCGATTTTTAGGTTGGGCTGTATTTAACATTCAGCTAGCAGTGCACTGATTATCGCTCAAACGATCGCTTTTTAGCGATTTTTGAGTGATCATCGCTCCATGTAAATGGGCCTTTAGACATGATGTAACTAGTGAACAGGACAAGTTAAGTGACATTTATACAATGTATCTAATCATGATGTGTAAGTGGAGCCTTTACATTAATTAAGCTTTACCTCTGATTGGCTGCGAGAGGGTGTTTCTTAGTGCCTAGATTGTCAGCTCCCCTGCCTATCCCTGGAACACTTTGGTGACTACGTTTTTCTCTTGTCCCCACTCTCGCCTTCAGAGGACATCTTTCGGCTCTGCTAATATTTTAGACAAACATAACTCCAGAAGTAACGTGGGAGAAATGCCAGCACTTTGTATGTCAGGACTTAGTGATTCAGTTTGTGCGGCGGAGCCTTTCGTGTCAAGTGTCACCTATTAACCTGTTACTCCCTGGGAAAGTCTAAAGGCAGCCGTATTAGTGTAGCACCACCATAATGGCTGATCACCTACCCCTGACACCTGTAAGATTACCTGGGGGAATGTTCCAGAACTGTGGGACTCTCACAGTCCATTCCTTACATAAGGGTTGCCAGCAGTGATGAGTGAACTTTTCAAAAGTTAGGTTCAGCTGGTTCACTGAATTTGGACAAAAAGTTTGGTTTGGTCTGAATTAGTGTACTTTCCCAATACTCCTCAAACTGGTGTATAAGCATTTAAAGAAGAAGTTGGAGCCTCTTGGATGAATGTGGTTCGCACTGTTGCCTTGTAATGCGGCCCGAGGTTCAAATCATTTCAAGGGTAACATTAACTTTGCAAAAGTTCATTCAGCCGTCACCCTCGGTCAGATGTGAACCTACAACTCCAGCAATCCAAGGCCACCGTTCCCACACAGTTTGTCTACAAGTTCCATCCTCCTATTAAGCACAATGCAATAAAAGGAGCCAAGAAAGCCCCATAGAACCCTCTTAGGTCACCTAGGAGAGTATGTGAGTACTTATTTTAAGCTGTGTTTAATGGCGCCTACCCATTTACGGTTTTTGAATGCTGTGATATCGCTGCGTTGTTTTTGACACGAATGTCAATGGGACTTTCTAATGTTAAAAATTCATTACAAGTTGGTGCGTTGCGATTTACGGCGATGCGTTTTGAACATTAGAAAATCCCATTGACATTCGCGTTAAAAAAAACGCAGCGATATAGCAGCATTAAAAAAAAACACAAGTGCGTAGGCGCACTAAGGCCTTTTTCACAAGGCTGATAGTAATATCACCAGGAGAAAATCGCAGTACTATTGCATCTGTGTTCCGTGCGATATCGCTACATTTTCTCGCAGCGATATTGCGATTTTGTGTCGCTACAAAGTCGCATGACTTTGTAGCGCTCTTTTGTCTGGATTTTCTGGGGGGCTTGAAATATAATCCCTACTACAAAAATAAGCCCTGGCTGCTGTAAAAAAAAAAAACCACAATACAACACATCACCTAACAGACGCTGTCCGCTCCGCCGCCGTCTACTCTGCAGCTCCGCAGACTTGCTTCTAATTTTTACCCAGCGCTTCCTGGTCAGGAGCTTAAAATCTCCGCCTTCAGTAAGCTCCGTCTCTGATTGTTTCTCGAGTGCCGCGGTTCAGCCAATCACTGCAGCGCTCAATGAACCAATCACAGGCATTCAAAGCGACAGCTTTCCTTTTATGTCTCTTTCACACAGGCGACAGAGATACCGCTGCTATGTGCACGCGATTTTGTAGTGTCAGTGATGCTTTTTTCTTGAGAAAAATGTAGCACTGCGTCGCTGCTACGCGCGATTTTCTCTCGCGAAAAAAACACGTAATTTTGTAGCGAGAAGATTAATAGGACTTTCTAATGTTAAAAATCACATAGCATGAAAATCGCAAGTTCGTGCGATGTGATGCGATAAACAAGGAGGCTCCATAGGGAAACATGGGCTACAAAACATCCCAAATCACGGCTGTATAGAGCATGCTGCGATTCTGTAATTTCGCTATCTCACACACTACAAAACATCGCACGTATGGAAGAACCCATAGGGAAGCATAGGCTCTACATAAATGCGATTTAACATTAACGCCTCCTTCACACGGGCGACAAAGTCGCACGATTTTGTAGCGATGCTACAATGCCACAAATCGCATGTATAAGAAGCACATGCTTTCCTATGGGTTCCTTCACACATGAGATGTTTTGTAGCATGCAAGAACCCGACACACTAACCTCGCGGGTCCGGCAATGTGCCCGCGACTCGTGGGGTTTTGTAGCCCATGTTTCCCTATGGAGCCTTCCTCTCTGTTGCATCGCGATGCAATGCAACTTTGACTGTAGCAAATGCTACTATCAAAGCTATAATCTAAGCCCTAACTGCAGAAAAAAAATACACATACATCACCTTAGACGCTCTGTCAGCCCGGCCGCAGCTTCTCACTGATCTTCTTCTCTTCTGGCCGGGGATTCAAAAATCTCTGCCTCCTGGAAGAGCTGGCTGACTCTTAGCCATTAATCAGGTGCTGCTTGTGATTGGCCAAGCGGCAGCCAGTCATAGCCAGCGCTTCCAGGAGGCGGAGATTTTTGAATCCCCGGCCAGAAGAGAAGAAGATGATCAGTGCTGGGACCTAGGGAGAAGATGCGGCCGGGCTGACAGCGCGGGAGAGGTGATGTATGTGTACTTTTTTTTCCTTCTTCAGCTACGGTTTCGGGGAAGGGCTTATGTTTCAAGGCTCCCCTGAAAATCCTCGCATGTGGTGCTACAAAGTCGTGCGACTTTGTAGCACCACATGCAACTATGTAGCGCTACAAAATCGCACTGATGCAGTGTCACCCGTGTGAAGGAGGCCTTAAAGAAGGAAAAAGAAGAATTACGTTAGCGCAGATGCGTCGCCTGAGGTTCGGTTTCTCGCTGAACTGCAAATGTAAAGCAAGGTTCAACTGTTTTGGTTCACTCAGCATTATTTGCCATTGCACACTGGACCATGAAGGGAGGTGGGATGACTATTTTATGGAACTCCCCCACCCCGCAATTGATAATGAAATTGCAGCGTCAATCTCCTGGGCAGCAGCTCAAGACCCCCCACCAACGATCTCATAGACCATCAATTTCTGGGCTGCATTAACCATAGAGCAAACGGTGCATCTGCGCTGGACCCCGGGCAGCGGCACTGCCTTCCACTACATTTGGATCCTCAGAATGTGGATTAAACCGAAAAATATTGCAGAGCTTAAAGAATAATAAAACAGCATATACTCAGATCTTAAGAGCTCCCGTCACTTCGGTTTGGGGGTCTCTGCTCACTTCTGGGTCCAGCCGTCACACACTGTCTAAGTGCAGGACCGTTGCGCCCAATTACCTGCCAGTCTCAGTAATATTAATACCAGCGATTGGCACAGTGGTCACACGGTTAGACGGGCGAGTGACCTCCGGACCGTGAGGGAGCTACGAATGAAGTGCAGCCTGCAAAAATAGGTGAGTATGGGGTTGGAAGAGTGCGGAGTGATGGCATGAAGGGGGCTCGGTGGCAGTGGGACGTTTTAATATCTGTGCACTGCGTCCTTTAGGGTATTAAAACCTCCCTGACCTGATGGTATCTACTGACGTAGTAGCCCACTGGTATGTAGGTCGTCAATTTGATGTCAGTGATCACAGTGCCTTCTACATCCAGTAATCCAGTGCATGGGCTGACTTTAGCGTGAGGGGTGGGAGCTCCACCCGTCTATCGGCAATTATTTTTTGTTTCTCAACTTCATCAGTATCTAAGAAATCCCACATTGTTGCATAGCTATAGCTTCCCCACCAAGTAGCGATGCAGATGTAGCAGAGCTGAATCTGTTATATGTCCTTGATGTTAAAGCCATTTACTACTGATGATCTGTCCTCAGGAGTGGGAGCGGAACTTTTCTATTACACTTCCGGCTATGACAACCAATGCGGACATATAGCCCCACTGCATTCACAGCCGGATGATCACTCTATTGGTGGGGGGCCCAAAGCAGTGGACCCCCAAGATCAACTATTGATGACCTATTCTGACAGCACGTCATCAGTAATAAAAGCCCCTTCAAGTTATGATTGTACATAGCTGTAACTGTTCAGTGACCATCTCAGCTCTGCTACATTTCTACATCCACAATATGGCAATCAGGACTCTAGAAAAACTTAGATGACAACTTTATGAGGAAATGATCTCTGATATTCCTGCATTCTCTTTCACCACAAAATGTCCCTCAGTTTAGGAGTTAAACTTTGACACCACAGCCTGAGATAAAAACAAGTGAGAGCGGTCAGAGGGCAAGCCACCAGGGGGCGAGTGGTCAGGGGGCAAGTGGTCAGGACTTGACCCACAAGGGGCAAGTGGTCAGGGGTGGGCAGTTAGGGGTGAGTGGCCAGATCTGCACTGTCGGGTCCAGCAGCTCCTCTGGCCTTAGCTTTGTGCTTCTTTCATTCATCCGATGAAGTCGTCTCCAGTTTCGTGTTGACCTTCTCATCACCTTTGTCATAGGTAGGAGACACAGCTCACCATTGTACTGCTGAGTGGTGGAGATCAGCAGGTGACAGCCACACAGGTAGCATCCCCATCCCCCTCTATAGCAGACAAGACTAAACCTACTGAAAATTGTAGAGATGCACAGTCATAGTTCTAATTAATGTCAATCAGTCCAATGTCGACACCCCCAACACATATAACAGCCGGGAGAAAACACTCTTAGTCAAAAACAATCGCGCCCCCAGAAGAAGTTGTCGTTTTGCTGTAAACTCGTCTTGTAATTTTATGTCAAACAGATCTGTGGATGATGAGAGTTGTGGTGATTAGATGGACGGTCTTGTCACCGGAGACCCTAAAAGTGGTTCCCCCTTGGCCTATAAGAGGCTCTCGGAGGGTCCTTGTGTGTAGTGACCTCTTCTTCCGCTTGTGTAGAGCTTGTTGGCCACTAGACGCCTCTACGACGCAGAGAAGAGATTTCACCTGTTACCAGAGTCTGAGAGGGGCGCATTATTGGGATGTGAGAAGCTGGATGGTCGTATCCATGAATTGTCCCCCACCGGCTGTTCTGACCAGACTGTTAGGGGGTTTTGGGACCAGTGGATGTGTGAGGGCACACAAGGTGACCGGGCTCAGGACACCCCCTACAGACCACCAATAGAGAGGAGCGTCTGACCCGACTGTTAGGGGGTTTTGGGACCAGTGGATGTGTGAGGGCACACAAGGCGACCGGCTCAGGACGCCCCCTACAGACCACCAGTAGAGAGGAGCATCTGACCAGACTTTTAGGAGGTGTAGGGACCAGTGGATGTGTGAGGGCACACAAGGTGACCCGGCTCAGGCCCCCCCAACAGACCACCAGTACAGAGGAGCATCTGACCAGACTGTTAGGAGTTGTTGGGACCAGTGGGTGTGTGCGGGCACACAAGCTGACCGGGCTCAGGACCCCCAACAGACCACCAGTACAGAGGAGCATCTGACCAGACTGTTAGGAGTTGTTGGGACCAGTGGGTGTGTGCAGGCACACAAGCTGACCAGGCTCAAGACCCCCCGACAGACCACCAGTACAGAGGTGGGTCTGACCAGACTGTTAAGAGGTGTTGGGACCAGTGGATGTGTGAGGGCACACAAGGTGACCGGGCTCAGGATGCTAGTGGTGGTACAACAGGGTACTAGAGCCTCCATGCCCGCTGTATCACATCTTGTATCCAAGCTAGAGGTGGTACAACAGGGTACTAGAGCCTCCATGCCCACCTGTATCACATCTTGTATCCAAGCTAGAGGTGGTACAACAGGGTACTAGAGCCTCCATGCCCACCTGTATCACATCTTGTATCCAAGCTAGAGGTGGTACAACAGGGTACTAGAGCCTCCATGCCCGCTGTATCACATCTTGTATCCAAGCTAGTGGTGGTACAACAGGGTATTAGAGCCTCCATGCCCGCTGTATCACATCTTGTATCCAAGCTAGAGGTGGCCCAACAGAGACCCCTATTCTCTGGAATGGTGGGGGTCCCAGTGGTCAGACAAACACCGATCTAACAGTTATTCGCTATCCTATGGATACGGGATGATATATTTTGGTTGAACAACACCTTTTACCTCCTAGCACCCCAGTTTGTATGGAGCCGAAGCCGCGCCATACATAGCCAGTGTAAGATATCTTTGACAGCTGATACTTGTCCGCGACAGCCACAATCAGCGTTCGCACCAGTCACAGCTGTTAACCCTTTAAATGCGCTGTCAATTCTAACAGCCACATTTAGGGCTCATTCACACAATCATGATTTGGGCATGTATTACGGTCGTGTCACATGCGGTAAATGGAGTCAATGAAAGTAAATAGATTTTTCATTGATCCATTCAATTAACGTGTAAACGCTGCGTGTCGATAAGCATGAGAAATAGATTGCAGCATGCCCTATTTGTCTGTGTACCACGCAGTGTGAGCCCCATACATTCGTACGGCAGCGTATGCATCGCTGTCCATGCACGATACATTGCGTACGGGTGGCGATTCATATGCAACTCTGCTATGAAACACCCGCTGCCATACACGGTCTCTGCGAGACTCCCGCAGCCTTTTGTGGACACGGTTGTGTGAATGAGCCCTTAAATGCAGTGATCAGACTTCAAGGGTCCCAAATGCCCTCGCGCAATGAGATCACGCAGTGATGTTCGATTGTCATGGCAGCCGGAGGACTTCTGAAGGCCCCAGGGCTGCCGTGTATTTCTGCCAAATAAGAATGGTCTGTGGCCCATGTTAAAGGGGTTGTCTGTTTACTGGATAACATCCCTTTAATAGGGCTGAGATCCAGCGCTGCAGCCCTGCTGGGATAGCTGACATCACAGGAAGTCAGGTGACCAATGCAGCCAATCAGAGGCTGCAGGATCACCGCTCGTTCTCATAATAGCAGCGCTCACATCCATAATGCCAAGAGTTTGGGAATGTGATGCTGCAGCCTCTGATTCGCTGCAGCGGTCACCTGACTTCCAGTGATGGCAACTCTCAGAAGAAATGCCGTGCTGCAGTGCCGGATCCTGGTGTAAGGGGAGTACATCTCAGTTAATTGCTTTACTGTGAGCAGTCCTATTTAAGGGACGTTGTCCAAGATCCGGACAGCCGCTTTAATAGAATGCCAGTAGAAATACCATGTACTGCAATACTGAAGTACTGCTGTATATGGTGCAAGTGATTAAAGAATGGCAAGTTCAAGTCTTTTCAGGAGATTAATAGAAAATTAGTGAAAAAAAAGTTTATAAGCAAGAAAGAATATTAAAAGTTATAAAAAAAAAACCCTTTCCCAATATTTAGAATTAAAAATCAAAACAAAAAAACCCCCAAATCATATTTGGTATCGCTGCGTCCAAAAAAGTCTGATCTAGCAAAGTAACACATTATTTACCCCGCACGGTGATAGTCATAAAAAAAACTACAGAACACCAGAATTGCACTTTTTAGGTCACACCCACCCCCTTCCCCCGTCTTCAGGAAAAAAAATGAAATAAAAAGCGATCAATGGAGGAATCCCTGATGCAGCAGCTAGGACTGGATGGCATGAGCCGGATGACCCTTCTACATGGCTCGACTGTGTATACTGTGCGCCCGTAGCCCAGATACTGCGAACCTTATAATCATATATACTACAATGCCGCTAATAGGGAAGTACATGTCCCCGAGGACTTGTGAAATACCATGTAGAGGCAGGTGATTGCTGCAGCTCTTCCTCTGATATTTGCATACAACGTCTCCCCGTTTTCACTGGAACGAGGAGCCGAACATGTTGTCATTCCAGGAAGAGATATTTATGTGATAATGCAGCCATAGAAGCCGCGCAAAGCTCGGAAGAACGGCCTGATGTGTGACAATGGCGTCTTTATCATCCAGCAATGTGTTTGTAAGGCACTCAGAGTAAATGGAGGGTGCAGCTCTGTGCTGCCAGTGTATGGTGCATGGACAAAGGGCTGCGGAATGATCCTACTCCATACACATCCTTCCTACACCTTCATCCGAAACACCCTGCGGGCCGTATGCATCACATGTGGACCCACTCGTTACATAGGACATACACTGGCAACGCAGACAGTGCGGCAACCTGGACAGGAAAGTGACCACTAGACAAACAGAAGATTATAAACTGTTACACAATCAGGGGTATTATTTAAGAATTCACTGGATCACCAGGGATGTTATTTATAACCCACAAGATCACCAGGAATATTATTGGCTAACCCACAGGTTCACCAGGGATTTTATTTATAACCCACAGGATCACCAGGAATACTATTTATAAGCCACAAGTACACCAGGGATGTTATTTATCACCCACAAGATCACCAGGGATGTTATTTTTAACCCACAAGATCACCGGGGATATTATTGGCTAACCCACAAGTTCACTAGAGATGTTATTTATAACGCAGCAGATCACCATGGATATTATCTATAACCTACAAGATCACCAGCTATATTATTGGCTAACCTACAAGATCACCAGGGAAATTATTGGCTAACCCACAAGTTCACTAGGGATGTTATTTATAACGCGCCAGATCACTAGAAGTATTATTCGGTAACCCACACGTTCAACAGGGATATTATTTAGCAAACCACAGATCACCAGGACCATTTTTTATAACCCACAAGATCACCAGGAATATTATCTATTATCCCACTGGAACGCCGTATATATTATTTACTAACACTAAAGATCACAATTAATATAATTTATAACCCACAGGATCACAAGTGATTGTATTTATTAATCCATTAAATCACCAAAGATATCACATATTAGCCTACAAGATCAGCAGGGATAATATCAATAAACCACTAGATCACCAGGGATATCACTTATGAATTTACTAGAGTTCCAAGAATTTTACTACCAGATCACAGATGATGTTTAATTTGTTTTTGCTATTAGATAGCTCTTTAGCCCAGCAGTGATATATTAACCACTCATCTGTTCAGAGTATGAGACCACTAGAACACCAAAGACATGCTCAGTCATAGGAATTACACACTAGACCACCAGGAATATTCTAATATAGAACAACTTTCTTGAGTGTAATAAATGTTACTAGCTAGAATGCCTTTATTACTGGAGATGGGGGTGATCCAGGGATTATTCTGACTGCCAGATTTGAATTTAGGAAGTAATTTTTTTACTAAAATAAGAAAATTGGCTTCTACCTCATGGGAGTTTTGCTTCCTCTGGATCAACATTGCAAGATGATAGGCTGAACTGGGTGGACAGAGTTCTGCTCAGACTTACAATACTATGTATATTATTAACATCAGGGATATTTATTAACTCACAAATCATTCAAGGACTTTATTATCCCTCTAGACCACCAGGGATATTATTTACAAATGAATCATCATCAGGGATTCGTCAAGAATGGCTACTAAATGGTTTGTTCCATAGTGGTGACCATCAATGATGAGTGATCTCCAGTGTTAGTGGCAAAATCACTGGAATATCAAAAACTTCAAACTAGCAATGTCAGGAATCGTTCTGACCGACAGGCGCTGCACAGTCAGGAGCCACCGAATACAGCGCTGGCGCTCCAACTAAAGTGTCCAAACGCACAACTCGCCATTCCTTAGCACGGATGGGCTATAACAGCAGATGACCGGGTCCAGCGCCATTGTGTATAAGAGAAGCCAAAAAGGCGAGACTCCAGGAGGCAAAAGAGCGCAAAAATTGTATCACTGAGCAGCGGAAAAACATCACCTGTTCAGATGGATCCAGATTTATGTTGCCCTGTGCTGATAAGAAGTCAGAATTTGGCGCGAGCAGCATGAATCGATGACCCTTTCCTGTCAGCTGGTCAGCACATGTCAGCACCTCCATCTACTCTGTAACAACTACAAGAAGCTTCCTGTCCACAGGGGCCGATATTCCTGCAGAACGATTTCATCGCCCAGTAGAATCTACACCACGATGAATTGCTGCGGTTCAGAAGGCCAAAGGAGAACCAACATGGTACTAGATGGGGGTCTCTAATAAAGCGGCCGTTCAGTGTTTCTATTGATCTTGTACTGTAGTATGTAATTGTATTTCACATAAAGTCCGGATGATGGATGTCAGTAATGCGGAGGACAGTCACTGCACCGCGCAGCGGAGGAAAGGGCGGTATAGAAAAAAACAAAACTCGCTGCTTCTTCTTTCGGCAATTGATGCGATTTCATGTGTGAAGTGTTGAGTCCTGACAGGGGAATAATCGGAGACTGAACTCGGGGATAAAACAGTCCTTCAGGACAAGTGAACCTTCTCGGCATCACGGTTTTCGCGCTGGCCGTGGAGTAACTGCGGCATTGTCCGTGTGCGCCCTGGCGATGCGTGGAGCGCCCCGCTCTTGTCATTTCTCATGGGCAGGTTAATCCACATTTGGCACAGCGCAAATTCTTTCAGAAAACAACAGACTCATTAAAATGTCCTTCCTCAATCATGGAGCCCGCGAACGCCGCCTGCAGAAACGCCCTCAATAAGATGCTGCCGCGGGATGGCGGCCTATTGTTACCTCCAAGTTCATATTCTCCGGCCGCTTCCTGAAGGCCAGTTTGTTCTCCTTCTGCTTCAATTTGCCCAAAGATACAAAGTTCACCCAGCAGCGACAATGGAGCGCAGATGAGCCGAGGTTCAACATTGTCTCTTAAAGGGCCAAATCACAAAAGCGTTTAGGTAAATCCACAGAGGCCCCTTGTCACATGTTCAGCTCTGCCGTGCACGGCGCAACTAAAGGGAGACCGCATTCATCCATCGCTCAGATTCACACGGGTGTATTCGTACACGGATTTAAGAGCGTAATACGCAGTGAATAGAGCCCTTTGGTTTCACTGGGTTCGTTCACATGTGTGTATTTTTCTTGCACATTTTGGTCGCGCGCAAAAAACAAACAAACTGCAGCATGCACCATTTTCTTGCACATTTGTGCAGTAAAAGTCCCCATAGAAGTCAATGGGGAAGTGCAAATGTGCGCAAAATACACTAGAAGTAGCGTGAAACATTGCGTAATTGTGCAGGAAAAAGAACACATCTGGAACTTAGAAATTAGACTAATTAGCCAAGTACAGTAAAATACGCCAATGTGCGCGCAACAATCTTCGTTCTGCAAAAATGCTACGCTCATGCGCGCGGAAATATGCGTGCGCTATTGTGAATCTGGCTTCCTATTGGAGACATTTGTGAATCTCTAGTTATCAAAAGGTGGAAGAATTTCCTGAAACAGTGTGCTGGAAGGTGTATCTAAGCTTATCATGTGTGATACTGTCCACTGATCCCCTGTATCTAATCCCATAATGTGTGATACTGTCCGATGAGCTGCTGTATCTCAGCCTAGCATGTGGGAAATTCTACTAATCTGCTGTATCTAAGCCTTTCATGTGTGATACTGTGTGCTGATCTACTGTATCAAAGGGCAAAAACACGCCTGCGTATGTGCAACTACGCTCGCTGCTACGGAGTGTATTTGCCCATGAACCAGGGTCTTCTTTTTGCGCCATTCAAACTCTGCGCTGTAGTTGCTCCTGAACGAGGGGAATCCCTTCTCCTCCGCCAGTTTTTCAAACTCTGCACCAGAAAAAAAAACATGGGAAGATAGAAGCCGCCCGATCTTCCCTGCATGTCGTATTTGCACCGTACGCAAAAGATAGGGTAGGTCCGGCTGAGAATACCACTGATAAAAACCAAACCGCTGAAATCATTGAGATCGTTTTATCCCGTTGTGCGGCCATGAATCTCACAGCTGCAAGAGGGGAATCGCGTTCATCTGCAACCGCCCATGTAAAGAAGCTCTAAGGCCGGCTTCACATGGGCATATTTACACAAGAATAGAACTCATTGATTTCATTGGGTTTGTTCACATTTCCATATTTTGCATGCAGAATTTGGTCACACACACAACAAAAAAAGAAAATGTTCTATTTTTCTGCATATTTGTGCACCAAAGGTCCCCATAGAACTCAATGGGGGGTGCTCAAATGCCCGCGCAATACACAAGGAGATGCGTCAAATACTGCACAGCATCCCGTAGGGTGACCCAGCAGTCCCAGACTTCAGGACGCTTGGGCGTGAACAATTGAATAGAAGAGTACCTCTGCACTGGGCCTTGTGTAGGAAAGCCTTAGGACTGGCTCACATTCTCTCTCTGGGGGCTCATTTACTGATCATGCTGATCATTGCATTCGGGAAATCTCTCCTCTTTTTCCAACTTCAACACATGAGGGCTGAAGGTGCCCCCATGTGCCTCTGTGCTTTGCTCTCTCAGCTCCAGAAGATGGATGACAACTCCTTTCCCGCTCTCATGCACTCATTTCTGTGTGCGGCTTTTTGTTTATGACAGCGTGTAAGGACTATGACTTGTAAATACATTCAGAAATTCTAGTAGGCTGAACAGAATTCTGGGACACTAGTATTGCTGTGGAGCACATTCATAACTCTTCTCTCCAAAGACTAAAGAACTGAGATAAGTGGAATGACCATCACTTTCTCTATTGAGGATGAAACCCACTGTGACCACCACAAAACTTAGAAAGGGTGACTGGCAGGAAAAACAAGAGACGAGTGGAATGACCATCACTCTCTCTGAAAAAAGTAGAACAAGGTGAAAGGAAGGCCCCACCTGCTGGGACAGACCAGACGGACAGCTAGCACTGAGACGCGACATGGGGGACATAGGAAACCTCCAGTCATACACATAAATCATGCATACCATATACACAGCTTCATACACACAGTGGCATATCTAAGCTAAACATTTCTGACTTAGCAGATTACATTTATAGGAATAAATTACTGTAAAAAATGAATAGATTTTTGAGAGCATGAGGGAATAACCGCACTATAATAAACTTTTCCACCTGCACATTACTTGAACGTTTTAACATTGCAGAACATTATAAACCTTTTCAATGTGAAAAACATGTGTAACTATGAAAGAGGGAATAAAACATAAAAGTTCTTTTTCTTAAGGGGCCTAATTGGGGTCAGGAACAATGTCTCTTACGTAAAAAGTCTTTTATGCATAGAGTCCAAAATGGCTCTTACGCCGCAAGATCACTTGCGACACACACCTCCTCTGATTCTGAGGACCAATCTGTAGGGGTGTGTGTACTGCTCCAAGAGCGGGTCCCCAATGAGGCGACGGATGCTGGGCTGCTAGGGTTTCAGAAACGCAGAGTCACAGTCCTGGGCGGCGTAGTAGCAGGGCGAGGTTCCTCCAATCTGCCTGCAGGAGGAACATCTAGCTCCTGCAGATCCTCCGTATCACCCCAAAAGAACCTTGGGGTTTTCGGCGGGTAGCCAGCGGTTATGCCTTGAATAGAGGAGTCTGTAATAGCCGCCATTTTCTCTGCTGAGATCCAAGAGTTTATTAGAATCACAAGGCAGAGTCTTTTAAAGCCACGAAACTCCACCCCTTGGGGGTCGCTGAAAGTCACTTTGATGGAGGGTCCCCCCCCTTCTTTGCGCCCGGTGAGGGCATGGTCTTTTTAGCGCCAAATACCTTGTGCAAAAGATTTTGGCGGGAGTGAGCTGGAGAGAGGAAAGCGTTAGAATTTGGGCACTATTTTGAGTAGCCCCAAGCAGAATGTGGAGTTCAAACATTTGTAAACTGTTACAACACTTCTTCTCTCTGTGTAGTACCTCTGCATTCCTGCAGGCATGACTGTGTGGCACAGAATATTCAATCCTGTTTGCAGTGATGCCAAGAAAAAGTAGGCTCCTGCAGCGTCCCGTAGGGTGACCCCGGACACATGGCATACGCTGAGGAGCTGGGAGGGCAAGATGCTGGCTTGTCACAGTGACACTTAACATGCCTAATAGATGGTAGAACAGGGATTGTGGTTGTCACAGGTGACACCACCGTTCCGGTACCCACCGGCATAAACATCGGTGGGGAAATAAATGAGCCACAGACAGTGACATAGTATCTCAGATCCCTGGGAATAGTCAGGGCCGGAAATGACTTTACTTGAATAAACACTCCAAGAATACAAGGTAAAGATAGACAATACTCCAACTGCAGGTAGCATTATAGATATATACAGACAGACTTGAAAATGAGTACCTCCACACAGCGATCCCAGACTTCAGGAAGCTTGGGCGTGAACAATTGAGTAGAAGAGTACCCCTGCACTGGGCTTTGTGTAGGAAAGCCTTAGGACTGGCTCACGCTCTCTCTCTCTGGGGGTGCACTTACTAATCATGCAGATCCTTGCGTTCGGGAAATCTTTCCTCCTCTTCCATCTTCAACACACGAGGACTGAAGGTGCCCTCATGTGCCTCTGTGCTTTGTTCTCTCAGCTCCAGAAGATGGAAGACAACTCTAAACTCCTTTCCCGCTCTTAAACACTCACTTTTATAGCCTCTCTCATACCACGTGACAGGACATAAATTGATACATTTACAGACAGTCTCCAGACTTTGCAAACACTTAACCTGTCACTTGCTGCAGCTATGCAATACACATAACAGAAAAGCATGTACTGGCCCACTTCAACTGCGTAGTTGCGCTGGAGAACGAACACATCTGGAAGTTATAAGCCATTTCAATTGGTGCGTCTTCGTTTGCTGCTCATGAATCTGGAGGGGGAAAAAAGCACAATAAAATATACTGATGCGTAAAAAAAAAAAAAAAGCATTGTTCATTCTCACATGAGCAGGGAAGAGCCGTGATTGAATCGCGGCTAAAATTTGCGTTTTCTCAGCCACTCAAATGGCCGGGTGCGACGTACTAGCGAAACAATGAGCCACAAACCGTAAATCCCTCGGCTGGCATAAATCCTCAGAATGACTTCTAGTGCCTAAATAGAGGCACCTGTAAGCTCTTCCCAGCTAAACTCCCCACACCCCCGCCAGTAGCTCACATAGAAGTCTATGGGAGCCTCCAGCATATCTTGGCCATAAGATAGGGCAAGACTTATCTTTTCTGGCCACGTATAAAATCAGCCGCCGATGTCCTATTTTTCCCGGGGCAACTTTTTTATGCAGCTAAAAATCGGCCATCTGAACGAATACATTGGAATCCGATGCTTCACAGGGGCGCAATTTTTTATCGCGGCTAAATTAACCATGTAAAAACGCTTGTGTGAATAAGGCCTCACGTGTGATCCTGTCTACTGAACTACTGTAACAAAGTCTACCATGTGTCAGGGCTTAAACACACGAGTGCAAATGTGCTCGCCGCTACGGAGCGTTTTTGCGCATGAACACGGAAAAAGTCTTTTATTTTTTTTTTTCAGTTTTAGCTCCGCGCTGTTGCGTGCAAGTAAAAAAAAAAGGAACTAAAGATGGGTCCTACCATATATTTGCCCGCACATAATAATATCGCGGCGAGAATCCTTCTAGTCAAAACATATACAGCCCCCCCATAAACGTCTATGGGGAGCTTTGGTGCGCAAAAAAGAGAAATACGAGCCAACCCATTGAAATGAATGGGTTCTATTCTCTGAGTATTTGGGCACGCAGTATGCGGACAATACGGTCAATTAGTTCTCATGAAGGACTTGTTTTATTTTTGTGCACAAAGGTCCCCATAGAGGTCTATAGGAGGTGCGCTCTGCACAATACGCTGTGCAGCACCTTAATAGGCTAAATAGCCTTTTAAATCATGGCAGAGGGGGGGGGGGGGGGGGGGGTCCTGCGCCAATGTGAACATGCCCTGTGCAAAAAAGTTCAGTACAATGCGTCTATATGTGCACAAAAGCGCCTCATTCACAGCACAAATGTGTCACATTAAAGCGTGTGCAACTGCGCATGCGTCCATGTAAAGGAGCCTTTATGCACCGCAATAGTCCATTGAAGTGAATGGGCCGGCGCAGATACATGGCCCCTCTGCCTGCTCTGTTGCATTCACAAATGCCGTATTTTCCTGCAGTGAAACCCGGGTGAAATACATGGGCGCCTGTGCCCGTGTGAAAGAGCCCTCATATTGCCATTACAGTCAGCCCCCGGGGGCCTCGGCTCCAGTCGTCGGTTAGTGTTGCGATTTCTTCATTTCTCTCCTCCGAAGAGCAACACTAGAGAAATCCCAAAGCTTTATCATGTCTGCATTACCGGCTCACTGTCCTTACCAGGAAACCATCAGCAAGCTGCTGCTGACAGATCCGCTCTTCTTGTGAACCTGACTCCTTACTCCCTGCAGTTCATTAAGGCTGCACAGTGAGTTTGGTCTCGCGACCAAAGACCGCTTTGTACCCTCTCATTGAAGTCAACAGCTTGCAAGTTGTGACTGCTGCTGGCGCATCACAATACATCCAACCGAACCGCGGTTTGCTCGCAAGTCACACTGCAACCTCATTGACTTCCATGAAAGTGTGAGCTTGCAGGACCAAGCAGTGATCTTTGATCACATGACTCCTGTGTCAAAGTCGCCGTGTAGCTTTACAAGAATACACAATGGTTGGTAATCATGTGATCGGCTGGGGCAAAGGTCACCCCCAAGTTGGGGCACCATCTCATCATGGTTTGATATTTCTCCAGTGGTCAACTCATCCAGCTGTGTAACCCAAGTATCATTCAAGCTGTTAGAATGGCGCCATGATAAGCAGCCGCCTACTTACTGATGGGCTCCCAATCCGATTGTTTTCTCCAATATACAAAGAATGAAACTAATGGCGGCTTCACGCGAGCCTGTTTGTGCGTTCACATCTGCGCACACAATGTTTTCAATGGGTTTAGGCCGCTTTCACACGGGCGAAAAAATCATGTGATTTTTGAGAGTGCGAGAAAACGCAGAATTATGAAACCCATGCTTTTCAATGGCTTTGTTGCCATCTGCGATGTTGCGAGGTTTGGAAATCGCTTCCTGTCCGATCTTTCTGCATTTTGCTATTTTTTCGCACCCATGTTTCCCTATGGAGCCTTCGATTTATTTCCTATGGAAGCAAAAAACGTATCGCACTCATATAGAGATGCGATTTTTATGCCACCGCCATGCAATTTTTCTGTTCGAACAACATGCGATTTTCACGTAATGTGTTTTTCTCGCTGCAGAAATTGCAGGTTTGCAAATGCGACATCGGTCCAAGTTTTTTAACCAGTATTCCCCCCGCCCATGTGACCATCACACAGGCACTATCAAATTGCATCCGAGTTTCCTGGGTGCAACTCACATCGCATAGTACATGGACACCCCGTCCGTGCGATGTGCGAGGCACTACTCATTATACGTCCTCTTCTCGTAGGCTGCACCAAAATGGGACACGCCTTTCTCTCTCGCACAATCAGTGCGACCAAAAAAGGGTCCGTGTAAATGAACCCAACGCAGACAATGGGCGAATACAAGACACACGTTCTGCGCGTCACATAAACACACTGAACTCACGCGAGTTCATCGTCCGTGTAAATCCGGCCTTACTGAAGACATTCTGGGTCTCACACATACTGACATTACGCGAAGCGCCCGGTCAGTCAGCGGCAGACGGCGAGAAGGAGGGAACATCTGCAGGTATTATCATTGTGAGAAAGTATGAGCTGGCAGCGGCCGACCTGTCTCACAACGCATCAGACTAAACAAGCAGCGAGCTGACAGATGAGATGCTGCTCCAAGGTTACAGATAGACACCCGACGCATCCAGAAATATATATATCGCCACATCACATGACCGCTGGCTGCCTCACACCGAGCAAACAGGAGAAGCTGCAGTCACACATCGCGGAACGTGCGCCAAAGTTACACAACAATGTACATACAGCGAAAGCGAACAGAGCGCTAACTGACCCCAAATACTCGCAGCAGAAGAAATCCGGAGCGGCATCTAGTCATGCTGCGGGCGGTCAGCTCAATCCACACACAACTAAGTCTGAGTTCACATTAGTGCTGGAGCCTCTACTCAGAGGTCCCATCGCAGACGACAAAATACCGAAAGAAGTAGCGCCGTATGCAGCACATTGTCTTCCGGAAACCGAACAGACCCCGTTATAGTCAGGGGTTCGGTCATAAGAGGGGCCCATTCGGCCAGGGGATTCCCCTTTTCTGCTCCGTTTGGAACCCCCACCGCAGTTGTGAAGGGAGCTTTAGGGCGGCTTCAGACAACCGTATTTGAGTGCGTATATACACGCGCAATACGCAGACAATAGAACGCATTGACAGCAGCATGCTCCATTTTTGTGCGCATTCACACACCAAGGATCTCCATGGAAGCTTCAACCGCCGCGCAAATCTGCAGTAAAAACAACAGACCTGGAACCCATTAGGCTAAATAGCCTTTAAACTCATGGCGGGTGCGCCCGCACCCATTTGAACTGGTCCTATTACGGCACAAATGCGTTGCACTTACGCCAGCATTCTTGCGCATATCATGCATTCATACAGCCGCCTTTAGATTTCATTGTCGATTTTAATGCAGATTTAAATCACGCCCGCAAGATGTTACAAAAGCGAAGCGATTGATTCCAGTGGTTTGGTTTTCACCAGCGTGTTTCTCGCATGAAAAAATAGGCCTTGCCCTATCTTTGTCGCGCATAGTTTTTATACGTGCAGGAAAAGATGGCTCCAGGCCCGATATTTCAGATTTTTTATTTTTTTTTTGCTCAAAGTTTGAACGATTAGAAAAAAAAGACTTTTGACTGGTTCATGCGAAAATACGCTCAGAAGAGAAAATAGCCGCAGTTAGATGCCACCTGGGCTTCCCCGCACGTCGTGTTCCCTAGGGCAGCCGTAATAATAATAATTAATGAGAGAGAATCCGAAATCCACTGAAATCCGCCCAGGTGTACATCTGCACCAAAATCCGCTTTGTATGAACGTAACCTTAGGAATCCGATGGAACGTAAATGTTTTTCGCCGCGGATCTGTACGTGGATTTTGCCCTGTTAGGGTGTATTTAAATGGCCGAATTCACAGCGGGATTTTCAGTGTGAAATCCGTCTCTAAATTTGTATATGGAAATAGTGATATATATCCACACATATCCGCATGAAAAAATGTCAAGTTCACTTCTTCACATGGATTTGCACATAAACACATTGGAAATTCTGCGGGGCTTAATCCACGTGCGTCGAAAACCACCGCAGAATAACCGCGGATTTCTGCCACAGTTTTACAGGCGTATTCTGCGTGATGATTCCGCGGTCAAATCCGCTGGGTGTATGTGCCTTTAGACGTACAGATATCTGTAGCTGCGTGCGGCAGAACAGTTCTGTCGCAGGTGAAAGGACCCCTATACTCCAGTCACATCCAGAGCTGCACCTAGATGTCATCTCAGCCAGCCTAATACATATCTGAGCCAGTTTATTATATGGGCGTATAGGCGGCTGAGATGTTGCTTTCTGCCTGTGGTGCTGTGCACTGAGCCATGGGCAGCTGGGGATGTGGGGGCCCAATGGAGGACTCACCGGCCCCCTGAGGGCAGTCTGAGTCTGGCTACACCTTTGATAAATGAGGTGCAATGGATTATAGAAGAAGGGTCACTTGTAAAGTTCTGCTCACTCCAGAGCAGTTATAGCGGATGGCCCCTTTAAATGATAGGGCTCTGGTTATTTAGATACATGTAGCAAGGTAACAACATTCATGTATCGGTTGTGTTTAACCCTCTCACTGCTCGGGGTGGGGGGTGCTTCATCGGCACAATACAGTAATATATTCACAAAGTTTATTCAAGTCAATAAAGCTTTATCGCCAGTCGCCTGCAGTAATTCTCTGTCGTCCAGTTATGGGGTTCCACCTCTGGGTCCCATAACGGAACCTCGCTTCTTCCTGCCGTGTCTGTATTTGGCTTTTACTGCAGTTGCCCCATTTACAAGGTGTGAAGTCTCTTTCAAAGGCCACATTTATCGCACCTTTTGGCTTTAATTTGAGGGAGGCAAAAGCTCCTAAAACGCGTTTCAGCTGCTGTGAAATTCTTGCCTTTGTGCTGCAGTCATTGCCTGTAGCGTAACATGTGTAGTGATGTTTATGTAGAGGAGGGAAGGGGAGTTGTAATCTCAGAGCCGCTCGTGAAGTCACGCTCTCTGCCCTTATCTTGGAACCAGGTGCGAGAACGGATCCATTCAAAGCCAGCTATCCCAGCGTATTAGGAGACAGTGGGGCCTCAGCAAGAAGTAAAGCCGAGCCGTGTATCGACCATAAGAGAAGTATCAGTCCATAAGGCGCTGTCCACACGGGCGGTTTTAGCGCACAAGTTCTATCCGGGATGGACAGGATTCGCATCCAAAGAGAAGCCATTTATTTGAATTCTCAGATACGATTTTTCATTCCTACCGATAGTCCAATTTGAAAAAGTGCTGCATGTTCTAGTTTTGTACGAATCGCTCATTATTTTCTATGGGAGCATGCAAAAAAACAGATCACACTTCCACAGCAGGGAAGCGCGATCTGATTTTAAAGGGAACCTATCACCAACTATGAGCACCATAATCTAAGTTATGGGGCTAATAGGGCTGGAGCACAGGGAGGTTTCTTTTATTCACCGCCTTCCAGTTCCCGCGCTGTCACCCCCAAAAGTCAGCGTGCGTATCCTGCAGTGGACTCAAAGCTGCAAGCTGTGCACTCACACTCCATAGAATCATAGACTGGTAGAGTTGGAAGGATCTCCAGGGTCATTGGGTCCGACCCCCTGCTCAGTGCAGGATCACTAAATCATCCCAGACAGATGTCTACCCAGCCAGCCTTTGTTTGAAGACTTCCATTGAAGAAGAACTCGCCACCTCCCGTGGCAACCTGTTCCACTCATTGATCCCCCTCACTGTCTAATATCTCATCTGTGTCTCCTTTCTTTCAGTTTCATCCCATTGCTTCTAGTCTTTCCTTGTGCAGATGAGAATAGGGCTGATCCCTCTACACTGTGACAGCCCTTCAGATATTTGTAGACTGCTATTAAGTCTCCTCTCAGCCTTTCTTTTTGCAAGCTAAACATTCCCAGATCCTTTAACCGTTCCTCATAGGACATGATTTGCAGACCGCTCACCATCTTGGTAAATCTTCTCTGAACTTGCTCCAGTTTGTTGATGTCTTTTTTAAAATTAGGTTTCCCAGAACTGGACACAGTATTCCAGATAAGGTCTGACCAAGGAAGAGTAGAGGGCATAATGATCTCACGTGATCTAGACTCTATGCTTCTCTTAATACATCCTAGAATTATATTTTCTTTTTGCTGCTGCATCACATTGTTGACTCATGTTCAGTCTGTGATCTATTAGTATACCCAAGTCTTTTTCACATATCAAGTTTTCTGTGGATCAGTTTCAGTGTGAATCCACATCAGTTGGAGAAATTCATTGATTTCCAACAAGGCTCGGTCATCGGTGCTAGACTAGCTGGGGCCAGGATTTCACTGCCAACTTTGAGGGTTAACGGTGTGGAGAGTATACAGAAAATGGCGTACTTGCGAAAAAAAGCTGCAGCTAAAGAGGATCCTGTGGACAGAAACAATTTGTTGCTGAAAAGGGTCAAAGGAGGATGTCAGGAGTCATTTAGACCAACAGGTGCTGCACAGTCAAGACAGCTGAATACAACGCTGGTTCCCCCTCTAATGCATCCGAATGCACAACTCGCCTTTCCTTAGCACAAATGGGCAATAACAGTAGATGACCAGTTCAGGCGCCATTGTGAGTAAGAGAAACAGAAAGGCGACTCCAGAGGGCAAAAGAGCACAAAAAGTGTATCATTGATCAGTATAAAAACATCACCTGGTCAGATGGATGCAGATTTCTGTTGCACCGTGCTGATGGGAGGTCAGAATTTATTTTGCGGGCAGCATGAATCGATGACCCCTTCCTGTCAGCTGATCAGAAGATGTCAGCACATCCAGCTAATTTGTGGATAGCAACCACCGAGGACTGTCCTTGTATTAGCTCGATCCTCTAACTTTCTACAGACCCTGAATGGTGTAACCTCTGTCATTATAGACTTAAAGGGGTGGTCTCGCGAAACAAAGTGGGTCTATACACTTCCGTATGGCCATATTAATGCACTTTGTAATATACATCGTGCATTAAATATGAGCCATACAGAAGTTATTCCACTTACCTGCTCCGTTGCTAGCGTCCCCGTCGCCATGGTTCCGTCTAAATTCGCCGGCAGCTTGCTTTTTTAGACGCGCTTGCGCAGTCCGGTCTTCTCCATTCAGCACGAGCCGCTTCAGTGTGCTCCCCGCTACAGCTCTTCTGCGCATGCGCAGAAGAGCTGTCACTGCTCGGGAGCGCGCTGGAGCGGCCATTCTGTACCTTCCTCTGTTAGAGGAAGGTGCAGAAACTGGAGCTGCCCAGCGGAGAAGCCCAGCCCAGCCCAGCAGCCCCGAGAAGCGTCCCAGGTAAGTGATGGGTCGGGGGGGGGGGGGCTGCCGCTGCGCCGGGCTGCGCCGGGGGGGGGGGGGGGGCTGGCGCCGGGGGAACTAGCGCTGGGCCGGGGGGGGGCTGTCGCTGCGCCGGGGGGGCTGCCGCTGTGATGGGGGAACTAGCGCTAGGCCGGGGGGGGGCTGTCGCTGCGCCGGGGGGGCTGCCGATGTGATGGGGGAACTAGCGCTAGGCCGGGGGGGCTGTCGCTGCGCCGGGGGGGCTGCCGATGTGATGGGGGAACTAGCGCTAGGCCGGGGGGGCTGTCGCTGCGCCGGGGGGGCTGCCGATGTGATGGGGGAACTAGCGCTAGGCCGGGGGGGCTGTCGCTGCGCCGGGGGGGGGCTGCCGATATGATGGGGGAACTAGCGCTAGGCCGGGGGGGCTGTCGCTGCGCCGGGGGGGCTGCCGATGTGATGGGGGAACTAGCGCTAGGCCGGGGGGGCTGTCGCTGCGCCGGGGGGGCTGCCGATGTGATGGGGGAACTAGCGCTAGGCCGGGGGGGCTGTCGCTGCGCCGGGGGGGCTGCCGCTGTGATGGGGGGGGCTGTCGCTGCGCCGGGGGGGCTGCCGCTGTGATGGGGGAACTAGCGCTAGGCCGGGGGGGCTGTCGCTGCGCCGGGGGGGCTGCCGCTGTGATGGGGGAACTAGCGCTAGGCCGGGGGGGCTGTCGCTGCGCCGGGGGGGCTGCCGCTGTGATGGGGGAACTAGCGCTAGGCCGGGGGGGCTGTCGCTGTGATGGGGGGGGGGGGGCTGCGCCGGTTACCTTCTGCCTGGCGGTGGGTGACTGGTCGGCGGCTGCGGGGCGTCCGGTCGGCGGCTGCTTGGCGTCCGGTTGCCATGGAGACACAGCTGGCAGCGTCTCGGGAGCGCGCACGTCGGGCTGCAGCGAGCGACGGGGAAAGAGCCGGCGGCCATCTTGGGGAAACTTTTATAAGTTGCTGAAACGCTGGAACGGTAAGTAGAAACCAGCTAGGAAAGTAATTTACAGGGGTAATTAGTAATGTATGTTTAATTAGGGGGACTGGGCAAAAAAAAAAAATCACTGCTTCCTCGAGACATCTCCTTTAAGAAGGGTTGGGGGTACCCAAAAAATAACCGGAATCTTCTGGTGGGCAGGTGCATCGTCATGATGGAAGAACCAGTCCCCTATTTGCCCACATAGTGCTGACTGTTGGGCAATTTTTGATGATCCCTTGCCTCATCCTTCGTATTCACCCGATCTCGCTCCCTGCGACTTTTGTTTAGGGGTGCTTTGAGCAGTGGAAAAGAAAACAAAGTTTTACAGCTGCACATTATTAGTATGAATTGGCGATCTCAAAATAGGCAAAAAAGTGAATAAATCGTGAAAAGAAACATCACTGGAGCCGAATGCAACCTTCCCCAGCAACATAGGTTGGCGTAACGCCTCAGTAGGGTTCTGCGACATTCACCCAGCACCAGAAGCCTGTACTAGTAACGCCTCGTCCTCCAGAAGAAGATCCCTGTTTCTTTTGGGTACCCCCTTGCATAACCTCCTGCTTTACTTCTGTGTGCAAATCCAGTCTTCATTGTAGTTCTGACATTCTATTCCTGAACCAGGAAGCTCAGGATGAACCCGCCTATATAGGTAAGTGACTTTGATAACCCATATGGGTCGCTACTGCAGCTCACTCAGCTTCTGAGTTATAATCTGAGTCCATCCATCACGGTAAGTGGTAGGCGACAGGTTCCAGAATACAAAGCAGACACAGAGTACTAAAATATATAAACGTTTATTGTAACACGTAGATATGGAAGGACAATAGTTATGGAGGTGCAGATGAGAAAAATCACATAACGAATATAATTCTAATACTGAAGCCTAATTAATGGCACAAATGGCATTATTTCCGTTCAGCGGTTTAACTGCTTGTAACCGCGCTATTCATCATAGTAAACATGTGAACAACATACGTTAACTCAACAATAGTGGCTTGCCATGCACAGTCCGTAGGAAACGTTTGTTCATTCGGAAGTTTGTCCTTCAGCAAAGAATATGAAGTTGCTAAAGATTCCCAAAGAAAAGTCTCTGAATCGTAAACAGAGAAGCTTCAGTCTCTCTCCCTAAGCGTATGCTGAATTATATTTTGTGACTAGCAAGCCTGCTTTCCACTCAGTAGCCTTTATGCATGTGTGCACACTCAGTTTTATTGAGGCTGAACCTCACTTACGACCTTCTGGAATATTCAGTATTGTGATATAGGTGAGGAGCCAGTCCATTGGTGATCTGCAATCCGATAAACTGTGAAGTGGTGCGGCCCTCTCTGTAGTGGTTTCAACAGCATTCCCTTTGGTTGCAGCCTCTGTGGTTCTGCACTACGGTCCCCCACTGCCTTGCAAACCCAGCAATACTTACTGGAGGCACCTATAGTTAAGGCTGCATTTAACCAACACACACAGTTCACAGGCTGATGCTTCTCTAATGTGGCTGCTTTGTAGCCTCCTGAGCTGCCCTGCTAACTGCCTCCATCCTCCTCATGAAGCTTCCTGGACGCTGCTCAACATAGAACACAGGACCCCAGAGGAAGAGAAAACACAACCAGGGACCCCTGCTATTTCTTTAGTCCCCCAGGCTCTATGATCTCTATCCATAAAAGAAACAGGTGCAGCACATGTCACAGCAAAGATATCTAATAACATTGTGTTACACTCTTATACTGTACATCCATCCAACCGTCCGTCCATCCATCCAACCATTCTTCCGTCTACCCATCTATCCAATCGTCCGCCCGTCCATCCATCCAATCGTCTGTCTGTCCATCCATCCTATATCTATATATATATAAAAGCGAATGCCCTTACTGACTGACTGACTCGTCACTAATTCTTTAACTTCCTGGTGTCGTACAAACGCGAAATTTGGCACGACCATTCTTTAGGTCCTAAATATGAATAGTAAAGGGGTCACAACTTGATTATTCAATGCTAATTGCAAAAGAAAGTGCACCCCTATGTAATGTACCTAATCTAATTCTCAAGTTTCCTGGTGTCATGCAAACTTGAAATTTGGCACAACCATTCTTTAGGTCCTAAATAGGAAAAGGAAAGGGGCCACAACTTGATTATTTAATGCTAAGTGCAAAAGTAAGTGCACCCCTATGTAATGTACCTAATCTAATTTTCTAACTTCCCGGTGTCTTACAAAGTTGAGGAGTCACAATTCAATTATTCAAAGCTAAGTGCAAACGTTAGTGCACCCCTATGTAATGTACCTAATCTAATTCTCAAGTTTCCTGGTGTCATGCAAACTTGAAATTTGGCACAACCATTCTTTAGGTCCTAAATAGGAAAAGGAAAGGGGCCACAACTTGATTATTTAATGCTAAGTGCAAAAGTAAGTGCACCCCTATGTAATGTACCTAATCTAATTTTCTAACTTCCCGGTGTCTTACAAAGTTGAGGAGTCACAATTCAATTATTCAAAGCTAAGTGCAAACGTTAGTGCACCCCTATGTAATGTAACTTCCCGGTGTTTTACAAACTTGAAATTTGCCACAACCATTCTTTACATCCTAATAGGAAAAATAAAGGGGTTGCAACTTCAATATTCAATTCTAAGTATGAAAATCCACGATACATGACATAGTTCTTTTCTCAGAAACCATAAAACCTAGGGAAATGATTTGTATACTGAAGAGAATCTAACTGACTTCTGTGTGCATAAACAGTGATCCCTCGTCTATCGTGGGGGTTACGTTCCAGAGACCCCCGCCATAAGTGAAAACCAGCAAAGTATATTTACACAAATGAAACTGCCAAACAATCGCAAAAGTGAACAAACAGACCGCTGCTACGATCAGTGAGCCAATCGTCACCCGATACATAACACATTCTATCAGCCAATAGTGTGCTGTATACAATCTTGTGTTGGCAAGCGCTAGTGGCGTACTGTATTTCCTGTATGTACCGCAAAAGTCCACAACATAGCGAAAAACTCTGCGAAAACAAAATTTATATATGATCTTTTTAAAATCCGTGATGCACTGAAGCCGCAATAATTGAACCGCGACATAGCAAGGGATTACTGTACTGAGGAGAATCTACCTCACCTCTGTGTGTATATACTGAGGTGAATCAGAGGCTTAACTTGAAGATTCTGATCCCCAATGCAAAACCTGTAAGAGGGCCCCCTAACCATAATGCTTTGTTTATACTACTAGGCTCCCTATACGGAGAAGATAGGCCTTATGGGCCCTCTAAGGGTCCTGGGCCTGGGTGCAACCGCATCCCCTCAGGAGAATATAACTGACCTCTGTGTACATATATTGAAAGGCTGTAAATTACATAAGGAAGCGGCCATGGACTGCAGGGATGGAGCCTTTAAGGCTAAGAAGGGGCTGCAACCTCCAGTCTGGGGGAAAATTTGAATAAAAAGGGGTGTTACCTTTAAGGGTAAAAGGTGACGAGAGTGGGATGGGTTGCACATTCTCAGAGAGACATCGGTACATGCAGTCTGAGGAGAATCTAACCCTCCTCTATGTGTATACATATTTTATTCCTCAGTTCCTCTGAAGTAACCACCACTTCATAAAATTTTCCATGTGAACAACAGGTAAACACCTGTACCAAATTAACTTGGGCGAAGCCAGGTATATCAGCTAGTATACTATATAACTAGACAGAATTCATGAGGAGCTGGGTGAAAACCACTGAGAGCAAATCCACATGGGTGTTTTTCTCATCCGTGTGCTGTCCGTATTTGTAAGAGCTTCTGCAGATGAGCGTAGGTGTATATATGCTCAAGAGAGTGTAACATGATTGTGCTGTGAAGGGAGCGCTATCATGTGCTTTTGTGTGCATAGCCGACTCTTGACTCGACCGATGCTGCCAACTACCGACCTATCTCCAACCTCCCCTTCATCTCCAAACTACTAGAACGCCTGGTTCACTCTCACCTTATAAGCTATCTCTTAGAAAACTCTCTTCTTAACCCTCTACAGTCCAGCTTTCCCCCTCTTTACTCGACAGAAACCGCAGTGACTAAAGTGTCAAACGACCTCTGATAGTCAAATCGAAGGGCGACTACTCCCTACTGATCCTCCTTGATATCTCCGCAGCATTTGACACTGTAGACCACAGACTCCTCCTCACTATGCTCCGCCCGATTGGACTAAAGGACACTGCTCTCTCCAGGTTCTCCTCCTACCTATCTGACCGCTCCTTCAGTGTCTGCCTTGCTGGCTCTACCTCCCCTCCTCTTACCCTTGCTGTTGGGGTCCCCCAGGGCTCGGTTCTCAGCCCTCTCCTGTTCTCCATCTATAAACAGCCCCCATTTAACAGACCATCAGGAGATTTGGCTTTCAGTACCACCTCTATGCTGGCGTATAGGATAAACCGGGAAAGCACCAGGCAGATATTTAGGTATAAGAAAAAGGTGTGTGTGTACACCAATGTACTAAATGCAAACGTTGCATCACCTGGCACTGACAGGGGACCCCTATACCAGGGGTGTGCCCGCTCAGAACCTGTAGTCTGGGTCCGCTTACAAAATTGAAGTCACTCCTGGTCATCCTACATCAGGCGGCAGCAGAGAGAACCCCAACACAGGTGGGCGGAGGTGAAATGGTCCAAAGGAAGAATAGGCAAAAACTGCATATACGGTAAAAAACTCTGCACCCTCAACTTCTTAATAATATATGCAATTTATTACCCCAGCAAGGGAATAAAGGTAAAAGCAGCACACAGTCAATGAGAAAAACGCCAGGTCATGGGCAGAGGGACCTCTCACCCACTGACCGGCTGTATATACAAATATGCAACGCATTTCTGCGCTCTAAATGGCGCCTTTCTTGAGCATAGTTAGACATATCTCACAGATACATTTATATACACAAGAAAATTACAAACATACCTGGAAGTTGTGACCTCTCCCAGCCTCTAACACCGCAACATGGCTGGGTGCAGGGAATGGACGTCACACGGCGGCAACCCAGGGAGGGCCATCACAGACATTAAGCGGAACGCAATGTACGCTCCACCGCATGCGCCAAACCAATATCTCACGGCGTCACTTGGAACGCACCACGCGTTCCAACCGATGCGCATGCTCACAACAAATTTAGATTACTACAGTTTTATTGTCGGGTGGAGCGCACCACTTATAACACAAGGAGAGAAGATCATAAAAGGTTATCTCCAATGCTGCCACATGGTTGATATAGAGGTGAACTAAAATGTCTTTTATAATAGTTCTAACCTCATTATTTGAAGAGTGAAGAAAGCATAAAAAAATATATACACATTTATGTAATTATTCTAAAAAGCAATTCTGCATAATAAATAAAGGGTCGTTACTCGTTATACACCTAAAATACTATTTCTAAATCCATAAAAAATAAAAAAAATGGACAATACACACATGATACTGAGAAGGATTGGTTGGACCCAGGTGATAAATATATACACATAGTAACTACCATTATAGAACAATCAGACCACATGGTGGCAGAATAATATATATAAAAAGACCATATACATACAAAACCAATATTCTATCCACAGACCACAATAACATAGTAAATAATTAATTAGTCTTCTTTACAATTTCTCTAATACCTCATTTAACCCATTGGGTGCCAATGTGTTCAATCTAAAGATCCAATACATTTCCTTCGCATTAAGACGTGTAAAGGATTTTGTTTCTTTTACCTCTAGGGGAGTTACTTTCAGTTGTGATGGATCTCTATTGTGGACATGTAACAAATGGCGGGACACCCCATGTTTCTCAAAACTGTTCTTTATATTAAATCTATGTTTGTTCAGCCATATTTATTGTGTGGCCTACATACCTTAGGCCTCATGGGCCCTCTAGGAGATACACAACATAGGATGAACCACAGGTCATGTGGCCCTTCAAGCTGATTGGTTCTTGGTCACAATCTATTGTTATTTCCGTTCTACCGTGATCAATCTGTGCACAGCACTTATAGTTCTTGATCTTACCTCTGAATGCACCCATCAGTGTCCTAATCAATGGTGTGGTATGTTTTGATGGCTTTTTTCGTAGACAGGATGGTGCCATAAAGTTTTTCAAAGATTTTGTCCGGCGAAAAATACATTTTGGTGTCTTTGGAATGTTAATCTATAAAAATGGGTCATTGTTCAATATCCCCAGTGTTTCCCCAAAACTTATCGTATCTCGCTATGCTGTGTATTATACTTAGTACTAAAAGACATACGATAACCTGATGTGTTATCATGCGGGGTTTGCATTTCTTTTTCAGGGGTCTTGACTTAAAAAATGTCCTACCGCTTCCACACCTAGCTTGTGTGGAATGTTGGAATATAATGATGCCACATCTAGTCTACAACATAGATAATTTTCCTCCCATTTTAATAGGTGACCCGTGTCCTTCTGGTAGGTGGGCAAGGTAACTTCATGCTTCTGTAGGAGTTTATCAATGTATTTGGATAATATACTTGTGATACCGCCTACCCCGGAGACAATTGGTCTCCCTAGAGGATTCTGGATGTTCTTGTGTATCTTGGGTAGGTGGTAGAAATACGGTATCTCAGGATTGTTGATGTAAAAATAATCCTTCTCTTTTTTAGATAAATAGTATCATTAACAAACGTATGTAGTTTAGTTGTGATCTCCTTAGTGGGATCTTTATCTAACCTTATATAGAAAAGAGGATCTTCTAAGATTTTCCAAGCTTGATTACTTGCATGACGTCCATTCCCTGCACACAGCCATGTTGCGGTGTTAGAGGCTGGGAGAGGTCACAACTTCCAGGTATTTTTGTAATTTTCTTGTGTATATAAATGTATCTGTGAGATGTGTCTAACTATGCTCGAGAAAGGAGCCATTTAGAGCGCAGAAACGCGTTGCATATTTGTATATACAGCCGGTCCGTGACCTGGCGTTTTTCTCATTGACTGTGTGCTGCTTTTACCTTTATTCACTTGCTGGGGTAATAAATTGCTTATATTATTAAGAAGTTGAGGGTGCAGATTTTTTCACTGCATATGCAGTTTTTCCCCATTTCTATTCTGATGATACTCAGCTATACACCTCCTCCCGGGACATCACAGCAACATTCCTCTAGAACGTCACCGACTGTCTGTCCGCTGTCTCTAACACTATGAACTCTCTCTACCTGAGGGTGCGGGCAGACGAGCGCATAAACGGCGCGTTTTTGCGACCAAACGTATATACGTGACCATCTGAGGCAATGGTTTCGAATGTATTCGCTCACATGGGCGATTTTACAGCGCGTAAAAACGGCAACCCGAAAAAAAACCGGAACATATGCGACTGAAATACGCGCCAACGCATATTCGATGGCCGAAAAGATAGTTTGCAAAGTAGGAACAAACGAAAATACGCTTTCTAGCTCTGGTCGTGATCGGTGAAAAACATTCTAGATTATACGTTGCGCTCGTGCGAACGTAAATACGCCTACACTCGTCTGCCCGCACCCTAAAACTGAACCTCTCAAAACTGACCTTAATTCTAACATCTCCATCTCTGTGTGTGGCACCATAACTCCCAGCACGCCTGCTGTCTTGGGGTTATATTCGACTCCAATCTCTCTTTTGCCCCCTACATCCAATCTCTCGCCCGAACATGTCAGCTGCACCTCAAGAACATCGCAAGAATCTGCTCTTTTCTCACTGTGGACACGCTAAAAACGCTTACTGTTGCCCTCATCCACCTCCGGCTCCATTATTGCAACTCGTTGCTGATCGGCCTCCCCTGCACCAGACTCTACCCTCTCCAATCCATCCTGAATGCGGCAGCCAGGCTCATCTTCCTGTCTAGTCGCTACTCGGATGCCTCTGCCCTGTGCCGGTCACTGCACTCGCTGCCCGTTAATTACAGAATTCAATTTAAACTCGCTACCTTCATCCACAAAGCCCTCCACAGTGCAGCGCCCCCCTATATCGCCTCCCTCCTCTCAATCCATCACCCAGCCCGGGCTCTCCGCTCTGCTAACGAAACCAGACTGAGCGCCCCTTTAATTCGAACTTCTCATTCCCGCCTCCAAGACTTCTCCAGAGCAGCACCATTCCTCTGGAACGCACTACCAAGGCTACCCGGGCAATCCAGGACTCACAGAACTTCAGGCGTGCTCTAAAAACGCACCACTTCAGGGAGGCATACCGAATTCCCTAAACCAAACCCCTCTGTACTCCGCCAGATAACATGCTCCCTGACCTACTGACTGCAACCCCTGCTAGCCACCATCAACCGGCCATTATACGGCCCAATTTGACCATTGTCTTTGTGTATAGCATCCCTCACTCTCCACCTCGCCATACCGCGCCCATCTCCACCCCTTTACCTTCTGTGTCACCCCACCATTTGTAGTATGTAAGCTCGTTGCATCCTCGCACCCCTACTATTTCCATCAGCTAATTACTTCATGTAACCGTGGTTTTGTTTTTATTTCCCCTGTCTTGTAAGCGCTGCGGAATATGTTGGCGCTATATAAATAAAGATTATTATAGCAGCGCTGTTTACTGTACTTTTTTGCGTTCTCGTGCCCGTTCACATCGGGGTGGGACAGACCTGCGCCATGATTGAACCAGCTGAGCAGCCTAATTAGTCCCTAGTGTTATCAATTAACACCGCAAAATCGTGCTGTTCTGTGTGTGATTTAATGTGGACGGGGTGCACAAATGCGCACAAAAATAGAGCATGTTGCATATATTTTTGCTGTGTGAAAAACAGATGGCACAGATGGCAAATGGACGTAAAAGAAAACGCACATATGAAATAAAAGCGTGTGCCACATGCAGGGAAACTGCTACATTTTACACGGACCAAAATTCCATACGCCCGTGTGAATGAGCCCTAATGGCAGCCATATTTGTTGCCACCCAGCTTCTCTAGAAACAGATAAAATGATGAGAAGAATTTCGTCATCTTGATTTTTACTGGAAATTTCTTGATGTTTAAAGGGACACCGCTCTTTAAATTCTTGAATAGACAAAGCGGGTCTGAGTCATGTGAAACAGTCGGACAATCCGGAGACCCTCAGCGCCGAGGACTGCGATGAAAGGCTGCGGTCTTAAATTGTCACTCTCATGGAGATTAACAGCTCCATCGGCCACTGTTGATGTTGACTCTCTGTTGCCAAGTTACCTGTTTGCCACTAAGAAAATAGTACTGCGCGGGCACAGAAAGCCACAGATCAGGAGATAAGCCGAACGTGCCGAGACTTGATCCATCCATTATGGTCAACACACAAGCTGAAGTATTGATAACTGTAATTTTACACCTCGATGGCCCTTGAAAACAGCAATTAGTGGCTGGATGAGAATGCCAGCGCTCGTTATCCGGAGGACGAGGAGGACTATCTGCTGGGGATACAGTACAGGAACTCGCCGCCAGCAGCCTCCTCCACTCAAAGACCTTAACCAACTCTCTGATGGACTTTGTCTTTCAGTTCTTCAACATTTTTATGATCTTTACTTGCTGTCAGTGAATGGAAACATTAGTATTTACATCCAGAAGCAGAAAGCCGCTGCTACTAATATTTAAGCTGAGATTTTGTTATGATGTATCAGTGTAGAAAATCTTCTATGAGCTAAATACATTGAATAGTCACTTTATTAGAGACCCCCATCTTGCAGCACATTGGGTCCCCTTTGGCCCTCCGAATCGCAGCAGTTCTTCGTGTCGTAGATTCCACTAGATGATGGAATATTGGTCCCAGAATGTGCCAAGAAAACCATCCCCACCCCATTGCTGCCCCTCTACCAGCTAACAGGAAGGGGTCAACGAATCATTCTGCTTCACCAAACTCTGACCTCCCATCAGCATGAGGCAAAAGAAATCTGGATCCATCTGAAGGTGATGTATTTTCGTTGCTCAGTGATACAAGTCTTGTGCTCTATTGCCTGCTGTTCCAATGGTGCCGGAACTGGTCGTCTACTGTTATAGCCCATCTATGCTAAAGAACGTCGAGTTGTGCATTTGGACACATTAGCTAGAGCACCAGTGTTGTATTCAGCTGACTGTGCAGCTCCTGATGGTCAGAACGATTCCTGACATCCTCCTCTGACCCCTTTTGGTGACAAGTTGTTCCCGTCCACAGGATCCCCTTTCACTGAATGTTTTTCCTTGATCATGCCATTCTCAGTATAACCTCACAAGGTTGGCAGGGACATCCCGGCCCGGCTAGTCCAGCACCAATGACCCAGCCTCATTGGAAGTCACTCGGATCGCTAAATTTCCCCATTTAATGTGGATTCATACTGAAACTGATCCATAGAAAACTTGCCATGGGATTTCATGCTACACTCCGGGGTCAGAGGGAGAATATTCATACAGCGAAGCGCCAATCATGATAGCGCCAGGGTCTCTATATCCGCTGCGCTGTGTGTGACAATTCAGTATCTCTGCACTCACTGAAAAATGGCCCCGTGATGGATTGTGAGCAGCTCAGTATTAGTCCAGCCAAAATATATACAGATAGTCCCCGACTTGCGAACATTTGACTTACGAATTTCGCTAGATACGAACTATCTGTACAGCACAGTATGATGTAATGCTATGGCATTACATCATACTGTGCAGCGACCGGGCAGGCTTCTATCAAGCCTGATAGAAGCCTGTCCGGTCACATCGCGGTTGCTAGGCAGCCGGGGGCCTTCTGAAAGGCCCTAGGGCTGTCTATGCAGAGCGCCTATCAAGCCGTGCGCTTGATAGGCACTCTGCATAGGCAGCCCTGGGGCCTTTCAGGAGGTCCCCGGCTGCCTAGCAACCGCACAGCGTCCCGCGATCTCGTCGTGGGACGCTGTACGGGCCCCCTGAACGTCGGGTGCCGGCTGTTTCTTACAGCGGGCACCCGGCGGCAGCAGTTCCGACGAGCCACGCCGCTCGTCAGAACTGTTAACACTTTAAATACCGCTGTCAGAGCGGTATTTAAAGTGTTAACAGTTCCGACAAGCGCCACGGCTCGTCGGAACGGCTGCCGCCGGGTGCCCGCTGTAAGAACAGCCGGCACCCGACGTTGTATGGAGTGGGATCCACCCGCGATCCCCTCCATACAACCATTTGTTCGACTTGCGAACAAAACGGACTTGCGAACAGGCTCCCGGAACGGAACCTGTTCGCAAGTCGGGGACTAACTGTAATAGGAGATCAATCATCCCATAAATATGATGATAATAGATGAAGCACCACCTTACGTGAATTACTGCTGTACAATGACGTTCAGCGATGACAACACTGAGGCTGGAAGTAACTTTCTATCTTGCTTTAAAGGGGCTTCGCCATTAAAGGGGTTGTCCCGCGAAAGCAAGTGGGGGTATACACTTCTGTATGGCCATATTAATGCACTTTGTAATGTACATTGTGCATTAAATATGTGCCATACAGAAGTTATCAGAAGTTATTCACTTACCTGTTCCGTTGCTAGCGTCCTCGTTTCCATGGAGCCGTCTAATTTTCAGCGTCTAATCGCCGGATTAGACGCGCTTGCGCAGTCCGGTCTTCTTCTTTTCTCAATGGGGCCGCTCGTGCCGGAGAGCGGCTCCGTGTAGCTCCGCCCCGCCACGTGCCGATTCCAGCCAATCAGGAGGCTGGAATCGGCAATGGACCTCACAGAAGCCCTGCGGTCCACCGAGGGAGAAGATCCCGGCGGCCATCTTCACCAGGTAAGTAAGAAGTCACCGGAGCGCGGGGATTCGGGTAAGCGCTGTGCGGATTTTTTTTTAGGTCCCTGCATCGGGTTTGTCTCACGCCGAACGGGGGGGCTGTTGAAAAAAAAAAAAACCCGTTTCGGCGTGGGACAACCCCTTTAAGGTTCACACAAAAAGAGAAAATGCTGCTCATTCTCCAGATAACATCTGCAGCATTTCCTCATCAATTGGTGTAGGTGTTGACTCAAAATCAGCTGCTGACATTCCACGCCCTGTAACCGCTACTAAGTGCCGCGGCCGCCAGTCAGGCGGTACAAAAGTGGTCGCATTACCTGAATGGCAGCTGCAGTGCTCAGTAGCGGTTGCTCTGTGCATGGCAGTGAGGAGCTGCGGATTGCAAGGTGAAAGGAGCGGAAGGCTGAAAGCAGCTGCGGTTTGAGTCAAAATCCACACAAATGGCATTTTTGATGCAGAAATGCTGCAAAATTTTCCACGTCAGACAAAAATCTGCAGCATTTCCACTGTGTGAACATACCCATAACACCTTAACCCTTTCCAATCCAATTTTGGATTCAGGGTTTCCTAAAAGGCTTTCTCTTTTTGCTGTTATACAACGGTGCCATCTGCTGGCTAAAGCCAGTGTGTGCGCCAGAGACGCTCCGACAGCGGAGTGGCTGGCAGTAGATGATAAGACTACCCTGTTGGACGTCTTCTGACATTGGAGCTGTACAAGCTCCAATCAGAATGTAGGAAGATGTCAGATAGTGGATTGGGAAGGGTTAGCACTACAGGTTGTACATTTACATTCTGGAGTTTTGGGGTTTGTATGAAGGCGGACTGGGGGGTCTACCCCTCTATATACAATGTGAGTGCCGGCTGTTTATTAGAGCTGACACCCGTCTGCAACAGCTCCAATCAGCAGCGCCGCTGATCGGAGCTGTTAACCCTTTAAATGCCCTGATTAATGTGTGGGGGTCCTGCACTGCCCCCTGCGATAAGATCATGGGTTGCCGTGCAGCTGACAGGGCCTTCTAAAAGCCCCCAGAGCTGCCATGGCAGATTGCTTATCAAGCTATGCCTGTACCTTGACGTCATAGATCGCCTGTCAGATCCTGATATAATGTAAAGTTTTGGCATTGCATCATATTGCAGGAGCGATCAAAACATCACAAGTTCTTGTCCCCTATAGGGGCTAAAAAAAATATTTAAAATCAGTTTAAAAAAGTTCTATTAACTATTAAGAAAAACAAAAACACGTAGCAAATTAAAAAAAAAACTTTTGCCATATTAATAATAGAAAAATCTAAATAAGAAAATAAAAAACCATATTTGGTATCGCTGCGTTCATAAAAGTCCAATCAAAGTAACCCAATATTTACTACGCACGGTGAACGTCGTCAGAGAAAAAAAATAATGCCAGAATTGAGCTTTTTTGTTCACCGCGTCTCCAAGAAAAAAATGTAATAAAAAGCAGTCAGAAAGCTGTATGTTCTCCAAAATGCTACTAATAAAATCTACAGGACGCCCTGCAAAAAACAAGCCGCCGCAAAACTATGTTGACAGAAAAATAAGAAAGTTATGGTGGCAGAAAATAATTTACAAAATGAAATATCTTTGTAAAAAAATAAAAGTAGTGCAGCAAAAAAAAACTATATAAATTTGGTATCGGCATAAATGAACTGACACACAAAATAAAGTTATCACAGGTGTACACCGTAAAAATAAGATGCCCCCAAAGATGGCCGACTTTAGGTTTATTTTTACATTTCATTCCACTCAGACTTCTTTTTTTAAGTTTTTCAGTACATTAAATAAAACCATTGAAAAATACAACTCGTCCCACAAAAAAACAACAGACCCTCAGACAGCGACGTGGATGGATAGAGTGGGAAGGAAAAACGGAAAATGGAAAAAAAGGGCCCAATCCGTTAGGGGTTAAAGACATTTCTGAGTTAAGTGTCTGATCATTTGGTCCAACCATTGGGACTCCCAGCGATCCTGAAGCCGGCACCTGAATGCCCCATATGAATGGAGCAGTGCAGCACATATGTGGCCAACACTCCAATCACTTCTGGGTCTTTACCTCTGTTGCTTCTCTCAGTGAGAATGTCTCTTCTGTGGGAATAACAGGGATTGTAACATTTTATTCTGCACATTTACTTCCCATGTTTCATCAAGTACACAGATAACAAAGGGAACTGGCGACACAATGGCACATTTACCAGAACAGTATGTCACAATTGCATTGTGTATTATACCCCATGGCTGCACTCACTATTCTGCTGGTGGAGTCACTGTGTACATACATTACTTATCCTGTACTGATCCTGAGTTACATCCTGTATTATACTCCAGAGCTGCACTCACTAAATTACTGGTGGAGTCACTGTGTACATACATTACTTATCCTGTACTGACCCTGAGTTACATCCTGTATTATACCCCAGAGCTGCACTCACTATTCTGCTGCTAGAGTCACTGTGTACATACATTACTTATCCTGTACTGATCCTGTGTTATCCTCCAGAGCTGCACGCACTATTCTGCTGGTGGAGTCACTGTGTACATACATTACTTATCCTGTATTATCCTCCAGAGCTGCACTCACTATTCTGCTGGTGGAGTCACTGTGTACATACATTACTTATCCTGTACTGCTCCTTAGTTACATCCTGTATTATACTCCAGAGCTGCACTCACTATTCTGCTGCTAGAGTCACTGTGTACATACATTACTTATCCTGTACTGATCCTGTGTTATACGCCAGAGCTGCACGCACTATTCTGCTGGTGGAGTCACTGTGTACATACATTACTTATCCAGTACTGCTCCTGAGTTACATCCTGTATTATTCTCCAGAGCTGTACTCACTCTTCTGCTGGTGGAGTCACTGTGTACACACATTACTTATCCTGTACTGATCCTGAGTTACATTCTGTATTATACTCCAGAGCTGCACTCACTATTCTGCTGGTGGAGTCACTGTGTACATACATTACTTATCCAGTACTGCTCCTGAGTTACATCCAGTATTATACTCCAGAGCTGCACTCGCTATTCTGCTGGTGGAGTCACTGTGTACATACATTACTTATCCTGTGCTGATCCTGAGTTACATCCAGTATTATACTGCAGAGCTGCACTCACTATTCTGCTGGTGGAGTCACTGTGTACATACATTACTTATCCTGTACTGATCTTGAGTTACATCCTGTATTATACTGCAGAGCTGCACTCACTATATTACTGGTGGAGTCACTGTGTACATACATTACTTATCCTTTGCTGATCCTGAGTTACATCCAGTATTATACTCCAGAGCTGCACTCACTAAATTACTGGTGGAGTCACTGTGTACATACATTACTTATCCTGTACTGACCCTGAGTTACATCCTGTATTATACCCCAGAGCTGCACTCACTATTCTGCTGCTAGAGTCACTGTGTACATACATTACTTATCCTGTACTGATCCTGTGTTATCCTCCAGAGCTGCACGCACTATTCTGCTGGTGGAGTCACTGTGTACATACATTACTTATCCTGTACTGCTCCTTAGTTACATCCTGTATTATACTCCAGAGCTGC
This sequence comes from Eleutherodactylus coqui, assembly GCF_035609145.1. Lineage (NCBI taxonomy): Eukaryota > Metazoa > Chordata > Amphibia > Anura > Eleutherodactylidae > Eleutherodactylus > Eleutherodactylus coqui. Next base: position 26,010,369 of record NC_089844.1, on the reverse strand, counting down.
ACTCACTATTCTGCTGCTAGAGTCACTGTGTACATACATTACTTATCCTGTACTGATCCTGTGTTATACGCCAGAACTGCACGCACTATTCTGCTGGTGGAGTCACTGTGTACATACATTACTTATCCTGTACTGATCCTGAGTTACATTCTGTATTATTCTCCAGAGCTGCACTCACTATTCTGCTGGTGGAGTCACTGTGTACATACATTACTTATCCAGTACTGACCCTGAGTTACATCTTGTATTATACTCTAGAGCTGCACTCACTATTCTGCTGGTGGAGTCACTGTGTACATACATTACTTATCCTGTACTGATCTTGAGTTACATCCTGTATTATACTGCAGAGCTGCACTCACTATTCTGCTGGTGGAGTCACTGTGTACATACATTACTTATCCTGTACTGATACTGAGTTACATCCTATATAATACTCCAGAGCTGCACTCACTATTCTGCTGGTGGAGTCACTGTGTACATACATTACTTATCCTGTACTGATCCAGAGTTACATCCAGTATTATACTCCAGAGCTGCACTCACTATTCTGCTGGTGGAGTCACTATGTACATACATTGCTTATTCTGTACTGATCCTTGTTTCGCCTGATGTCCTCACTCCACAGTTGGCCAATCCTCATAGACACTGGATTGGTGGCAGATTCTATTCAACTCAATACGATTCATGAATAAAAGCTCAATTCCAGCCCCTTGGGGAGTGGGGGTCCTCAACCAAAGTCTTAGTTTTCCTTGGGGCACCTACAGCAACCCTTTCAGAGGATGCTTATTGTCCCCTTGCTCTGTGAAGTCATTAAACTGTAATTGGGCTTTCCGCAGGTGGTAACTTACAGCCGACGGATTGTGATGGAAGATTCTCACTTGATGGATAGAGATTAAATTCATTTAGTAAAACCCCTCGGATTATTGATAGAAGGAACCGCGGAGAATCAGTGGGAGAATGAGCCACAGAGGACGGGAAAGGGCAAAGGAGGACACGCATTGATATTCCGTCCGGGACGCAGATCGTGTTTGTTTTATCCTCTCTGGCCTCGCTCTACATTTACTGTTTCACTCTTGGAGACCACGGCCATTTTCTCAATGAATGTAACAAGTTTACTTAATAGAAATGAAACCAGCTGAGGCCTTTGTCCATTAACATAAGAAAAACCCTTAAACGTTCAATAAAGATTTGTCCTGATTTGCGCTTATTGTAAAGGAAAAAAAACGACACTGGAAATGTATGCCCCCGGCGGCCCCTCCTGCCCTCACTGCCTTACAGAGAATTGTGCCTCGCAGCTGACGCGCTGAATGCCTTTATTTTACTAGGGGGAAGTCCTCTGTGCACTGTATTCTAATACAGCCTGAAGCGTTGCCCAGTCTTCGGAGTGCTGAAAGGATTGGGGCTTGGCAAGAACACAGTGTACAGTAGCAACACTTAAATGGCAGGACACGGATTGTCCTCAGCCTCTCACAAAGCATCAGCCCTCTCCAGCGCTCCCGGACCGAGCTGTGCCTCCACCACAGCGGCTATTTAAAGTAACAACTTATTTTTACCTTGGAAAAACAAAAAAAGCCAAGTTTCCATAGACAAGAGCCCTTCATGCCAATTAAAATGGGGAATGGCATTGCCAATATCTTAATAGCATCAATGCACGAGGGGCACTAGAGAGGATCAAGAGCAAGTCAACTGAAGTATAAGGATGTTCTGAGGCAAATGAGTCTAAATGGTTTAACCTTTGGCGCTAGAAAGACCCAGCTTGCACTATCTCCTCCGGTGCAGACATTCTCATGGCTTCTCCATAGCCAAATCAAGAGACACTATTACAAACGAACAACTTGAAGAACAAAGAAAAAGTTAAGATCCCATTGACAAGAGCCCTTCTGGAGGTTAGTGGGAGGATAAATGGGAACTGGCACTGCTAGTGTCTTTGGTATGAATAAGCTTGTGGTGCACCAAAGTAACTCAAGGGCAAGTCAACTGAGGCCATTTAGATTACCCTTTATATTGAGGGAGGAAAGACCCGACTGGCTGCCTCTATTCTGGTCCAAATCTATTTATTCATGGCATCAATAAACGAAGGGGCACAAGGACAAGTCAACTGAGGTATAAGGATGTTTTGAGGTTAATGAATGTCAATGGTTTAACATTCGGCACTGGAAAGACCCAGCTGATAGTTTGTCCCTCTGGTTCAGACATTCTCAAGACTTCTCCTTCACCAAATTACGAGAGTCTATTTGAACAAGATAAAAGGAAAAAGCTAATCTCCCATGGTCTCTCAAGCATTGAAGTTATGAATATAAAGGTTTGGACCAGAATAGAGGCAGCCAGTTGGGTCTTTCCACCCTCAATGTAAAGTAAATGGTAATCGAAATGGCCTCAGTTGACTTGCCGTTGAGTTACTCTGGTGCATCACAAGCTTATTTACACCAAAGGCATTGGCAGTGCCAGCCCCAATTCATCCCCCCATTAACCTCTAGAAGGGCTCTTGTCAAAGGGATCTTAACTTTTTCTTTGTTCATAAAGTTGTTAGTTCGAATAGCATCTCTTGATTTGGCTAAGGAGAAGCTTTGGGAAAGGTCTGGAACAGAGAGAGAGAGTACAAGCTGAGTCTGTCAAATGCTGAAGGTTAAGCCTCGGACGTTTATTTATCTGGGAACATCTTTATACCTCTTCATTGATGCTACAGAGACATTGGCAGTGCCAGTCCCCATTTTAATTAGAGAACAACAAAACGGTGTGACCCATAGGACAAAATCCTGTAATGAGAATATGCAAACAAGCAAATACCCAACTCAAGGGCACGTCAACTGAGACCATTTGGATTACCATTTACATTCAGAGTAGACAGACCCAGCTGTCTGCCTCTATTCTGGTCAAAAGCTGTTTATTCATGATATAAATGCATGAGGGGCACCAGAGGGCTCAAGGTGAAATCAGCAGTTGTATAAAGATGTTCTGGAGTAAATGAACATCAATGGTTTAACCTTTGACGCTGGAAGGACCCAGCTTGTACTCTAACTCTGGTCCAGGCCTTCTCCTTAGGCAAATTAAGAGACGCTATTTAAACTAACAATTTCAAGATCAAAGAAAAAGCTAAGTTCCCAATGAAAAGCGCCCTTCTGCAGGTTGGTGGGAGGATAAACAACATCTGTATGGAGTTTGTATGTGTTGCACGTGTTTATTTGGGTTTCCTCCAGGTACTTGAGATTCCTACCACACTTCAAAAACATAGAGGGTCATCCCAAAACTTCTTAGCCTAACTATGAAAGAACTTTTTTACATTTTTACTTTTCATTTCTTTTTTAACATATTTCCCTGACATCTCGACACACTTGGCCCACCAGTGTTCCAAGGCTAAGATATCGGTGGCGTAGACGTTTTCCTCAAAGCATTGCAAAACCTCCTCCATCGCACGTATAAGTTCATCATATTTCTTGAAATGCATCCCTTCCAGCTTCTTTTTAGATGAAAGTCTGAGGCTGCCAAGTTAGGAGAGTTGGGTGGGTGCGGCACAATTCCATAGCCACACTCATGAATGGCAGCCACAGCAATGATGGCATTGTAGCTGGGCATATTCTCCTGCCGGAAGAGGACGCCTTATGACAACTTTCCACATTGCTACTGCTTGTTTTCCTCCCACAGTTGCCTCAGCAGGTTGGCGTAGTATGCCCCCATCACAGTTTAACCCTTTGAAAGTTAGTCCACCATTACTATGCCCTCATAGTCCCAAAAATCTGTTGCCATGACCTTCCCAGCTGAGGGCATTGACTTGACCTTCTTCAATTGAGGGAATGAGGGGTGATTCCATTGGAAAGAGCTCTGTTTGGAAGTGGAGGATCCAGGTCTCATCAACGGTATGAACTATCTCAAGAATGCGCCTGGATCAGCGCTGAACAGCTCGAGATTCTCCTCTGATGTTTTTCACCTCACCGTCTTCTGGTCAACTGTGAAAAGTTTTGGAAACCCATCTTGCTGAGACCTTCATCCCCACCGTGTCAGTGAGAACGCGATTGGGCAACCATACAGTCTCAGCAATCTGCCTCACAGTAAATCTTCGTTCATGACAATTTTGTGGATTTTCTTCACATTTTCTGGAATAGCTGTATCAACAGGTCATCAAGGGTTGGGCTCATCTTCAATACTGATTCTCCTCTTGAATTCTGCCACCCAGTTTTTTACTGTCGCATATGAAGGGACATAGTCCCCAAGTGTTGCCACTATGTCAGTATGAATGTCTTTCGGTGCTTAGCCTTTCTTATGCAGGTACTCAATTACAGCTCGGTGTTTGAATTTTCCAATTTTGCAAATGAATCAGACATTCCAATCTTTAATTATATCTGTGAAAATAACAAAAAGACCAACTTTCAGCAATATACTCAAACAGTTCAAAGAAATATATTACCAACATTTCAAGAGTGTATGTCAATTACAAAATAGGCCTTCTAAGATCTTTTGGGATGAACCTCATACTAATGGGTAATTCTAAAACGTGAGTCCCAATGAGGACACAGCCCTGTATCAAGTGAGGGCAATCTGTGTACAGCGCTGCAGAATATGTATGTGCTTTACAAATGAGGAAAATAAATAAATAGGGATTAGCAATGCCAGTAATTCTGGTATAAGTAAACTTGTGGTGCACCAGAGTAACTCAAGGGCAAGTCAAATGAAAGTAGAAAAACCTGACAGGCTGGCTCCATTCTGGTCCAAACCAATAGCTATGGTTTAAAAAAACAAGGTTCCCAAGGCCAAGAACAAGGGCCGCCATCAAAGTGACCCTGCCTCTTAATAAGCTTGGTGCATGTCTGGCCTGTCCATTCGCCACACTGAAATCTACACCAGCTACGACCTAACGTATATTTCAGCTATAATTTGCACCAGCTTCTGGTGTATATTTGGTAAACCCTGCTCCCTTTTAATAAAGTGGAAAGCAGGGCGCAAAAAGGCACAATATTTGCTAATTTTGCACGAATAGGTTTTGTGAATTGCCTCATATTTTCATCATTCACAATACAAATTCCTTATCTCAAACGCCTGCACAGTGAGGTCAGTTTCTATCAAGCCATTCAACCTATATTTATATTTTTGTCATGTGGGAGGAAACATGGGGAGAACATACAAGCTCCATGCAGATGTTGTCCATGGTCGGATTTCAACCCTGCACTGCAAGACAACAATGTTAATCACCGAGCCACCATGCCGCTCCTCATCAGTACATTATCATCCAGGAAACCAAGAAATGCAATGCTAATTCTTCAGTTGTCTTATAGGAGTATTCTTATCTCCGCTGGACATGCCATGAAAGTCTGATAGATGCGGCTCCCACCTCTGGGCCTTAGAACTTTATACAGTGCTGGCCACCATGGCCCGAAACGTGGCTGCTGCACTGGTTGGAACTTATGAACACAGCCAAGTGGGCTTTGCTATGTTGTTCCCTTATCTCCCCACTGGGATGGGCAGTAGAGAAGAAGTCGTGAACTACAGTTAGTTTGACATCTGTAGTAGTTACATTAATAGAAACTCTCCTGAAAAAGAGGACATTTGACCAGTTAAAAAGCGACAACCTGTTGGACTCCCGACAACCTGTTGGGCTCCAAACAGCGCGGCTTTACTGAGGACAGGTCATGTCACACAAATCTCATTTATATCTGTGACTATATCACAAAAGGGATGGATGAAGGTGATGCTGTGGATATCACCTATCTGGATTTCAGTAAAGCCCTTGATACGGTTCCACAGAAAGACTTTAAAGATAAATTATTGACCATTGGGTTTAATCTGTTGATAATCCAGTAGATTTGTAGATGGTGAAGCGATATTAGTGCGATGCGATTTTACATTGGAAAGTCCCATTGACAATCGCGTTAAAAAAAACCAAGTGGGTAGCAGCCCTTAGCCCTCCTCACTTCCTTCACATTTACCTAAGACTTTAGCTTTCTTTAGAAATATGTTTTTATGCCAGTTGCAAAACAAACCGGAAGCTGCAGGATAAAGCAACTTCTGTGGTTTCTGTGAGCAAAGCTTAATCATCAGGGAGAGAAAACCAAGAGACAAACAATGGGCCACGGTGAAGCAGCAGCGGTCCTGACAGATAAAGCGTGTGAGTGGGGGGATCCGACGTGCGTGTCCGTGCTGTTCTCACAGCTTGGTGATTTGGGCCCAGGCAACCGAGAAGTATGCATCGCTAAAGCCCCCGGCTGTTTGAGGTCCTTTGTATTTGCCATGGGCTCTGCAAGAGATCTTGATTACTGAAGCTTTCAGGGCACCTAACACAGCCGCACTGTTGTCCCCGGTCAGCAGACACATCTTGGTGCAGAAGCATTCAGTGACAGTAAATCAGCAGCGGCCACAACTTCTATCCTTTAAAATACGTATTTATTTGTAGTGTAATAGTCCCCTGATCCGACAGATACATTGTATCATATAGAACCCCAACATTCCACAGAGATGCATTACTGACAATACAGCTCTATGGTTACAACCGACTCATACCGTAACCCAGCGCAGAAGCCATGAGGGTCACGCAGCGCTTACAGCCATTCTCTGTAAATAAAGTTTGATCAGTGCAGAATGTACTTTGAGTTTTAATTCTTCACATTTGTTAAGATTTTTTCCTTGCTGACCGTCAATAGGAACATTTCGTTTAGATCCAAAGGTTGAAAATCTAACAGTTCTCACAGCCGACGGTTTTTAACAATTGTACCAAGTTCAGCGAATCCGCTGCACTGCCCAAGGCCTCTTGCACATGGGCAGAAATTCTGTGCCGGGATTTCCCACTGAATTTCCTCCCATGTCCGCTGCCATAGGATTGCATTAGATAATGCAATCCTATGCAGACAGCCGCAATTTGACCGCGTGAAAACTCACGCGGTAAACAAATCACAGCACGAACAGAGACGTCACTGGTGATGCACCGGCTCTGCTCTGTGCAAGGATCCCTTTTCCCTGGATGTTTTTCCTTGATCACGCCATTCTCGGTATACTCTCCGCACCATTACACGGAAAAGCCCCATGCAGTTGGCAGTGAAATCCAATCCCCGGCTAGTCTAGCAATGATTACCGGCCTCGTTGGAAGTCGCTCAGATCGCTGGATTTTCACATCTCATGTGGATTCACACTAAAACTGATCCGCGGAAAACTTGTCACGTGATTTTATGCTGCACTCCGGGTCATGGCTGTAATATAAATAGAGATACACGCCAATTAGGAGAGGGCCAGGGGTTTTGCTTGAAAAAACTATTAATGACTAGAGATGAGCGAGCATATTCGTCCGAGCTTGATGCTCATTCGAGTATTAGGGTGCTCGAGATGCTCGTTACTCGAGAAGAGCACCACGCGGTACTCGTCTCGATTAAACGAGCAATGACCATTGAATTCAATGGAGCCGGCAATACAGCCGGCTCCATTGAAAGCAATGGGTTGCCAGCGATCTCAGGATGAATTTTCGGGAAGGGCTTAAAAATATAAGCCCTTACCTGAAAATCATCCTAAAATGTGTAAAAAAAAATAATAAAATGTCAGCATAAAGATCGTTCTCCTCTGCCATAGCTGTAACAGCACTCGCCGGCAGCCCATTGCTTTCAATGGAGCTGGCTGTATTGCCGGCTCCCTTGAATTCAATGGGCTAACATCGTTCTCCTCTGCCACAGCTGTAACAGCTGTGGCAGAGGAGAACGATCTTTATGCTGACAGTGCGGGGGGGGGGGGGCACTCTTGCCGCTATTGTGGCTTAATAGTGGGACCTGGGAACTTGAGATGCAGCCCAACATGTAGCCCCTCGCCTGCCCTATCCGTTTCTGTGTCGTTCCCATCACTTTCTTGAATTTCCCAATGAGAACCTTAGCGAGCATCGGCGATATACAAAAATGCTCGAGTCGCCCATTGACTTCAATGGGGTTCGTTACTCGAAACGAACCCTCGAGCATCGCGGGAAGTTCGACTCGAGTAACGAGCACCCGAGCATTTTGGTGCTCGCTCATCTCTATTAATGACCTATCCCACTCACTCAGGACCCCCAGCGATCATCTGATTACCTGGACCAGACGTGTGTCATAGGGGACTGGGGAGAAAGTGCCTTAGCTGGTCTCACTACTATTGAAATTAATGGCATTTGAAGCTGGCTGTTACACCATCGCCTTCTACATCGGGGACGGATGCGAAAGCGTAATACCCACATCCCATTGATTTCAAAGGGAGTGAAGCCAACTAGGGCACTTCCTCTCCCGTGCCCTATGACATGTTTGTCCCGAGAAGCTGGTCCACGGCAATTCATTTTTTTGTCTGGAAAACACCTTCAAAAGGGCCTTTAAGTATAATGTCAAGAGAAAGAAAAAAATGTAAATGATGAATTAATTCATTCTTAATATCATGCTAATAAAACTAAACACTCTGAGGTGAAAAGAGATAAAATGGTTATTAGAAAACAGTGAAAAAAGTTTTTAGAAAAAAAAATTTAATTTTGAGATTAAAAAAAGAAAATCCATTCAAGAAGAAGAAAAAACCCTCGTTACAAAGTCTTCATTCAAAAAATAAATGTCTTAATTTGACAAATAAAAAGGTTCCAAGTCCAACCTAAAGAGTACAATTAAAAAGGTCATACATTGGGGGAAAAAAAGAAATCAATTCTGAGATTTAAAAAAAGCTTAACTTTTTAGAAAGAAAGCTATTATGTAATTAATAAATTTAGGTAAATTACATAAATGACTTTTCTCACATAACTCTGACATTTAGATATTAAATGGATTTTTAAAGAGCCTAATTTTGGACCCTTCTGCAATCACCCCAGACAGAAGCTTGTTCCATACAGAGACGTCTCCTATACATGGGCCCTAGACGTCTATGAGTAGAATATTCCTTCTATAGTGCCGGAATCACCAATAGAAAAGTAACAAGGAGAAGCTTTCACAATACATTCTCTGGAGGGGATGTGGGCGGAACTAAGACGGCGCTCCAGATAGATGTGTCAGCGTGGACACAATGTAACCGTATGGGCTCTGGCCGGGAGAGATAACAGCCATTGTCTGCAACTTGTCACTTTCTTTTAACTTATGGCCACAGATGATTGAGAGAGGAGATTTGTGGCATCTATTCTCCGGCGAATCCTTCGCCTGCAGTCGCCGGATGTCAATATCGCCCCTTGTCTACTGCGCTTCATTCATTGGAATTCAGGAGAAAAACTCCCAGTAGAATCCCATGATCTTCGCAGAAGGCTCTGATAATGCGATCCGAACAAATAACACGTCTTGTAATAAAATTGGAGGTTTAAAGGGCCGGCGTCCAGCCTGCTGTACATAAAGTTTAATCACAGCATCATGAAAAGTTCTGTAAGTTTCTAAAATACTTTGTTTCAATTCTTCTCCATTTTCATGGTCAATTCTTGTTGTGAGTGAGTAGAAACACTCATTGTTTACATCCAAGGGCAGAAACTGATCCGGACCTAATCCTGTTCACACAGCAGCAGCTTGTTACAATGTATCAGTGTGCATAGGATCCATCAGCCTTGGGTCCAGGCAGGAGAGAGATTTGTGCTTCCGCTGTGCTTTAGGCCTTATGCCCACGGCCGTGACGGACTCTGACAGCAGAATATTGCAGCAGAGTCCATCAGGGCGCCCCCCCCCCCCCAAAGACCCCATACTCACCTCTGCATCTACCGCTCAAGTCCTGACCGGCGCATGCACAGTACAGCGCATGACGCGCCGGTAGTGGGCGATGACGAGTAATCACACGATTGTGTGACGGCCAGCTTCCATTGACTACAATGAGCTATTTGGTTTAGTAGAACCCAATAGCTGCGGGATAACGACGCAGATTTCCAGAAATCCGGCCGTGGGCATTAGCCCTAACTCACAGAGGATTACCTATACCCTCTCCTACCAAAAGTAATTGATCTTCTGAGCAAGAATCACAAGTAGTATTTATTTCTATATGTTAATACTTAGTGGGGCTCCTTTGGCCCTAACGACATTGTATACACTCAGTAGCATACTTTCTATTAACATCTGACACACTTCAGCTGGTATTTCCCTCCATTCATCCTGCAAACGTCTGGAGAGTTCTCTCAAAGAAGATAGATGCTGCTCATATTTCCCGAACCAACGTTCCAGTTTGTCCCAAAGATGGTCTTCAGGTCGGGACTCTGTGTAGGCAAGTCCAATTGTAGAACATCCATATCCTCAAACCAACGTAAAACAGCAGTGGGTCTGTGCCAAGCAACGTTGTCTTGTTGGAAGCATGGTCGACCATTCCCAGAGTATTGCCATATTTTCGGCAGCGCATTATCTAGAATGTCAGGGCACACCTCTGTGTTCATGGCTCTTGTCACTACAACCAATGGAACATGTAAAACCATAACAGAGCCTCCGCCGTACTTAACTGTTCGTACAACACACTCAGGCAAAAGGTATTCCTCAGGCCTCTCCCACATTCAGGTACATCCATGTGATTTGAAGATGGAGGCGTGTGATTCGTCACTCCATAGAATGCTCTTCCATTGCTCAACTGTCCAATGATGACACTCCATGCACCACTGTAGATGGACTGATGCATCTTCTTTGAGAGAAATCACCAGAGCGTTGCAGGATACATGGAGGGAAATACCAGCTGAAGTGTATCAGACGTTAGTGGAAAGTATGCCACGGAGGGTATCTGATGCCCTTAGGGCCAAAGGAGCCCAACTAAGTATTAACATATGGAAATAAATACTACTTTTGATTCTTGCTCAGATGTTATATTACATTTGGTTGGATGGTGTACTGATATATTGTAACAAGCTTGTAAGGGTGTAAGTCCTAGGGTCAGCATGCACTACTAATGGCCATAAGTAGGACTGTAAAATTAGCTGTACCATATTGTTGTTGCAGTATTTTGACATGCTATGTGCTAACCATGTTTATTTGCAGGCACTGTGGAGTCCAGACAATTATCCACCTGTTAGGTAGAATGAATGTGATTGGTCCTGAGTCACTCTTTAGGATGCTGATTGTAGCACTGCATGAGCTCTGTCAACTGCGGAGTCACAGACTATAATTGGGGCTGCTTCGCTCCCTTCGTGGTGGTTGTGAATCAGTGGCAGTGACTGCAGCAGTGTCAATGAGCTTGAGACTGACTGGAGTATGAGAGTCATATGCACTTTCTTGTGAGAGTTGGAGGTGGGTTAAATGACCGTACTGTTAAGCCAAAGTCCCTGAAATCCTGTGAGTGATGATCTACTGTCCTAACAACTTGGACTATGTACTCTGGCCTTATGTCGAGCTGTTGCCTCGAGAGTCCCCTTCATAAAGCATTCCTTGTAAAGTGGGGTACTACTGAACCGCTACCTGGAACAGTACACTGTGGAATAGTCGGGCCCTGGGGGAGCGTCTAAATGAACTATGTCCTCAGGCTTAACTTGTTGCCCTGTTTTTTTTTTCTGTTCACGTGAGTGCCCTGTGAAATAATAGAGTCTATAACCACTAAGCTAAGTGCCTTTCAAAGAGACTGTAACCATTAAGCTGTGTGACCTCAGTGATGCTGTTACTTGCAATTTGCAACTGGAAACTAAGTGCCCTCTATAGGAGACTGTAACTGCCAAGCTCTGTGCCTTATAAAGGCTCTGTAGCCAACAAGCGTGTACTCATTGTGCCAATGATGCCTTATTTACTTGCATTGTGTACATGTGGTCAGGGGGACTACTTGGCAGACACACAATGATCATGGGGGAAAGTGAGCTGGGCCCCTTACTCAGGGGCCCATTTGTAGCTGAAGTCATGCCCTTTATGGTGTGTATGTAAGGGGGTTGAAATTTTATTTGTTAATTGAAATGTGTCTGTTCATTTTAGAGTGTAGAGGAGTTTTCACATGTGGCTTAAACATAGGAGGCTGAAAGCGGAAGTGGACTGAGCACCACCCTGGTGGCCCAGTTGAGCGCTAGAGCTGTTGGGGTGTGGACATGTTGGGGATAGCTCTATTCATGTTCAGGATAGACAGAGCCAGTATCGCACTGATAATCTTACTATATTGATTTGCAGTATACAGCGGTGAAGCATTTGATTGATAGTGCTGGAGAAGTGTCTGGAGAGAAACATCTGCTCTCCACCTCTGACTCATCTGCTGCCTATGGAAGAAGGAGGCTCTGTACCATTTGGTTTGCAGCATGAGAAGAATGGGTCTGACTGTTTCTGTTCCATGCACAGTGTTCTATACTTGTAGATGGGCGCACTTCCACACTTATTTGATGGAGTGCTTATACCAGCGCAGGTGACCAAATGAGCCAAAGACTGTTGCAACTTTATGTATGGGGTGCTATGGGTGAGCCATATTGGTCCAGGAGCAAAGCCTTTTGGCCCAAGACCACAATGAGGCAGGGTCTCGTTGACCCCGGACCTGTAGAACATGTACTCTATTGTTGGAGAAGGCTAAAGGGGTCATACTACAATAACTAGTTATCCCCTATCCACAGGATAAGGAAAAACTTGCTAATTGGTGGGGATCTCAACACTGTGCTTCCTAACAATTTTGAGAATGGGAGTCCCATGTCCCCATTCTCCTCACTGTGAGGTTACTGCACTCACTGCAGCGAGGAGAAGACTGAATGGAGTACTAGTTGGACAGGCGCACTGTCAGTGAGTCTGCTGAGATAGTTCAGCATCACCCGTTCGGGTATTTTGGTCAGCCCCTTTGAAATCAATGAAGTACTGACTGAACATGCTCGGCCAGCGCTCCATTCATTCTGACATCTCTGCAGGGGAAGAAGTGATTCCTACAGTGTCAGGCAGATCGGGACTTGGGAGTCTCATTCTGGAGAAAGGTGGGGCTCTCAGCGGTGAGACCCCCAGCGATCAGCAAGTTATCTTCTATCCTGTGGATAGAGGAAAACTTGTAATTATGGTACAACCCCTTTAAGACCCTCATCTCCGGAGCTCCTGTAGCATGGCCTTAGGGGCTTTTTTGTTCTTCCTGTTGATTATTTTTTTAATCATTTTTTTCTGCAATTTTGTGTGAAAAAAGCTGAAAAATGTGCTAAAAATCCATGAAGGAAGAGAGAAGAATGTGCCACTGTGCAGCAGTGCTGTAACACCATTGTAGTGATATTCTGCACATGATGGTTTGTGTGACCGATGCCTCAACCCAGACGGGAAGAGCAAAGTGATGACACACAGCGTGAAGCTTCGACTCTCACTACTTAACATGTAAAGTCAGGCAAGGACCCGCCAGGTATAACAGGATTCCCGTTACTAATTAGTGCTCGTCAAGAGTGGGTTTAACCTAACGGCAAATTACAGGTATTTTAAGCAATGCTTGGAGCCATCCTTTAACTTTCCGCCCATGTGAATCATGTCGCTCATTAAAATCAAGCTGAAGCGATCGTCTAAAGTTCAAGCAAACAACCAATGCAGATTATAGCGGAGAGAGTGCAGATTATTCATTATAGATTGTGGAATTAGGGCTGTAGATTATACATTATAGATTAATGATTACAGAAAACAGGATTGTACTCTGAATGGCCCCTTTATTAGGAGCCCACGGACTTCTCATAATTGAAATTTTCCTGTAAAGACGTTAGAGCCGTGACCCCGGAGTGCAGCATAAAATCGTGTGACAAGTTTTACATGGACCAGTTTCAGTGCGAAAATGTAGTGATCTGAGCGACTTCCAACAAGGCCTGGTTATCAATGGTAGACCAGCCGGGGCCGGGATGTCACTGACAAATTGTAGCGTTTTCTCATGTAGTGATGTGGAGAGTATGCTGAGAAAGGTGTGATCGAGAAAAAACTTGCTCCAATTTGTCGATATCTTTTTTAAAATTGGGTTCCCAGACTGGACACAGTATTCCAGATGAGGTCTGATTAAAGAAGAGTGATGATTTATCCGTTCAGTCGCATCCGACCTTCAGTCACTCTATGGATCAATGTTTTCCTCGCATTCCCGTCTTTTACAGCTTCTTTCAGTTCGGCGATTGACATGTTCGTGGTGCCTTGATTGTATTTCGCCATCTTGTTCTTTGTCGTCCTAATCTTTTTTCACTGACCTTGCCAAGCATCAGTACTGTTTCCAGTGAGTTAGCGATTGTGCTTTCAGTATCTCATTTTGCAATATTTCCCAACCTTCTTGGACATTTCTGTCCTTATGAACATCCAGCCATTGGATTCTTCCTCTCCTCTTTCTGAGTCCATTAAAATCTGCCTTCCTGAAATCCAACCTTGAGGTCTGAGTTTTCTCAGGTTTTCTTCCCCTTTTCATCCAAAATACAAGGATAGCATGATCACTGCCTCCTAAGGTCCCAGCCACCCTTACTTCCTCAACCATTTTCTCCCTGTAGGTAAGAATTAGGTCCAAGATAGCAGATACCCTTTTTTCTTTTCTACCTTTTGGAAGATAAAGTTGTCAGCAAGAGCGGATAAGAATTGGTTGGATCCATTACTTTTACCTGAGAGATTCCCAACAAATGTCTGGATAGGTAAAATCTCCTACGATCACAGTGTCATGCTTTTTGGAGAGCTTGGCCATCTGATGGAGAAAGAGTTCCTCCATATCTTCTGCTTGTGCAGGTGGCCTATAGTAAATGCCTACAATGGTGTTCTTTCTGTTGTTCTCTCCTTGTGTTCTTACCCAAACAGTTTCTACAGAACTCCCAGCTCTGAAGCTTGAATTTCGGTGGAGATGATGCTTTCCTAACATACAATGCAACACCTCCTCCCCTTTTATTAGGTCTGTTTCTTATAAATAAGTTGTATCCTTTAATTTTTTTTCATTGACATAGTTTGGCTATTACAGCAGATAAATATCTCTAAGCCATTGTTTCTAAGGTAAAAAGAAAGGTGAGACTTCAGGGGGGAAAACAGCACAAAAATCACCCTGTGCACAATAGAAAGTCATCCACCTACACCACTGTGGGTGGGTTCGGACAACTAAATTCTAATGTGTATATGGGTCTTAGGAGAATCCATCACAGATCATCCTCAATCCACTTTGTAGTTTACATGAATACAGTGTGAGGAGGGTATGTATCGTTGTTTTATTGTTTATTTGTTGTTCTGCTGTATCAGTGATTTGTAAACTACTGTGACTTTAAAGAGGGGAGAGTCAGCTCTCCAAGCAGAAAAGAGACAAGAAGTAGTTAGTCTGTGCAGTTATGCTGCAGTGTTGGGAGCTGGGGATACTCTCCTGAGTATGTGCAGCAATGCTGTGCAGTGAGGAGCAAGAGATACTCCCTAATGTGAGAGAGATTAGCCCTACAGTCACGAGCTCCTCTGCGGGAGCGATTTTTTTTTGGAGAAAGGCTGAGCTGAAGACAAGCACTGGAGAGACTTCTGCTTCCTCGTTACCCTCCTTCCTACTGCCTGACAACAGCTACGAGAGACTATATTAGTGGTGACCACGTAAGGAATTTTGAGAAACCTGTTATATAGGTAAAAGATTGAAACCCTGGTTACCCGGTAAGGATTTTGAGAAGCCTGATATATGGGTACTGGACTTTTAACACCGCACCACTATACTTTCAAGAGTGACCCCAGATCGGGACCTCAACTCTTTACTTGTTTCTACTATACATATAAGTTTGCTGTTGAAAGCAGATATATCAGTTCCTGGACCCTTGTCCCGGAGCCTCTGTGCTACCGACACCATCCCGGATCACCAGGGAAACCCCCAGCCGGATCCCAGAGCCCCCTAACAGCAATATGGATATACGTACATTGACTGCAACAACCAGTCGTTGTTCACCTGAACATTTTTCAAAAAAGTGCTCAAAATATCCTTGGGGAAAAAATCATGACTTTTGCAGGAAGAGGACATTATGGGAGCAGGAGGTAAGGTCACCGCATGCTGCATACAAGAAGATGATTTAATTAAAGAGCAGGAGAATTATTATTAATAGAGACTTATTAGATGGGAGACTGTCCAACGAGTCGGGAGGAGAATGCAGAGCTGTGTTGTCATTACACACAATGGACACCATTGTGGTTACATACAAAGAGAGGTTTACAAAGGGAACTTAATGGAGACAAATTCTGTATATTGAGGGACACACCTAAAATAACAGCCGCCTGGAACGCTGCAAGCATGAAAATTTAGAATAATTAAAGGTTATTATTTTTTATATTTATTATCATTGTTTTATAGGATGAAAATAAAAACAGAAAGAAACCACAATGTGAAATGAATGTCGGATTCACAGACGCGCAATTGTCCATCTCATTGGTGTAGAAACTATGGCAAAGTCTGATGGGTGCTGTGCATCAGGATGTAGTAATAGCAGTGGAATATTCCCTTGTACGTATTTGTCTTGCAATGACACCCTGAAGTCTATTGGGGCACTGTTCTAAATATGTTGTATATTATGTTAATTCTAGTCGTAAGGGGGAAGCACTTTGCACCTTATAGAAAGCAGTAGTCCAATGGTCATGCTAAGCCCCTTCAGTGACATCAGCGCTGCCAAAACTATCCCCACAGAAGGGAATAGTGAATGAGGTTAAGCTCCACCCCAGTGACATCACTGTGCCAGGCCCCATCCCCTGCCCAAACTTTCCAGATGTTGTTCAGGCACGCTGTATAAGAGGTAATATTTGCTGCAGTGCAGTAGTGCAGCAGGAGCTTGACTGTGAGGAGAGGTACTGGGAGCACAGGATAAAGCTGGGGTACAATAGCCTGCAGGAGAGCTTTAAAAGCAGGGAGTATAACTATTATAATACTGCTCCTATGTGCAAGAAGATAACTACTATAATACTGCCCCCTATGTACAAGAATATAACTACTATAATACTGTACCCTATGTTCAAGAATATAACTACTATAAAATTCCCCCAAAGTACAATATAACTACTATAATACTGCCTCCTATGTACAAGAATATAACCACTATAATACTGCCCCCTATGTACAAGAATATAACTACTATAATACTGCCCCTATGTACAAAAAATCAACTACTATAATACTGCTCCCTATGAACAAGAATATAAGTACTATAATAGTGCCTCCTATGTACAAGAATATAACTACTATAATACTGCCCCCTAAATACAAGAATATAACTATTATAATACTGCTACTATGTGCAAGAATATAACTACTATAATACTGCTCCCCTATGTACAAGGATATAACTACTATAATACTGCCCCCTATGTACAAAAATATAGCTACTATAAAACTGCCCCTATGTACAAGAATATAACTACTATAATACTGCCTCATATGTACAAGAATATAACTACTATTATACTGCTCCCCTATGTACAAGGATATAACTACTATAATACTGCCCCCAATGTAAAAGAATATAATTACTGTAATACTGCTTCCCTATGTACAAGAATATAACTACTATAATACTGCCCCCTATGTACAAGAATATAACTACTATAATACTGCCCCCTATTTACAAGGATATAACTACTATAATACTGCTACTATGTGCAATAATATAACTACTATAATACTGCCCCCTATGTACAAGAATATAACTACTATAATACTGCCCCCTATGTACTAGTATATACCTACTATAACAGTTTCCTATATGTACAAGAATATAACTAATAGTATATATAGTATAGTATAATACTGCTACTATGTGCAAGAAAATAACTACTATAATACTGCTCCCTATGTACAAGAATATTACTACTATAATACTGCCTCCTATGTACAAGAATATAACTACTATAATACTGCCCCCTATGTACAAGAATATACTTATTATAATACTGCCTTCTATGTACAAGAATATAACTACTATTATACTGTCCCCTGTGTACAAGAATATAACTGCTATAATACTGCACCCTATGTACAAGAATATAACTACTATAATACTGCCCCCTGTGTACAAGAATATAACTGCTATAATACTGCCCCCTATGTACAAGAATATAACTACTATAATACTGCCTCATATGTACAAGAATATAACTACTATTATACTGCTCCCCTATGTACAAGGATATAACTACTATAATACTGCCCCCAATGTAAAAGAATATAATTACTGTAATACTGCTTCCCTATGTACAAGAATATAACTACTATAATACTGCCCCCTATGTACAAGAATATAACTACTATAATACTGCCCCCTATGTACAAGAATATAACTACTATAATACTGCTCCCTATGTACAAGAATATTACTACTATAATACTGCCTCCTATGTACAAGAATATAACTACTATAATACTGCCCCCTATGTACAAGAATATACTTATTATAATACTGCCTTCTATGTACAAGAATATAACTACTATTATACTGTCCCCTGTGTACAAGAATATAACTGCTATAATACTGCCCCCTATGTACATGAATATAACTACTATAATACTGCCCCCTATGTACATGAATATAACTACTATAATACTGCCCCCTATGTACATGAATATAACTACTATAATACTGCCCCCTATGTACAAGAATATAACTAATATAATACTGCTCCTATGTACAAGAATATAACTACTATAATACTACTCCCTATGTACAAGAATATAACTACTATAATACTGTCCATATATGCACAAGAATATAACTACTATAATACTGCCTCCTATGTACAAGAATATAACTACTGTAATACTGCCCCCTATATACAAGAATATAACTACTATAATACTGCTTCCTATGTACAAGAATATAACTACTATAATACTGCCCCCTATTTACAAGAATATAACTACTATAATACTGCCCCCTATGTACTAGTATATACCTACTATAACAGTTTCCTATATGTACAAGAATATAACTAATAGTATATATAGTATAGTATAATACTGCTACTATGTGCAAGAAAATAACTACTATAATACTGCTCCCATATGTACAAGAATATAACTACTATAATACTGCCCCCTATGTACAAGAATATAACTACTATAATACTGCTCCCTATGTACAAGAATATTACTACTATAATACTGCCTCCTATGTACAAGAATATAACTACTATAATACTGCCCCCTATGTACAAGAATATACTTATTATAATACTGCCTTCTATGTACAAGAATATAACTACTATTATACTGTCCCCTGTGTACAAGAATATAACTGCTATAATACTGCACCCTATGTACAAGAATATAACTACTATAATACTGCCCCCTGTGTACAAGAATATAACTGCTATAATACTGCCCCCTATGTACAAGAATATAACTAATATAATACTGCTCCTATGTACAAGAATATAACTACTAATACTACTCCCTATGTACAAGAATATAACTACTATAATACTGTCCATATATGCACAAGAATATAACTACTATAATACTGCCTCCTATGTACAAGAATATAACTACTGTAATACTGCCCCCTATATACAAGAATATAACTACTATAATACTGCTTCCTATGTACAAGAATATAACTACTATAATACTGCCCCCTATGTACAAGAATATAACTACTATATTACAACTCTCTATGTACAAGAATATAACTACTATAATACTGCCCCCTATGTACAAGAATATAACTACTATAATACTGCCCCCTATGTACAAGAATATATCTACTATAAAACTGCCTCCTATGTGCCAGAATATAACTACTATAATACTGCCTCCTATGTTCAAGAATATAACCACTATAATACTGCTCCTATGTACAAGAATATAACTACTATAATACGGCCTCCTTTGTACAAGAATATAACTACTATAATACTGCCTCCTATGTACAAGAGTATGACTACTATAATACTGCCCCCTGTGTACAAGAATATAACTACTATAATACTGCTCCTATGTACTAGAATATACACTACCGTTGAAAAGTTTGGGGTCACATTGAAATGTCCTTATTTTTGAAGGAAAAGCACTGTACTTTTCAATGAAGATAACTTTAAACTAGTCCTAACTTTAAACAAATGCACTCTATACATTGCTAATGTGGTAAATGACTATTCTAGCTGCAAATGCCTGGTTTTTTGTGCAAAATCTACAAAGGTGAATAGAGGCCCATTTCCAGCAACTATCACTCCAGTGTTCTAATGGTACAATGTGTTTGCTCATTGGCTCAGAAGGCTAATTGATGATTAGAAAACCCTTGTGCAATCATGTTCACACATCTGAAAACAGTCTAGCTCGTTACAGAAGCTACAAAACTGACCTTCCTGTGAGTAGATTGAGTTTCTGGAGCATCACATTTGTGGGGTCAATTAAACGCTCAAAATGGCCAGAAAAAGAGAACTTTCATCTGAAACTCGACAGTCTATTCTTGTTCTTAGAAATGAAGGCTATTCCATGCGAGAAATTGCTAAGAAATTGAAGATGTCCTACAACGGTGTGTACTACTCCCTTCAGAGGACAGCACAAACAGGCTCTAACCAGAGTAGAAAAAGAAGTGGGAGGCCGCGTTGCACAACTAAGCAAGAAGATAAGCACATTAGAGTCTCTAGTTTGAGAAACAGACGCCTCACAGTTACCCAACTGGCATCTTCATTAAATAGTACCCGCAAAACACCAGTGTCAACATCTACAGTGAAGAGGAGGCTGCGGGATTTTGGGCTTCAGGGCAGAGTGGCAAAGAAAAAGCCATATCTGAGACTGGCCAATAAAAGAAAAAGATTAAGATGGGCAAAAGAACACAGACATTGGACAGAGGAAGACTGGAAAAAAGTGTTGTGGACGGATGAATCCAAGTTTGAGGTGTTTGGATCACAAAGAAGAACGTTTGTGAGACGCAGAACAAATGAAAAGATGCTGGAAGAATGCCTGACGCCATCTGTTAAGCATGGTGGAGGTAATGTGATGGTCTGGGGTTGCTTTGGTGCTGGTAAGGTGGGAGATTTGTACAGGGTAAAAGGGATTCTGAATAAGGAAGGCTATCACTCCATTTTGCAACGCCATGCCATACCCAGTGGACAGCGCTTGATTGGAACCAATGTCATCCTACAACAGGACAATGACCCTAAACACACCTCCAAATTGTGCAAGAACTGTTTACAGCAGAAGCAGGCAGCTGGTATTCTATCGGTAATGGAGTGGCCAGCGCAGTCACCAGATCTGAACCCCATTGAGCTGTTGTGGGAGCAGCTTGACCGTATGGTACGCCAGAAGTGCCCATCCAACCAATCCAACTTGTGGGAGATGCTTCTAGAAGCGTGGGGTGCAATTTCACAAGCTTACCTCAACAAATTAACAGCTAGAATGTCAAAGGTGTGCAATGCTGTAATTGCTGCAAAAGGAGGATTCTTTGACGAAAGCAAAGTTTGATGTAAAAACAATGTTATTTCAAATACAAATCATTATTTCTAACCTTGTCAATGTCTTGACTCTATTTTCTATTCATTTCACAACGCATGGTGGTGAATAAGTGTGACTTTTCATGGAAAACACAAAATTGTTTGGGTGATCCCAAACTTTTGAACGGTAGTGTAACTACTATAATACTGCCCCTATGTACAAGAAAATAACTATTAGAATACTGCTCCAAAGTACAAGAATATAACTCTTATTATACTGCCTCCCATATACAAGAATTTAACTACTATAATACTGCCTTCTATGTACAAGAATATAACTACTGTAATATTGCCCCTATGTACAAGAATATAACTACTATAATATTGCCCCCTATGTACAAGAATATAACTACTATAATACTGCTCCCTATGTACAAGAATATAACTACTAGAATACCGCCCCTATGTACAAGAATATAACTACTATAATACTGCCCCCTATGTACAAGAATATAACTACTATAATATTGCCCCCTATGTACAAGAATATAACTACTATAATACTGCCCCCTATGTACAAGAATCTAACTACTATAATACTGCTACTATGTACAAGAATATAACTACTATAATACTGCTCCTATGTACAAGAGTATAACTACTATAATACTGCCCCCTATGTACAAGAATATAACTACTATAATACTGCCCCCTATGTACAATAATATAACTACTATAATACTGCACCCTATGTGCAAGAATATAACTACTATAATACTGCCCCCTATGTACAAGAATATAACTACTATAATACTGCCCCCTATGTACAAGAATATAACTACTATAATACTGCCCCCTATGTACAATAATATAACTACTATAATACTGCACCCTATGTGCAAGAATATAACTACTATAATACTGCCCCCTATGTACAAGAATATAACTACCATAATACTACCCCCTATTTACAAGAATATAACTACTATAATACTACCTCCTATGTACAAGAATATAACTAATATAATACTGCCCCCTATGTACAAGAATATAACTACTATAGTACTGCCCCCTATGTACAAGAGTATAACTACTATAATACTGCCCCCTATGTACAAGAGTATAACTATTATAATACTGTCCCCTATGTACAAGAATATAACTACTATAATACTGCTTCTAAGTACAAGAATATAACTACTATAATACTGCTCCTATGTACAAGAATATAACTACTATAATACTGCCCCCTATGTACAAGAATATAACTACTATAATACTGCCTCCTATGTACAAGAATATAACTACTATAATACTGCCCCCTATGTACAAGAATATAACTACTATAATACTGCTACTATGTACAAGAATATAACTACTATAATACTGCCCCCTATGTACAAGAATATAACTACTATAATACTGCCCCCTATGTACAAGAATATAACTACTATAATACTGCTACTATGTACAAGAATATAACTACTATAATAATGCCCCCTATGTACAAGAATATAACTACTATAATACTGCCCCCTATGTACAGGACTATATCTACTACTAGATGTATTGAAAATTTTGGGAATATTTGATTTAACAACAAATTAGATTTCTTTGCTGGACGCTGAGTGTTCGCAGCTTCTTGTCTATAATTTGCATGTAAGGGACTGAGCTTATAGATCTTATAGCTCACAATTCCTGGTGGATTGTTAAAGAGACATATAGAGGGGTAATCTATGCTGATTTCTCTGAGACCAGGGGGTTCACATACTTTTCTTGTATAGGGGCTCTTTGCTTTCTGTGTTGCTGGAAACAATTTTAATAAATCCTATATATGTAAGGTATCTGTACATTATGGTAGGAGTGAAACGGCCCGCTCTGGCTCCGACCGTGTAGAAGTCGTCTATCGAGGTTTCTGTGTCTTCAGGTTATTTCTCATCCAAGGGAAAGAAAACTCCTTGCTGCCCGATTTAATGTACGGCTCCCATTGTGCAGAGGGGACTCTGCCAGCGTGCGAGCAGCCATGATAGCTTAATGCAGATCTGATGCTTGGTAAAGCCAAACCCGCAGGGAGCCGCTTAGAGGTCTGTATAATCCGGCAGATAATATATGGCCCTTGTGTTTCAGAAGGGATAATGAGCTCTAATCTCAAATTATCTTCTTACTAATAGTGGAGCTCTCGTCTTCTGCTGTATCCCCAACACATTAACAGGTGTGTAATCTGCTCGGTGAGAAGATCCGACCGTGATCTGCCACACCAAAGCGAATTATGGTCACGTTCGGTCCAAAGGTCCAGCCCTTTGCTGGGATGTTGTATGTGAGCCACACAATAGTTGCCCAGGGGCTAATATAGAAATATATCATATATAATTACTATACAGTGGATCACCAAAACGCCTTCGTGACGTCGGCTTCCAGAAATGCCATTTTGTCACCTGTAGGGGTTAATGGGAACCACTCAATATGTTATTCTATGGCATCAGATTCCTCTGACTCCAGTGATTTATGACTGTTGCACATCCATGTCAGATTGGATGCCAGTTCTACTGACGCGTTTCAGGCTCCACTACATGACAGGAGGAGCTACACGGTCTGTACGTCAGAAAAATTGCCCATGCCCAACCAAGAGGGCAGGTGAAACCCATTAATTGCTTTGGTTAATGTGGCTTAATTTGTAACTAGGCCTGTAGGCAGCCCAGTTAAAATAAAAATTGGTTCAGGTGAAAGTTTCAACGCTTTAGTGAGCATTGAAACGTATAAAAATTGTTTACAAAAATTATATGACTGAGCCTTGTGGGCCTAAGAAAAATTGCCCGTTCGGCGTGATTACGTCAGGTTTCAGAAGGAGGAGGAGGAATATTATACACAGATTGATGAAGCGAAAAGGTCCCCGTTTTTGATGGGGATACAGAACGATGCTTCCATCCGTGGGTGCAGCCTACCTATTGTTTAGGTATCGCTGCTGTCCGCTGGTGGAGAAGAGAAGTCTGGGGAAATCCAGGCTTTGTTCATCTTGATGAGTGTAAGCCTGTCGGCACTGTCAGTTGACAGGCAGGTACGCTTATCTGTGATGATTCCCCCAGCCGCACTAAACACCCTCTCTGACAAGACGCTAGCCGCAGGACAAGCAAGCACCTCCAGGGCATACAGCGCGAGTTCAGGCCACATGTCCAGCTTCGACAGCCAGTAGTTGTAGGGGG
This sequence comes from Eleutherodactylus coqui, assembly GCF_035609145.1. Taxonomy (NCBI): domain Eukaryota; kingdom Metazoa; phylum Chordata; class Amphibia; order Anura; family Eleutherodactylidae; genus Eleutherodactylus; species Eleutherodactylus coqui. The sequence goes on along the minus strand of NC_089844.1, from coordinate 25,986,005 downwards.
CAGAGGCGTCACGGAGGACGGTCGTGCGATCAGCTACGTACTCCCTCACCATCCTTTTACAGTGCTCCCGCCGACACAGTCTTGCTGGGGAGCCATAAAGCTGGCAAAGGCCTTCGGCCACTAGCGCTGTCGGATGGGAATTTTACCATCAGTTTGTCCGCCAGGGTCCTGTGGTATAGCATCACTCTCGAACCCCTTTCCTCTTCAGGTATGAGAGTGGAAAGGTTCTCCTTATACTGTGGGTCGAGCAGTGTGTACACCCAGTAATCCGTAGTGGCCAGAATGCGTGTAACGCGAGGGTCACGAGAAAGGCATCCTAACATGAAGTCAGCCATGTGTGCCAGGGTACCTGTACGCAACACATGGCTGTCCTCATTAGGAAGATCACTTTCAGGATCCTCCTCCTCAGGCCATACACGCTGAAAGGATGACAGGCAAGCAGCATGGGTACCCTCAGCAGTGGGCCAAGCTGTCTCTTCCCCCTCCTCCTCATCCTCCTCATGCTCCTCCTCACCACGCTCAGATATAGACAGGAGGGTGCTATGACTATCCAGCGACATACTGTCTTCCCCCGCCTTTGTTTCCGAGTGCAAAACGTCTGCCTTTATGCTTTGCAGGGAACTTCTCAAGAGGCATAGCAGAGGAATGGTGACGCTAATGATTGCAGCATCGCCGCTCACCATCTAGGTAGACTCCTCAAAGTTTCCAAGGACCTGGCAGATGTCTGCCAACCAGGCCCACTCTTCTGTAAAGAATTGAGGAGGCTGACTCCCACTGCGCCGCCCATGTTGGAGTTAGTATTCCACTATAGCTCTACGCTGCTCATAGATCCTGGCCAACATGTGGAGCGTAGAGTTCCACCGTGTGGGCACGTCGCACAGCAGTCAGTGCACTGGCAGATGAAACCGATGTTGCAGGGTGCGCAGGGTGGCAGCGTCCGTGTGGGAGTTGTGGAAATGTGCGCAGAGCCGGTGCACCTTTCCGAGCAGGTCTGACAAGTGTGGGTAGCTTTTCAGAAAGCGCTGAACCACCAAATTAAAGACGTGGGCCAGGCATGGCACGTGCGTGAGGCTGCCGAGCTGCAGAGCCGCCACCAGGTTACGGCCGTTGTCACACACGACCATGCCCGGTTGGAGGCTCAGCGGCACAAGCCAGCGGTCGGTCTGCTCTGTCAGACCCTGCAGCAGTTCGTGGGCCGTGTGCCTCTTCTCTCCTAAGCTGAGTAGTTTCATCACGGCCTGCTGACGCTTGCCCGCCGCTGTGCTGCCGTGCCGCGCGACACCGACTGCTGGTGATGTGCTGCTGCTGACACATCTTGATTGCGAGACAGAGGTTGCGTTGGAGGAGGAGGAGGGTGGTTTAGTGGAGGAAGCATACACCGTCGCAGATACCACCACCAAGCTGGGGCCCGCAATTCTGGGGGTGGGTAGGACGTGAGCGGTCCCAGGCTCTGACTCTGTCCCAGCCTCCACTAAATTCACCCAATGTGCCGTCAGGGAGATATAGTGGCCCTGCCCGCCTGTGCTTGTCCACGTGTCCGTTGTTAAGTGGACCATGGCAGTAACCGCGTTGGTGAGGGCGCGTACAATGTTGCGGGAGACGTGGTCGTGCAGGGCTGGGACGGCACATCGGGAAAAGTAGTGGCGACTGGGAACTGAGTAGCGCGGGGCCGCCGTCGCCATCATACCTTTGAAAGCCTCCGTTTCCACAACCCTATATGGCAGCATCTCCAGGCTGATAAATTTGGCTATGTGCACGTTTAACGCTTGAGCGTGCGGGTGCGTGGCAGCGTACTTGCGCTTGCGCTCCAACACTTGCGCTAGCGACGGCTGGACGGTGCGCTGAGAGACATTGGTGGATGGGGCCGAGGACAGCGGAGGTGAGGGTGTGGGTGCAGGCCAGGAGACGGTAGTGCCTGTGTCCTGAGAGGGGGGTTGGATCTCAGTGGCAGGTTGGGGCACAGGGGGAGAGGCAGCGGTGAACGGCCTTCGTCCCACCTTGTGGGGTGCTTGGCCATCATATGTCTGCGCATGCTGGTGGTGGTGAGGCTGGTGGTGGTGGCTCCCCGGCTGATCTTGGCGCGACAAAGGTTGCACACCACTGTTCGGCGGTCGTCTGCACTCTCAGTGAAAAACTGCCAGACCTTTGAGCACCTCGGCCTCTGCAGGGTGGCATGGCGCGAGGGGGCGCTTTGGGAAACAGTTGGTGGATTATTCGGTCTGGCCCTGCCTCTACCCCTGGCCACCGCACTGCCTCTTCCAACCTGCCCTGCTGCTGCCCTTGCCTCCCCCTCTGAAGACCTGTCCTCAGTAGGCGTAGAAAACCAGGTGGGGTCAGTCACCTCATCGTCCTGCTGCTCTTCCTCCGAATCCTCTGTGCGCTCCTCCCTCGGACTTACTGCCCTTACTACTACCTCACTGATAGACAACTGTGTCTCATCGTCATCGTCCTCCTCACCCACTGAAAGCTCTTGAGACAGTTGCCGGAAGTCCCCAGCCTCATCCCCCGGACCCCGGGAACTTTCCAAAGGTTGGGCATTGGTCACGACAAACTCCTCCAGTGGGAGAGGATTCGGGACCATTGCTGCCCATTCTGGGCAGGGGCCCGAGAACAGTTCCTGGGAGTCTGCCTGCTCCTCAGAATGTGTCATTGTAATGGAGTGAGGAGGCTGGGAGGAAGGAGGAGCAGCAGCCAGAGGATTCAGAGTTGCAGCAGTAGACGGCGCAGAATTCTGGGTGGTCAATAGATTGCTGGATGCACTTTCTGCCATCCACGACAGGACCTGCTCACACTGCTCATTTTCTAATAAAGGTCTACCGCGTGGACCCATTAATTGTGAGATGAATGTGGGGACGCCAGAAACGTGCCTCTCTTCTAATCCCGCAGCAGTCGGCTGTGATACACCTGGATCAGGAGCTCGGCCTGTGCCCACACCCTGACTTGGGCCTCCGCGTCCTCGGCCGCGTCCACGTCCTCTAGGCCTACCCCTACCCCTCAGCATGGTGTATTACCAGTAGTGCAGAAACAGAACGCTGTAATTAAATGTGCCGCTTATTGGCCTGTGGTTGGAGGCTGACTTCGCTTACGGAACGCACAGCAGAGGCAGGAAAGAATTTTGTGCAAGCCTGCTGTAACACTTAGCTGGCTGCGTATGAATTAGGACAACTACCCCCAGCAGAGACGCAGTACAGTCAGGACGGTCACAGGCAGCCCAAATAGATTCTTTTGGAAAAGCCCACTGCCTATATAGACTGGATATGTCTTTCACTGTCCCTGCCTCACCACCACTACTGGCCGTGGACTATGTAAAATTAATGCAGACTGTTTCACTCTGGACAGGATGACAGCGGTGATGTAAGAGGCAACGCAGAGCCAGGAAAGAATTTTGCGCAAGCCTGCTGTAACACTTAGCTGGCTGCGTATGAATTAGGACAACTACCCCCAGCAGAGACGCAGTACAGTCAGGACGGTCACAGGCAGCCCAAATAGATTTTTTTCCCCAAATTTTTTTGGAAAAGCCCACTGCCTATATAAACTGGATATGTCTTTCACTGTCCCTGCCTCACCACCACTACTGGCCCTGGACTATGTAAAATTACTGCAGGACGCAATGCTCTGGACGCAATGCTCTGCACGGCCGATATACAAAAAAAAAAAAGTGCAACACTGCAAAAAGCAGCCTCAACAGTACTGCACACGGTCAGATGTGGCCCTAAGAAGGACCGTTGGGGTTCTTGAAGCCTAAAATCAATCCTAACACTCTCCCTATAGCAGCTCCGGCATCAGCAGCACTTTCCCTGATCTCTGTCAGAATGCATCTGTGGCGAGCCGTGGGAGGGGCCGATTTTTATACTCGGGTGACACCTGATCTCATCAGCCACTCACTGCAGGGGGGTGGTATAGGGCTTGAACGTCGCAGGGGGAAGTTGTAATGTGAAAGTAACTCGAACATCGCGTGGTGCTCGCCTCTAGTAACGAGCATCTCGAACACGCTAATACTCGAACGAGTATCAAGCTCGGACGAATACGTTCGCTCATCTCTAATTATCATATATATTAAAAAAATTGCACCATAAACCATCCTAAATACCAGTCTATAGATGAAAAAGTGGCGTAATCGCTCTGAAAAGGGCGACCACACAGGAACCAAACCTTATGCTTAGTTAAAAAACAGGGGGAGGTATTCAATATCCAGAGTCAGGAAAAACGAGATCTGATCCAAATAATGGATATTGAACAAAAACAAAGGATTTTATTTCCGTCGTTCTGTAACTAATTCGTTTGACAACCAAAGTGTAATTCAAGAATAGATATACAAAAAATTTTCAAATATGATATTAGTACCCAAAACACCAAATTGTTTCTCTTCCTGTTGAACTAGAAATAGAAATCTTTGTATCAATTACTTGTATCACATCTTGTTTTTCCTGACCGTGGACATTAAATATCACCCCCTTTTTTTTCCCTCCCCCTGTTTTTTAACTAGGGATTGATAGGGTGAGGTAGGATTAGGTTCCTGTGTAGGGTCGCCATTTTTGGGGCGGTTACTCTGCTATTTAATCTGTAGACTAGTGTTTGGCATGGTGCAGAGTGCAATTCTTTTTTAAAATATGGTAATCAATGAAATTATATTTTAATTTATGACACACCTTTCTGTGAACCCCTACCTCCACACACTACAAGCAGGATAGAGAAGGCTGCTCTGCAGCCTACGCTGTGCTCCGAGGTTTGCTGTGGCCCAATCCACTTTAATAGGGTGACTGGATAGGACAATTTCTGCTCTCCCGGCAATGGGCTGGGGTTGGTACACTGCCTGTGACATGCTGCGTGCTGCTGCGCAGTCTTGGCAGTCTTTCCTTAGCGATATTGACATTTTCCTGTTTAGCCGGGCAGCTGTTTCTATAAAACGGACAGTCATATTGGTCTTTGCTTTTGAATTCTCGTAAACTAGGGACAAATTAATTTAAAAAAAATGACCTGTAATATGGCTGCAGTTCCTGGGGGGTGGCAAGCGCAGTGTCCTGATATTATCACAGCAGCCACCATTACTTCTGTACTTCTCAGACTGAACCAAACTTTTCAAAAGTTCACTCATCATTAATTCCGTGGATAGAAATAATTTTACATTTTGGGTTAACTTCTTTAATAAATTCCTATAGGCGTAAAATTAGAAATCTGCTAAAAATAAAATAATAAAAAGTGAAAAAACAAATAATATAATAAACACATGACTGATTATATTGGTATAAATGTAATGAAGTCCTCTATAAATCACTTTATAGATACATGAAGCAACTACTTGGTCACATTGCTACTTTCTTATAACTGATGTCACTTTGTCCTTCATTGCTTTCCCTCCAGACATTAAATATTCTTTGCATTGTTATAAGTGAATGACATTTAATTAAAATAAAGCAAACAGTAAATGGGAGGGGGGGGGGGGGTATTTATGAGATCTCCTCCTTTGCTGCCTGCTGCTTTTCTACAGGGCTTCTATGGATTCTCGCCCCTCTTCCGTATGACTGTTCGCACTTTACATTTTTCCATAACATTTCTTTATCTGCGAGGAGCAGCAGCACATCCCAGAGGTTACCAAATAATGGACAATAGCATTGTCTGCCATGTATATAAACCCCCAGCGGAGGCACAAAGGAGAGACCACCACAATAGCCCCTTTATCATCATATAATCCCATTTGTGATAAGAGGAATTCCTCGGGATTAATTTAGATTCTTTACATTAGCAGCAGTTCCGTGGACTAAATGAGATAAAAACACTTTTATCAGATTAATTGCCACATTATGCCATTACATTCTTATCTCAGGAATGATTCCCCTCGTCCTGCGGCTTATTCCTCCTCCTCCTCTCCAGAGTGGGGTAATTCCTGATTAAGATCTTGTCCTCTCCGTACAATAAGCCTTTTTTATTGGATCTGCCACATGAATTCATAAAGACCTGACTGCGGGCCGGCAGCTGCCACTCTGGGCAATGACCTCAATATCTACTTGTCATTGGTCCCGGCGCCGGCTAATATAATAATCAGGAGGACGGGCGGCTGCTGCCGGGAATTTACCTTATTTCTAGGGCAGTTCATGCAGTCATTTTGCCATAGACATAAGCAAAATTATTTGCCCCCCTCCCTGAGCTGCAGGAAATGAAGGACGCACAAGTCACAATTAAAGAAAGAACGATTGAGTTACCTGCGGCTGAGCAGTTTGGTGTCCGAGGACACAACATAGAACATATGAAGGTTGTTATTATGAAAGTCAACTTCAAATCTGAACTTCACAGAAGAATGTGAGAGTAGAAGTTTATAACCATCTTTGATACTCTCAACAAAGGCATGAAGAATTCTCAAGGTTTTATGGCAGGATGGGCTGTCTGAGAAATCTGGTGCAGAGATAACACACAGGCCTGGTGACCCCCTAACATCAGTTTAGAGACCATAAAACTCTCATATCCTTATCAGTGGACCAATTAAGTATTTACTCCTCTGCTCATCCTGTTCTAGGATTGTTTTAACCCAATAAGGACCAAGCACCGTAAATATACGCACTTGACTTTAATCCCACACCATTGTAAAATTACGGATTAAAGCTGCTAGCAGGAGCAGGTCAGTGACAGCCGAGGACTCTGAGAAGAAGTTGGGTGTGGTTTTCAACCCCTTCTGCATTCTCTTTTATGGACTACATAGCGCTCAATAAACTAAGCACGGATCTTCTGTGTATGTCGGCTCGCTCCAATCATTCTGTCTCTTTATGTAATCCCAGACAGACTGGATGATGGTGAGATCAGGGCTCAGTGGGGCCATATTACCACTTCCAGAACTCCTTGTTCTTCTTTATGCTGAAGATAGTTCTTAATGACATTGGCTGGATGTAATTTGCAGTCAGACCCCTTCTATTTTTGAAAAAACCTTACTTTGCAACATTTTTTCCACACCTGCCTAAAACTTTTACACATTACTTCACATTAGCTGCACCAGAAATTTGCATATTGTCCTCCAACTCTGTCACTTGACTTCCAGTATTCACTCCGCCGGCAGGGCCGAACATTGAGGACGGAGTGGAATCCTCTCCTGGACCTATTTATAAATGTTGCAAAGTAAGATTTTTTTTCAAACATAGAAGGCATCTGATTGACTCCAAACTTATTCTGCAGTAGGACAACAACCCCAAACATCAAAAAAGGGGGCCACAAAGTGTACCTGGATACCATAGGCCGGTAAGTATTACTTCTATTGTGGGTAAAATGATTGAAGGGTTTCTAAGAGATGATATCCTGGAGTACCTCAAGGAAAATAGCTGAATAACTCCGTATCACCATGGGTTTATGGAGGGTCGCTCCGGTCAAACCAACCTGATCAGCTTCTACGAAGAAGTAAGTTCTAGACCGGACCAGGAAGAGTCACTGGATCTTGTGTATCTGGATTTTTCCAAAGCGTTTGATACTGTGCCGCATAAAAGGTAAAATGAAAAATGTTTAGTATGGTGTGAGCCAGTAGAGCAAAATGTGATTGTTCTCAGCAAGAGAAACCACGTAATCTTGTAGATATGATACCTTTTAATGGCTAACAAAAATACCTGATGTTAATGTGAGCTTTCGAACCTCTCAGGGCTCTTCCTCAGGCTTAATGAAATAAATCCGAAGAGGCATATATATATATATACACACACACACACACATATATACACATATATATGTATATTTATATATATATATATATATATATACACACACAGCAGAACAAAATGAGTAGAGAAATAAATAAATGCTTTATCAGTCGACTATTTAAAGGGGTTGTCCCGCGCCGAAACGGTTTTTTTTTGCTTTTTTTTGCATAGGCCCCCTGTTCAGCGCAGGACAGACCCAAGGGATGTGTTGAAATTTAAAAAAAAAATTTTACTTACCCAAATCCCCTCTCTGCAACTTCTTCCTTCTTTTCCTCTAAGATGGCCGCCGGGATCTTCACCCACGATGCACCGCGGGTCTTCTCCCATGGTGCACCGTAGGCTCTGTGCGGTCCATTGCCGATTCCAGCCTCCTGATTGGCTGGAATCGGCACACGTGATGGGGCGGAGCTATGCGATGATGCGTAGAAGGGGGCGGAGCCAGAACGCCGCTCGTGCCCGGACCGACCAGAAGGGAGAAGACCCTTCTGTGCAAGTGCGTCTAATCGGGCGATTAGACACTGAAATTAGACGGCACCATGGAGACGGGGACGCCAGCGCAGGGAAGGTGAGTATATAACTTCTGTATGGCTCATATTTAATGCACGATGTATATTACAAAGTGCATTAATATGGCCATACAGAAGTGTATAACCCCACTTGCTTTCACGGGACAACCCCTTTAAGTATTTATTTATTTCTCTACTTATCCTGTTCTTTTTTTTTTTTTTTAAATAAGAACTTCCATACAAGGAAACAGTGTAATCCCATCTTGCTTGAAGAGTAAAATTTGTAATCTTCCTTTATTTAGTCATTTTAAAATTGCCAGGTATACAAATCTCTAACCAGACGCGTTTTGGCTGCACAGAGCCTTCATCAGTGCCACTGTCCTTGCATGGAATTTCTTATTGCTAAGGGCCGGGGGCAGGTGAACCCGCTTGAGCAAGCAGTGGATCGTGATATATACAAGAAGTGAGCAAGCTGACAGCACAGCACACCATATTCAAGTGTTTGTTTTTTTTTAAAGTGCAAATTAATCACACCATGTCTATGCCCTGTCATTTGTATGTGTGTATATCTATATATATATAAAGGTGAAAGCCCCTACTGACTGACTCGCCACCAATTCGTTAACTTCCCGGTGTCGTACAAACATGAAATTTGGCAGGAGCATTCCTTAGGTCCTAAATAGGAAAAGTTGAAGGGTCACAGCTCGATTATTCCATGCTAAGTGCAAAAGTATTGGCACCCCTAGGTAATGTAACTTCCCGGAGTCGTACAAATATGAAATTTGGTACGACCATTCTTTAGGTCCTAAATAGGAAAAGTAAAGGGGTCACAACTCAATTATTTAATGCTAAGTGCAAAAGTATTGGCACTAGAGA